>NC_079441.1:9299755-9307255 GCF_903798145.1 Danio aesculapii
TTTGTGCTAAAGAGACTGTTTTCCAGCTTGCTTTCGGTAATGGTTGTCTGATAAACCTGCATTGTGTATCCGTGCATTGTTGTTTCTTAGACAAATGGCTTTTGTTTCTGTTGTGTAGTATTATGCTAAGTGCCTAATTGTTCTTGGAAGGTGTAAATAATTAGGGAAACTTTTCTGGATGATGTCATGTGTTGCTCTTTTGTTGATCTGATTGCTTTGATTGCACTAATTTTGTCATTCGCCTTGGATAAAAGTGTCTGGTAAGTGAATAAATGTGAACGTAAGTGAATAGGGAGAATTTGATTAGAAATGTTATCGCTCTGAATGACAATAGAGATATGAGCACATTATACACACTATTGAGAGTGTATTCATGCGTGATATATCTAGAGTCTTTTATTTAGTAAAATCAGTAATTATGATAATAATAAATTGAAAATGATGCTGATTCTAATAATAATAACAACAATTATAATAATAAAAAAATTATTATTATTATTAATAAGGGGCGACGCAGTGGCACAGTAGGTAGTGCTGTCACCTCACAGCAAGAAGGTCGCTGGTTGGAGCCTCGGCTGGGTCAGTTGGGGTTTCTGTGTGGAGTTTGCATATTCTCCCTGCTGGGTGCTCCGGTTTCCCTCACAGTCCAAAGACATGCAGTACAGGTGAATTGGGAAGGCTAAATTGTACGTAGTGTATGAGTGTGAGTGAGTGTGTATGGATGTTTGCCAAAGATGGGTTGCGGCTGGAAGGGCATCTGCTGTGTAAAACATGTGCTGGATAAGTTGGCGGTTCATTCCGCTGTGGCAACCCCGAATTAATAAAGGGACTAAGCCGAAAAGAAAATAAATGGATGGATTATTAATAATAATAATAATAATAATAATATATTATTATTATTATTGGTATTGTTGGTAATATTGGTAGAAATTAATAAAAATATGATTATTTATATAGTATTATATTTGTAATATGACTAGGCTACATTTAAATTGAACAATTATTTCAATTATTATTATTATTATTTTTTTATTGATTAACATTTCCTCTTCTTCTTCTTCTTCTTCTTCTTCGTATTCTTCTTCTTATTATTATTATTATTGATTAACATTTATTCTAATTATTCTAATTAGTATCTATAATTATAATAATAATAATAAATATGATTATTATTATTAGTAAATTAATAATATTAATAAATATTATTATTGTTATCATTATTAATTAACATTTACTCTAACTATTCTAATTAGTGTCAATAATAAAAATAATAATAATAATAATAATAATAATATTAATAATTATAATAATAATAATAAAAATAACAATAAAAAGTATTATTATTATTATTATTGATATTGATAATAATATTATTATTGTTATTATTTTTATCATTTAAAAATATTATGATATCAATATTAATTAAAATAAGTTGAATAAAAATATGATTATTAATATAATATTATTATTATTATATCTGTAATATTACTAGGCTATATTTAAATTGAACATTTATTCTACTTATTCAGTTATTATTATTATTATTATTATTATTATTATTATTATTATTATTATTATTATTATTATTATTATTATTATTATTATTATTATTATTATTAATAATACTGGTACTACTACTAATACTACTACTACTACTACTACTACTACTACTACTACTGCTACTACTAATACTACTAATAATAATAATTATAATATAATTATTATTATTATTGCTCAACAAATATAATAATGATATTAATATTAAGTAAAATAAACTGAATACAAATACAATCATAAATATAATATTATTATATCTGTTATATTACTAGGCTACATTTATTGAATATTTATTCTAATTAGTATCAAAAAAAAAATAATAATAATAATAATAATAAATATGTAAATTGATTTATTGTTGTTATTTTTATTATTTCTTAGTATATATAAAAAACTAAATACAAATACAGTAAAATATTAAGTAATAATAATAATAACAATTAATGAATTAATCACTCATATTTATTAATTATTTATTAAAATAATCGCAGTTTATTAATTTTAAAAACTTTTAAATGAGCGCTGATATTTGTGACTCACGTAATTTCTCCATTTTCAAACATTGAATCTTCAAGTAGGCCTGTCACAACAATCAATATATTGACATATCGCACAACACATGGACATGACCTCAATCATTTTTGGTGATCAAATATATATCAGCCAAACATAAAAAACAATTCTAGCAGCCTTTTAGCTGATTGTGGAACATCTCTATCTCTATTGGAGGTGTCAGTGTCAGTATGGTTAAAAAACACTATAGTATTTACTATAATTTACTATAGTATATTTTCATGTGGGTGTCTGACAACTGAAAATAGATCTGGTAGCAGATATTGCAGCACCTGTTAATTTTTACCTTGCGCTTTTATATTAATATTTATTATTATTTATTTAGGATATGCACTTTCACATTCTGATTCCAATGCCTAATTATTACATTGTTAAAATGACTATAATTAAATGTAATATTCTTAAGAATAAGATATGATGTGTTCTTTGGAGGAGTGTACTTTGATTGTGATGATATTGTATTGTTATTCTGGCGTTATATAATGATGAGTGGCATAAAATGGTCTTAAAATGACAATAATATTGTTTATCGTGATACATTTTGGTGCAATTTATCATGCAACAAAAAATAGATATCATAACATGCCTACCTTCAAGCTTGTAGTTTTGGAAATTTAATACATCCTTACATTTGAGCTAGCAAATAAAGCAATGGTTATTAGGGTGTATTGTACCAATAGAGCAAATTGCACCAACTGCAGCAATTTTTCTCAAAGTGTAGGCGAAGCCATTGATACACACCAGCGAAAGTCATTTGCGGTTTCTCTTTCCTCCCGCTGGTGCTCCAGACAGAATCTGTTAGACCGACATCTGAAGGTCCAGCTGTATGGGTGACTGCAGTCATTTTAGAAATGAATAAATGAGCATCGAGAGGCATCTCATCCATTAGGAGGAGCGATTTGTCAACACGGCCCAGTCTCAGAGGAGCCGTCGGAGGAAGACCATGTGGAGAAAAAAAGAAAAGCGGAGAGCTGGGCATCTCTGTTTGTGATTATCAGATGAGCTCTGAGTCCCGGAGCCTCTTCAGTATCTGGGTCAGGCAGAACCACGTCTGACATCTCTCTCTTTCTCTCTGTCCCTCTACGCCTTCTGTAATTCCAGCCGTGAAATTCCCCCGAAAAAAAAAAAATATATATATATATATACGATAACTCAAGAATCATCTCCCTGGCTGTCCCTCATTTGGCCTATTTTCTCTCTCGTATTGTTTCTCTTTTAATCTGTTTTTCCTCAGTGTGCTGCTGCAGAACTTGTGTTTCTGGAAACTTTGGGAACTTCATATATTATGTGTGAGATGGACTATTTCTTTTTCTGGAGGAGAAGAAGGACGACACAGTGCAGACAGTGATTGATTGACAGACTGAGCTAAATAAGGAGAATTTCTGCTGGTTTTTATGATCATTATCGTGGTCACACTCGTGGACTCTGCAGTGTTACACTGACACAAAAATCTGCACCTGAATGCATTTATTAGCTGAAAAATCTCGATCTGTGTATTGTATCAATCTCTTTTGTTACATGAAGAGGATGTTAAACATTTTGTTCAGGTTTTCCCACTTAAATATGTTTCAAACTAAAAAAATGCTAGCCATATTATATAGATAGATAGATAGATAGATAGATAGATAGATAGATAGATAGATAGATAGATAGATAGATAGATAGATAGATAGATAGATAGACATATTGCACTGCTACTCATGTGATATTGCGTTTATACAAAAGTTCGACAGCATTATCATGTGTTTAAAAAAAGGAGATCAAACACAGAGAGTCTTAAAATCGTTTTGTGTGCGGAACTACTTTCTTCCGCCATTCTTTTACATCTGCAGCTGACGTCAGAACAGCAGAAACCATTGCTGCTTCACCAACATCACTTTAGAGCTGGTATTCTCTCACTAACTCACATTTTAAGATTTTAAGGCTGAAAGACATGAAATGCCATCAGTCTACAGAGATTTCCCAGTATTTCTCATGTTGCAATCGAGTGATCACAATAATTAACCCCAAAAAAAGCCCACACCAGCAGATTACTATGGTATAAATACAGCACTACAACATAAATAAGAAAGGAGAGATACAAGTTTTTCTCCCCTAAGGACTTATTATGCAGTCTCTGCCGCCATCTTGTGATGCAACCGTCTTTGCTCTGCTCAGTATGACAGGCTGATGGCCGCCGAAGCGCTGAATCTCTGAAATTCTAAATATTTCAAATAGGCACTGTCCTTAAAAATAAACTGCATAGTTGCAATCTAAGCGACTACATTCTCACTTAAAAAAAGCCTCAAAAGTACATGATGTTGTCCAACAGCTGCAATATTTGTCAAACTGTAGTGAGTTTATTGATCTGCTGTCACTCTATGTGGGCGGAGTAATACAGACTGGTGAAGAGGCTGTACGAGTGCTAATATTGCAGAATATCTCACAGCTATCAGCCAATCAGATTTGAGAACCAGACAGAACTGTTGTTTATCTATCTATCTATCTATCTATCTATCTATCTATCTATCTATCTATCTATCTATCTATCTATCTATCTATCTATCTATCTATCTATCTATCTATCTATCTATCTATCTATCTATCTATCTATCTATCTATCTATCACTCTATGTGGGCGGAGTAATACAGAGGGGTGAAGAGGCTGTATGACTGCTGATATTGCAGAATATCTCACAGTTATCAGCCAATCAGATTTAAGAGCCAGACAGAACTGTTGTTATCTGTCTGTCTGTCTGTCTGTCTGTCTGTCTGTCTGTCTGTCTGTCTGTGTGTCTGTGTGGGCGGAGTAATACAGAATGGTGAAGAGGCTGTACGAGTGCTGATATTGCAGAATATCTCACAGCTATCAGCCAATCAGATTTGAGAACCAGACAGAACTGTTGTTTATCTATCTATCTATCTATCTATCTATCTATCTATCTATCTATCTATCTATCTATCTATCTATCTATCTATCTATCTATCTATCTATCTATCTATCTATCTATCTGTCTGTCTGTCTGTCTGTCTGTCTGTCTGTCTGTCTGTCTGTCTGTCTGTCTGTCTGTCTGTCTTTCTGTCTATCTGTGTGGGCGGAGTAATACAGAATGGTGAAGAGGCTGTACCAGTGCTGATATTGCAGAATATCTCACAGCTATCAGCCAATCAGATTTGAGAACCAGACAGAACTGTTGTTATCTATCTTTCTGTATGTCTGTCTGTATGTCTGTCTGTCTGTATGTCTGTCTATCTATCTATCTGTGTGGGCGGAGTAATACAGAATGGTGAAGAGGCTGTACCAGTGCTGATATTGCAGAATATCTCACAGCTATCAGCCAATCAGATTTGAGAACCAGACAGAACTGTTGTTATCCATCCATCCATCCATCTATCTGTCCATCTGTCTATCCATCTGTCCATCCATTCATCAGTTCATCTATCTGTCTGTCTGCCTATCTATCTGTCTATATATCTATCTTTATCTGGTACTAAAATGCAATTTTTAGAGTAACATGCCTTTGTGCACATACACAAGTTGTATGATTTTGCATGCAGAGATAATACAAAACAAAAAAGGCAACATAAAAAGCCTAACAGCAGTGTGTGTTTGTGTTTGTGTGTTCTTCAGGCAAACCAGCTTACCTCCACATAGGAGAGGAGGTGGACGGTGTGGACATGCGGGCAGAGGTCGGACTGCTCAGTCGCAACATTTTAATCAGAGGCGAGATGGAGCCAAGCTGTTACGGCAATGAAGCCTGCAAGTTCTTCTCCTTCGACACGTTCGGTGGACATCTCAAGGTAATTTGACCCTTCCGTTACTTCAGACAGCCAATTCTCCACTGAAAGCCACCAACAGTTGTCTTGTTGTACCTGTGTCCGGTGGCTCATCTACACACAATGTTCACACCCTTAGAGTGAGTTATTACAGCGATGGCACCTCTAGCTAGACATTAACACTCTGTCAAACAAGCAGAACAGACTTTTTTTTTTTTTTTTTGGCTTTAGCTCCTGCAATGTGCCTGTCTGTGTGTGTGTGTGAATGTGATGGGGCGACTCAAGCGTCTGACCTCTCTAGTAATTGGCCCAGATCTGACTGTTCCTTTCCCCTCCTCACCTTCGCTGTCATGGAGAAGGTTGGCCCGTTTCAAGAAGACTTTTTTTTTTACATGCAACAACTAGGTCATGCTGTCTTTCATGTGGGGAGAAAACTAATTTTGTCAAAAGCTGCCTCGCACTAATGATTTTAGAGCAGGTAAGTGTTCAAATAAATTAATTGTTGAATTCTAACACATCTAATAATCAAAATTCTCCCATTATCAGACATCCCACCTCTCCAGCGTATTCATAGTGGCTTCCTGGTGGCTAAAAATTAGATATGAAATCATAGAAATCATAGAGGGAGTGAGCGAGAACAAGAGAGAATATCACATGTAGTGATGTAGTAAGCCTTAAATTACACCAATAGCGCAGTAAAGTACAACACTTCTAGTGCAGAGACCAAAGTTGGTCCATGGTAATCTTTGATTTGGCTTGCCATTCCATTTCAGAAGAGCGTGACAATAATTGGGAGGTCTGGGGGGAATGCCTTTAATAGAGATCATCATTTCAAATTTAACGTAAAAAGTGTGTGTGTGACTGTGAGTGTGTATGGGTGTTCCCAGTACTGGGTTGCAGCTGGAAGGGCATCCGCTGTGTAAAAAGCAAATGCATAGGCAGTTCATTCCACTGTGGCGACCCCTGATGGATAAGGTACTAAACTGAAGGAATGAGTTATTATGATTTAAAACAATGACTATAAATGGCAGTTCAGAATCACCTTTGTTGTACAACTATTTTACACACAAATTAAGCAGAAATATGCAAAAGTTCTAGGTAAGAAAATTACAAACATGCTTGAAAAACCCAAAAAAAACATACTGTAATTACTGTCAAAAGTTAACAAAATTCCTTAATCAAGACTAATTTATCTTTTATATGTATGTATGTATGTATGTATGTATGTATGTATGTATATATATGTATATGTATGTATGTATGCATGTATGTATGTATGTATGTATGTATGTATGTATGTATATATATATATATATATATATATATATATATATATATATATATATATATATATATATATATTATATATGTATATATATATATATATATGTATATATATATATATATATATATATGTATATATATATATATATATATATATATATATATGTATATATATATATATATATATATATATATATATATATATATGTGTATATATATATATATATATATATATATGTATATATATATATATATATATAATATATATATATATATATATATATATATATATATATATATATATATATATATATGTATATATATATATAT
>NC_079441.1:9309755-9317255 GCF_903798145.1 Danio aesculapii
TGGATGGACATGGTCAGCAACAATACTCAGGTATGCTGTGGCGTTGACACGATGCTCAATTGGTACTAATGGACCCAAAGTGTGCCAAGAAAATATCCCCCACACCATTACACCACCACCACCAGCCTGAACCATTGATACAAGGCAGGATGGATCCATGCTTTCATGTTGTTGACGCCAAATTCTGACCCGACCATCCGAATGTCGCAGCAGAAATCAAGATTCATCAGACCAGGCAACACTTTTCCAATCTTCTATTGCCCAATTTTGGTGAGCCTGTGTGAACTGTTGCCTCAGTTTACTGTTCTTAGCTGACAGGAGTGGCACCCGGTGTCATTTGCGCTCACAGAACTGCCGCTTACTGGATATTGTCTTTTTTTCAGACCATTCTCTGTAAACCCTAGAGATGGTTGTGCATGAAAATCCCAGTAGATCAGTAGTTTCTGAAAAACTCAGACCAGCTCGTCTGGCACCACCAACCGTGCCAATTTCAAAGTCTCTTGAATCACCTTTCTTCCCCATTCTGATGCTCGGGTTGAACTGCAGCAAATCGTCTTGACCATGTCTAAATGCTTTGAGTAGCTACCATGTGATTGGCTGATTAGAAATTTGCATTAATGAGTACCGTGAAATTAAAATAAAGTGTTTTAGATGTTATTATCAACTCTGGTTTCCCCCACAGTCCAAAGACAGGCAGTTTAAGTGAATTGGGTAAGCTAAATTGAGTGTATGAGTGTGTATGGGTGTTTCTCAATTCTGGGTTGTGGCTGGATGGGCATCCGCTGTGTAAAACATATGCTGGAATAGTTGACAGTTCATTCCGCTGTGGCGACCTCTGAAATAGAGACTAAGCACACTTTTAAAGGATGAGGACTTGCGCTCAAATGGATATGAGGAATTCATATTGCTGAAAAACTGAAAACATCATTACTGTTCATATCAAGAGCTGAAACTCAGATATGATAATAGATATTTGATTTGATTTGGACCAATCAGAACAGACTAGGGCAATCATCTGACCAATCAGAGCAGAGTAGGTGGAGTTTAGAAAAATTGAATTATTGAATTATTTCAAATGCTGAAAGAAAAGATCTTGTTCGAGTCTCGGCTGAGCCAGTCACTGTTTCTGTGTGGAGTTTGCATGTTCTCTGCGTGTTGCCGTGGGTCTAGGCTCCGGTTTCCCCCACAGTTCAAAGACATGGGCTATTAGAGAATTGGGTAAGCAAAATTTACCTTAGTATATGAGTGTGTGTGTAAATCTGAGAGTTCATGGGTGTTTCTAATTACTGGGCTGCAGCTGAAAGGGCATCCGCTGCGTAAAACAAATAGTTGGCGGTTCATTCCACTGTGGTGACCCCTGATAAATAAGGGACTAAGCTGAAGACAAACGAATGAATAGATGAGACCATTTGTATGGGAGCTCCAAAATAAATTGAGTAAATCTGTATAAATAACAGGATGTATTGTATTTTTGTCCTGTTCTTCAGGTGGAGCGAGGCTTCCGTGCGGTGCATGTTTCAGGGGTGGAGTTGAAACACATGGGACAGCAGTCGATGGGTCACTATCCAGTCCACTTCCACATGAACGGGGATGTGGATGAGAAGGGAGGCTATGACCCGCCAACTTACGTCAAAGACCTGTCCATTCATCACTCATTCTTCCCGCTGCGTCACCGTTCACGGATCCAATGGGCTGCTGGTGAGTTTAAAAGTCCCGTCAAGTACTTTGAAATGTGCGTTTTTATTCAGTGTTTGTCTTAATCTCAACTGAAAAATGAAGATAGGACATAGAGTAGCTCCTGCCCTTTATAAAAAAACAGCCAATAGTGTTCTGTTTTATCACAGCTCTACCAGTGAGAGTGGTTGAGCTCAAGTGCAAATGAGCAAGCTAATGAGCAAAAGAAGTGTCACTGGGCTGCCATTAATATAAAGTTGAAGTCAGAATTATTAGCCCCCCTTTGAATTTTTTTTTCTTTTTTAAATATTTCCCAAATGATGTTGAAATGAAGGACATTTTCACAGCATGTCTGATAATATTTTTTCTTCTGGAGAAAGTCTTATTTGTTTTATTTCAGCTTAAAAAGCAGTTTTTTATTTTTTAAAGGTCATTTTAAGGTCAATATTATTAGCCCTTTAAAGCAAATTTTTTTTGATAGTCTACAGAACAAACCACCGTTATACAATAACTTGCCTATTTACCCTAACCTGCCTAGTTAAGCCTTTAAAAGTCACTTTAAGTTGTATAGAAGTGTCTTGAAAAATATCCAGTAAAATATTTACTGTCGTCATGACAAAGATCAAATAAATCAGTTATTAGTAATGAGTTATTAAAACTATTATGTTTAGAAATGTGTTGAAAAAAATCTCTCCGTTCCAGAGAAATTGAGGGCAAAAATAAAAAGGGGGGCCTAATAATTCAGGGGGGCTTATAATTCTGACTTCAACTGTACCTGGGCGACCCACCCAAATAAAGTCTATATGAGGGAAGCACTGCTTTGTAACTTAATTTTTAAACAAATTCACTCACTTTTTTAAAGTAAAGTCAACTAAACACTTTTTACAGTGCAGCTGGGCTGACATATCTTTACGAATAGATGAAACCATCACTTGACTTCTATACTGTCATAATTTTGTTTCTGTCAAAGTTTTTCTAATGCATAGTTTTAGTTTTACATAATTGTGATAGCACTGGATCAGGGGTGCGTTTCCGAAAACCATTGTTAGCCAACTAAGATCGCAATTTCCAAATCCGTCGTTACAAAAAACGTTCGCAAGCTGTGTTGTAACTTGTACGTTTGCAACTACACCTCTAGAGCTGTAGTTAGAAGCAAATGTTCTGGTTGTGTTCTATTCCCAGTTATCCCCCTATGCCCTATTTATTTAGAAGGTTCCAACATTTAAACTCACAATGATTTAAAAATATATATATATTAAAGTCATCTCTCTTACATGTTCTTGTTCATGTTACATTATCCTTTTTTTTTTTTCAGTTTAGTTTTAGCGATCTTAATAATAACATTTGCGCTCCCTTTGTAGTGCACTTTAAAATCTTTTATGCCATTTTGAACGCAGCCATGGCTCATGACAAAAGCTGTAGGTGACCTTATGTTACGTCTCCAAAGCTTGTGAAAACAAAAATATATAGGTTACATTGATGGTTTTAATTTATAGCAGCTTAGGTTATTTCTATGTGTAATTTCTAAATGTATATGTACTGTATTGGGCCTATATGTTAGAACATTTGTGCAGCGGTTTAAATGTGTAAGAGATTTAATTATTATTATTATAGTAGGATATTGTTTTTTTATTACTTAATAAATAGCTTACTATAAATTAAAACCATTAATATGATGATTTATATATGAGATTAGAATATTTGTTAGCATTTTATGTTTTAGAATAGACTATGGCATGTTCTCAATAATATTTGTAAAGGAAACACAGGCCCTATATCTGCTGTATATTTCAATTAATATGGAAAACGTGTGCATGCTTTTAACAAAACTAATATTAGATTTAAAAATGAAAAATGCGTGTGTGTGTGTGTGTGTGTGTGTGTGTGTGTGTGTGTGTGTGTGTGTGTGTGTTGTGCGTGTGCGTGTGCGTGTGCGTGTGTGTGTGTAAAACAATTTGCACAAAAATGGGGATGGGGATCATGGAGGGTTTCTTTTTTTCTAAAGAAGTTATTACTCCACCCAATTTAGAGCATCATTATGGAGATTTTTATGTTATATCTAGGGCCAGACGGAATCTGCGGATATTTTTTGTTATTTATGCGCAGAATTTTGTTAAAAATCTGTGGATTTATGCGGAATGATTTTGGGAGTATCATAACTAAAACCTTAATATATAAAATAAAAAGTAAATTTTAATTTTAAAGTTTATTTAATGTTTACAATGCAAATCCAATTTGATCCACTTTATTTGATTTAAAAAAGCAAGTCTCTCATATAATATATCTGCTAAAAGACAGAAAATATTACTTTACAAACTGTGTTGTAAATAAATCATATGAACATTTTAATATTAGTCAATAATATTACTGAAACTAATAATAAAAAAAGAATAAATATACATTTACACAAGTAAATAAACAATCAATGATGGGCTAAATATCTGCGGAAATCTGGGGAATTCTGCGCAAATTCTTTCCTGTACGATGGTAGTTCAGCCACGAATGATGTCGTTATTTGGAAAACACACCCCGGTTTAGTTAAAAAGCAAAATATATATTCTGTACTGATTTCCAAACTAATTCAAGATGCATTTACTTGAAATACAAGAAGATTTTTATTTTGAATAAATATTAAAAAATATACAATCCCTTAAAGCTAAATTCAAGCAAAATATAAAAACATTATTGTTTAATATAAATATTCATACATCCTCAAAACAGGATTTTTGAGGTAACATATTACTAAGAAACGCATATCTTAAATAGTTTTCTTTTGTGAAGGGATAGTTCACTCAAAACTGAAAATTCTTTCATCATTTACTCAGCCTTCATTTGTCACAAACGTGTTGTTTTTTTCTTTTTCCTGTCAGCACAAAAGAATAGAAGCTGGAAACCGGTAACTATTATCTTCCTTAGTATTTCTTTGTCTATGGAAGTCAATGGTTACAGGATTTCAGCTTTATTCAGAATATCTTCCATTGTGTTGAACAGAAAAAATTAACCACAGAAAAAACTGAAAAAATTAACCACTTTGGAGTGAGTAAATAGTGAGTCAATTTTCATTTTTGGTGAACTATCCCTTTAAGAATAAACTATGCATAAACAAGATGAAGTGAGATTTTTAATAAAACATGACATGAGTTTAATGGTGAATGCCTGGCGATCTTGTTTAAAACAGAAAGTCTACAGTACGTTCGCTGCCCTTTTTCCAGTAGCTGCTCTTTCACTCTCGCACACCTGTCAATCAGCTGTCAGGTCTTGATTGACAGGCCACGCCCCTTCACTCTTTGCAGCATTCAAACTGAAACTTTAAGGATGGAAAATTCAGGAGAAGTCAAAAAACTCAGAGAACTTTTAATGAACAAAGTAGTTTTACTACTGCCATTAATCTAGTATGCTAACATATAAAGACAACAGCTTTCATTTTAACTTGTGCAAATCAGGGACATTTCTAGACTTTCACGTTAAAATAGATGAGTTTACTATCTGAGGGTTTCCCCTCTAAAAGATGACTAAAAAACCACTATGGCAGAGAGCTGCATTTTTTCTTCTGGAGAAAATCTTATTTGTTTTATTTCGGCTTGAATAAAAGCAGTTTTTAATTTTTTTAAATCCATTTTAAGGTCAATATTATTAGCCCCTTTAAGCTAATTTTTTTTTGATAGTCTACAGAACAAACCATCGTTATACAATAACTTGCCACTTTAAGCTGTATAGAAGTGTCTTGAAAAATATCTAGTCAAATATTATTTACTGTCATCATGGCAAAGAAAGGGCGACGCAGTGGCGCAGTTGGTAGCACGATCGCCTTACAGCAAGAAGGTCACTGGTTCGAGCCTCAGCTGGGTCAGTTGGCATTTCTTTGTGGAGTTTGCATGTTCTCCCCACGTTGGTGTGGGTTTCCTCCGGGTGCTACGGTTTCCCCTGATGCATATGGTTGATTGGTTGGTTAACCTGTCAGTCATATAGCATTGTGGGCGGATCTTGACCATTCAGACTGGCCAAAGCTCCCAGACTTTCAATCATCAGTCTGAGATATGCCTATGCCTACACTAAAAAAAAATAATCGACCCAATTGCAAAAAGTACTTTGCTTTTTTTGGACTAAACCAGCCACCATAGTCAGCTCTGACATGCATTCTGGGATGAGAAAAGTTTTTCACACTTTACAATGATTATGGCAGGTCACAACTAAATGTGGAGTTGTGAGGAGGTCCAAACTGCCTGCTGACACTTTTCCTCCCCTCTTTGTTTACATCTGTGTGTTGCACACAAGACTTTCCTGAGCATCTGACCAATTAAAATACAGTTCAGGAAATTTCTCTAGCCAACGACTGATGTGAACGTTGTCAGATGGTTACTTTTTGGTTACGTTTCAACTAATTCATCTCAGAGCAGTTGGTTTGATATGACAGGTGGGTGTTTGGGGGCTTTATGCCCCTGATGTATTGTCAAAAGCCCCTGGCCTTTTGGATAAATAAAACTTAATAAAAAATAGGTTGTAAAACATTTATTTTGTTATCCAAGTACTTAAAATTACCACATCACGCACATTCCACTTAACGCAGCTTTTGTGTCAGGTATTTAAAGTCAGCTGGTTCAGCAGTACCTGTTTCTACCGGCTGTTGGGAGTGGGGACTATTATCATGGTTGTCACATGGCAAGTGTTAAAAAAATCTTCATTCATTCATTATTTTGAGGAACTGAAGCTGATGAGGTAATAATACAACTGTTTCGTGAAACTGAATGGTTCTAAGAACTGATGAAACTTAATATTTGTTTTCACAGTATAAAATGTGTGTAGTTTTGGTGAAATAAAATAACTGTAATCAAAAAACTGTGCGTATTATTAATGTAAATACATGCAAGTTATTCAGAGTTATCTTTCTAGATATGACATAGATATCTAGACATATTTATCTAGATATGATATAGCCAGTCACATCTGATTCTGTAAGAGGTAAATCACAGTGTGTTCATGCATCTAGCATATTATTTTGTAGTTATATTCTACTGTAACATGCTATGTCAGTTTATGACATAGATTATAATCTATACTATGTCAGATTATAAATCAATTTATTCTCATGAAAATACCTAAAATGGCTGGAAGAACACGGTTAAAACCTTTTTATGTTATTCAGATCTTATTTTCATTCATTCAACTACAGCAATAACTGGATGCCGTCATCCATATTAGGGATTTCCTGGAATGTTCTACTACTTTTACTGTATGAATGAAACAGGCATTACGTGCATTTAAAGTGCCACTATGCTCACATCACCTTATTTTGAGGAAAACTGAAAAAAAAAAAATCTATCTCTAAAGAAAAGTAAAGAAACGGGTTATTTAGCAGGGTTAATTAGAACTTGGGGGGGATGGGGGGCTTAGGTTTGACTTCTTTGGGGCTAAGTCCCTCAATACTTTCGACCCTAGCACTGCCCGTGGTCCGGACCAAAGTAATGTACTAGCGGTGTGAAAGCAACATGTAAATCAGCAGATGTGCTTGGCTTCTTTAGACTAGTTGAAAGAAAGATGCATTATCAGAGCTCAGCTGAATCAGGAGTTTATTGTGTATTAGTTCGTCCTTGGCTTTTCTGAGAAGCGTGGAGTTGCTGTTCAAACACTTCTCGAAGATGCCGGAGCACCGCTGTAAGCCGCTTTACTTTCTTCACAGGAGACCAGGTGAAAGGTTACGGTACAGCGAAGCTGCATTATTCGTTTGTGATAGCATGCTAGGATTTTATTCTGCTGCCAGCAGGGGGGCAATGCCAACCTCAGAGCTCTGACGGGAATAACTCTTTGACGAGGGTTGCCTCTAATGCG
>NC_079441.1:9322255-9327255 GCF_903798145.1 Danio aesculapii
TGCCATAAAGGACATGCAAACACTGCTAAATATTTAGCTATCATGTCATTTTTGGTTTAAAATTTTTCAGCAGTTTCACTTTCATTTTTCCTTTTTTTTTGTGATTATGAATATATTAAAACGTGTTTGTTTGTTGTAAAAATTCGTAATAATGACAAAAAATGCTAATTTGTGGATCTCCTTAGTTCCGGGTTCAGCAATAGTGCCGTTGTGGCTGGAGTATTCTGGGAAATTTTCTTACCCCTTGGTTTCGAGTGTGGTCCAGAAAAATCTTCGTTCGAAGGGGTATTTACCCCTTCCCCTTAGCCCTACGCCTTAAAGCTAAAGAGAATTGGGACACCCCTACCCCTTGACGTGAACGCGCAAAACGAGGGGTAGGGGTAAGGGGAAGGGCTAATGGGTAGAATTGGGATCGGGCCGTAGTGTGTGACCCCCCTCTTTTGGATTATTTACGTAGTGTTGTGTAGTGTGAATAGTGTTGCCAGATTGGGTGGTTTTAAATGTATTTTTTGTGGGTAAAAAATGACATGGGCGGGTAGTGAAAATTTGGGAGGTTTTGCAACGGTGTGTCCTTATAAACTTGTTTTGATCTCCCAAAGAGATGCCATAGCCTCGTTCTTCGTATACAAACCCTTAGAACTGTGTAGAAACGCTTGTGATCTGCCTCCCCGACATCTCAATCACCCCATCTCAATCACCCCCCCTCCGCCCACTCCCTCAGCCTTACAGGTTATTGTGGTCTAGTGATTGTTTGGCGGCGCTTTTTAGTTTTCAGCGGTTTTTCGACCCTTTTTGGGCTGGAATCAGTCAGCTACATCTGGCAACGCTGAGTGTGAACACCACAACGATTTAAAGACACAAAATCAAGTCATATAGTGTGAATTAGGCCTAAGTTTCTCGAGATCTTGTAGCCAGAGATCTCATCACATCCCTAAGATATATATTACGAAAATAATTTAAAAACATCACTGACAGGAACAGTGAATAGCTCCGCCAGAGCGCGTATGAAGCTCATACGCAAGTTTATTTCACAGTCTATGGCAGAAACACCATTAAGCCTCGCTAGATCCTCCTGTATGGATGCGCTTCCATTATAAAACTTGCAGGACATTAATTTGGGCAGCTGTGTGCGTAAATTAAATTGTTCACACAAAAAGACACAAAGAGAGACTTTCACTTCACAAATAGTTTGTGAATGAACAGACTTACATGTACTTGTCGCAGACACGATTATGAGGCTGTTTTTGCACTGAGTTTAAAGTAATCAATCAGAGAGCAGAAGAAAGTGCATTACTTCCTTCATTTTATTATAATGAAATCCAAAAATTCTAGAAAAATATTGAGGGTTCATTTTTAGCTATCTCACGGCCCACCTGCAAGATCGCTGAGGCCCACTGGTTGAGAATCACCTGTCTACAGAACAAACCATCGTTATACAATGACTTAGTAAAATATTATGTACTGTCATCATGACAAATATAAAAGAAATCAGCTATTAAAAATGAGTTATTAAAACTATTATGTTTAGAAATGGGTTGAAAAAAATCTTCTCTCCATTAAACAGAAATTTGTGGGGGGTGGGGGGGATATACAGGGGACTAATAATTCAGACTTATGTAGCGCTTTTTACAATGTAGATTGCATCAAAGCAGATTAATCTTAACCTGAATGAGAGTCAAAAGCTCATCCTCTGATGTTCTTCCTGCTAGGTGAAGGATGTTGTCGGCTACGATGCTTTAGGGCACTGTTTCTTCACTGAAGACGGTCCGGAGGAGAGGAACACGTTTGATCACTGTCTGGGTCTTCTGGTGAAGGCGAGCACACTGCTGCCCTCCGACAGAGACAGCAAGATGTGCCGAGATATAACCAATGGAGCTTTTCCAGGATACATCGCCAAACCACGGCAGGACTGCAGGTGAAACATGTCAAATATGCAGAGAGTGGTTTTAGATGAGTTCACCATGTCTCAAAAATCAGCCCTTATATGAGAATAAAAGCAAGAAATTTGAGCTTAAAACCTATAACTAATAACAAGTATGCATCTGAAATAATTTGATATACACTGTTAGAAAAAGAATAATCTGTAAATTAGCAGTTTTTCTTATTTTGTGATTCATGTTTTTATTTCCCCCATTTATTTATGCTTTTGAAGTGCATTATGGGACCTTGATCTTTCTTTCAACAACTTCTAACCTTGAAAAGTTCGAAAAAGTGACATTATTAATGGTTTAAAGTGATATATTGTCTGGTATGGTGTTGTATATTATATTACAAAAACCTTGTAAATAACTGTGATTACATTTTCTGTTTTTTTACAGATTTTATATCATTTATTATACATTATAGTATCTCAAACTACTAAAATGTTAATCAAAGTCACTTTGTTAAATTGTAGAGTTGAATTTTTAACATCGAAAGAGGACAGAGTAGAGATCAAGGTCCCAAAATGTAATTCACAACCGGAAATAAACCGAACACACTTGTGAATCACAAAATATGGAAACTAAATATTGTTGACTGTTTATATAAATGCCTATATATATATATATATATATATATATATATATATATATATATATATATATATATATATATATATATATATATATATATATATATATATATATATAATTTACTGTAGCTGTAGATATTATAGTGAAAGGTATTACAGAGGTATAGCATAATAAATTAAGACTTTTTCTCTTCTTTTAGTATTTTTTGTTTAATTAATGTTTAATTATTCTCTTTATTAGTTTTGTTGTTTTGAAAAAAATATTTATTCATTCATTTCATTTATTTATTTATGTATTTTTGTGCCTACATTCCTGCGTTCATTCATATTTATTTATTTATTTATTTATTTTTCGTTCGTTCATTTTGTTTGTTTGTTTCATTTTGTTTCTTTCGTTTCGTTCGTTTCATTTCATTCGTTCCGTTCGTTTCGTTTGTTCGTTCGTTCGTTCGTTCGTTTTGTTTGTTCGTTCTGTTCGTTCCGTTCGTTTCATTCGTTTCGTTCATTTGTTCGTTTGTTCATTCGTTCATGCTTCAGCCTAAGCCTATTTCAAAGCAGGACAACTATTTATTTTCAAAGCAGGACAACTAAGTTTTTTAATCATTCATTAATTTTCCTTCAGCTTAGTCCCTTTTTTATAAGGGGGTCACCACAGCACAATGAAACACTAAGTATTCCGGCAGATGTTTTATGCAGCGGATGCCTTTCCGGCTGCAACTCAGTACTGGGAAACATCTATACACAGTCATTCACACACTTATACACTACGGCCAATTTAGTTCATCCAATTCACCTATAGCACATGTCTTTGGACTGTGGGGGAAACCAACGCGGGGAGAACATGCAAACTCCACACAGAAATGCCAACTGGCCCAGCCGGGACTGCAGCGACCTTCTTGCTGTGAGGTGACAGTGCAAACCACTGCGCCACCGTGCCAAGTCGTTTGGTTTTAGATAATAGCTTTCTACATCTAAAAAAAGTAGGAGGGAAAATTATGACATTTTTATTCTCTTTCAGATATTTCCCATGTGATTTTTAAACCACCAGGGAAATTTTAACAGTATTTCATAGTTAGTTTATGTAGATTTTTTTTTTCTTCTTTAGAAAATCTTAATTATTTTAGTTTAGCTGCAATAAAATACATTTTACATTTTTACAAACAATTTTAAGCTCAAAATTATTAGCCTGTTCTTAGCTGACAGGAGTGGCACCCGGCGTGGTCTTCTGCTGCTGTAGCCCATCCGCCTCAAGGTTGGACATGTTGTGCGCTCAGAGATGCTCTTCTGCAGACCTCTGTTGTAACGAGTGGTTATTTGAGTTCCTGTTGCCTGTCTATCAGCTGGAACTAGTCTGGCCATTTTCCTCTGACCTCTGGCATCAACAAGGCATTTGCACCCACAGAACTGCTGCTCACTGGATATTTTCTCTTTTTCTGACCATTCTCTGTAAACCCTAGAGATGGTTGTGCGTGAAAATCCCAGTAGATCAGCAGTTTCTGAAATACTCAGACCAGTCCGTCTGGCACCAACAACCATGCCAAGTTCAAAGTCACTTAAATCCCCTTTCTTCCCCATTCTGATGCTCGGTTTGAACTGCAGAAGATTGTCTTGATCATGTCTACATCCCTAAATGCATTGAGTTGCTGCCATGTGATTGGCTGACTAGAAATCTTCGTTATTGAGCAGTTGGACATGTGTACCTAATAAAGTGAACTCGTTGACCCACTCTAAAATATCAGATATTTCTTTGATGATTATATTTCAATGTAATATCCACAGCAGCTGCTACTGTAAATGTCTATTATATTGCTGTTCAGAATTCATTTCCAGTGTTTGTCAAACTAATGTCAATACTGTACGACTTCTTAAGCGAAATCAAGCAACTCTCATTTTCGGCATCGTTAAGAGAGATCATTATTCCAGTTTCATTCTGTAGACTCATTCCTCTATCAAAACCTCTTTCTGCTTGTTTTCTTACTCTCGCTGGTATTCTTTAATCAAGGCTTCCTCTTAAGAAAGCATCAACACAACATGCGGTCGAGCTTATGATGGTTTCCGCCCGTGCTCATTATCGCGTAATGAGTTTTATCCTTAGATGCACTCGCATTTTTCGAACCTCGGATAATCTTGGCTAATTAAAATAACAACATTACCACATTAAGAAGGCCTGCTAAACTCTGGCAGCGGCAACTGTCTGGGTTGGGAAAGCTGGGGTTGGGTGTTGACAGAAAATATGTTTAATTTGAACTGGGAACGGCTTTGAAGTGTGGTTATGTGCAGAGCGTTTGGGTGAGGTGAATACTTATGCAATTCAATCCCTCATTTTTTTAACGAGCTGTAGTTACACCAATAAAAATTTGTACCACTGAGACACAAACACATAAACTTGCAGGAGGAAATGCTTGTGACTTTTTTTTTTTGTTTTTTTTTGGGACTTGGATGTTTATCTTTATACAAACACCTTGCATTTAGGATGAATGGAGATAAA
>NC_079441.1:9332255-9419755 GCF_903798145.1 Danio aesculapii
GGGTCACACACCAGAAGCGCCACTCGGTGGCGTGCCGTGTAGAGCCATGCAGTGCCATACATTTCCGAATTCTAAACATAGGTTTCTATCAGGATACACACACCGGCGCCGCAAGTCGGCGGCTGTCCGCGGCACCTATACACGACTCAGGACACTGTTTATTTCTCTGCCGTGCCACCATCTGCTCGAGCGCCATCCGATTAGTTTCATGTTAAATATCATGTGAATGTGCGCGTCTGGTGTGTGATAGTTTTAACTGTCATGTGTGCGCCATGTTGCGGTGCTTCCGGTGTGCGACCTGCTTAAGGCCAATTTAGTTTATTCAATTTACCTAAAGTCAATTTGGACTTGAAGGGGAAACCGGAACACATGGAGTAAACCCACACCAACACGGGGAGAACATGCAAACTCCACACAGAAATGCCAACTGGCCGGGACTCGAACCAGTGACTTTCTTGCTGTGAGACAACAGTGCTACCCACTGAGCCACTGTGCCACCTCATATATCACTTATAATGCAATTCATAATGCAATTCAAAAGCATAAATATACAGGGAAAAACAAAAACATGAATCACAAAATACGAAAAACTGTTCATTCACGGATGGTTTTAGTGCAGTCTTCACATGTTCAGAATTCGTTATAATAAGCGGATCTATCATAGTTTTTGTTACAGGGTTTCTGCTGGGTCTTAAAAAGTCTAAAATTTAAAAAATCGAAATTTTAGGCCTTAAAAAAGTCTTAAATTTGCTCTTCTTGGTCTTAAATATTTCTGCACAGGTCTTATTTTTCCGATGTCCATGTAACGCTACATCTAATGCTCATTTAAATTCTTTTTTGTTGCTGTTGCTTGGTTTTCGTGGTGTTGTAGTTCTTTATTTCACTAGTCCAAATGTAATTTGCGGGATTACAACTACAAACGAGACCAACATGCAATAGCCAATCAGCTTTCTGTTATTGAATTCAGTGCACACGGCGAATGTGACGTCATCGCAGTGTTTGCGGAGGTTCACTTTAGGTGCACACAACTGACGAAATTTTTTGAGACTCGGGTGAACAGTTGATTTGAGTTGAATATGAAACACTTGGAAAAGATTTTGTCTGAAAAGGTATGACGGTACTGTACAGACATGTTTATGATCCGTCCATGATCTAGCCAAGAATTATATGATGACCAATAATTCTTGGCTAATAATTGCAACAGCCGTGGCAAAGGAGGAGAGTTTTTGTGAAAGTTTGGAAAAACCTGAGGGAAAAGTTGGATAAAACAAAAAAGAGGCCATGCAAAAGTGGAGACCCATGTGGTTTTATTATTACAGAATAAGTTTTTCCACCATTCACAGGTTTTATGCTGATGTATATATTACAATTTTGAATTTAAAACAATTTAATAGTTACAAACTAAAATTAGGTAACAAATTATTTCTTTGGAAACTGGAAAAGAATATATGAACCTATCGGTTTACAGTATACTGATGGCCAATTTCTAGGCTTTATTGGTGATAATAGACAGGACTGTTGGACCATTTTTGCCTTTTTAGCCTATAAGAAGAGGACAGAAACTAGCCAGACAGTAATGTGTGAATTGTTGAGTAGGCAAAAAAAAATAATAATAAAAAGTCAGTATTTTCAGCATGTGGGTTTTTTTTTTTGCTTTGTATTCTTGTAATAAAAAAATATAATTGTAGAGCAACCCATGTTCTATTGCCATTAATATTTAAGTTAAATAGGTAGAACTGTCCGAGATATGAACAAAAGCAAGTGATGCTTCGAAGTCAAAAATCTTGAATGGTTATAAAAATCTTTATAATCATGATAATAAATTATAAAAATAATAAAAAACAATCAGTTTAAAAATCTTCAATGACGCCGGTGCCTATGGCGTAGTGGAAAGTGCCTCAACACATGCACTCCGGTGTTCTCGGCGACCTGGGTTTGATTCCTGCCTCGAGGTCCTATGCCCATCCTTCCCCTCTCTCTGCTCCCCACACTTTCCTGGCAATTCTTTTTACTGTCCTGTCAAAATAAAGGTGAAAACCCCTAAAAAATAATTATTAAAAAAAATGAAATAAGTAAATAAATCTTCAATAATATTAATGATATGACCTAGTTCCGGAAACTTTCTACTTCTCTGTTTATCTGTCTGATTTTACTGTCTGTTTCTTATGACCACCCCCTGTCATTTAAAAGAATATTTCAATGGCGAACGCAACAAGTATAAAAGTCTTGTTTGTTTCGTGAGGTGCGCGATGCTGTGCCAGGCGAAAGTATAAATCAGCCTTAAGATGTTTGTTTGTTTTTTCTGTAGTTCAATGGTGCGTCTAGCCTGTCTTCAGTACAGTTCAATTTAAATACATTTATTTTACCACTAATTTTCTGATTTAGCATTTTCTCTTTGTGTATGCATGTTTTTGATATTGTGATATAGGTCTTAAAGTCTTAAATTTGACATTATAATATCTGCAGAAATCCTGTATTATGAAAATAGCTGTATTCATAGTCACTGAAGCTAAGCAGGGCTGAGCCTGATCAGTACCTGGATGGGAGACCACATGGGAAAACTAGGTTACTGTTGGAAGTGGTGTTAGTGAGGCCAGCAGGGGCCGCTCAACCTGCGGTCTGTGTGAGTCTTAATTCTCACTCCAAGTGGTGTGGAGAGACCACCCTCATGATTGTGAAGCATTTTGGGTGTATGGCCATACACGATAAATGCGCTATAGAAATACACACATTACATTACATAGTTTTATGATACTTTTTATGTAGATTAATTTTTAAATGATTGTTGACAAAATAACAAAAATTCCCATTTATATAGTGCTTTTCTGGACACTCAAAGTGCTTTAAAAGTTTTAGGGTGAATCTCCTCATCCACCCCCAGTGTGCAGCATCCACCTGGATGATGCGAGGGCAGCCATATTGCACCAGACCGCACACCACACACCAGCTGATTGGTGGAGAGGAGACCGTGATGAAGCCAAATAGGACATGGGGATGGTCAAGAGGCCATGATGGACAGTGCACAGTGGGCAAATTTGGCCAGAATGCCGGGGTTAAACCCCTACTCTTTTTTTTCGAGGGACATCCTGGGATTTTTAACGACCACAGAATGTCAGGAACTCACTTTAACGTGTCACCAGAAAGACAGCAGTCACTGAGCAGTATAGAGTCCCCATCAAAATACTGGATCGTTAGGACCCACACACACCGCAGGTTGAGCGCCACCTGCTGGTCTCACTAACACCATTTCCAGAAGCAGCCTAGCTTTCCCATGTGGTCTCATATCCAGGTACTGACCAGACGTAGCCCTCCTTAGCTTCAGTGGGCGACCATGTGAGTAAAAAGAGGATCTAGCATAGCAGCGTTCAATTGAAATGTCTTTTTTTGTCCACTGTGATTTTAGAGTCTGTAACTACATTTCTTTAGCTCAGTCATATATAGAAATGTGCCTTTGTTTTTATTCTTTAAACTTCTGAAGTGGAAAGGCTGTAAGGCTCAAAGGTGATTTAATTACACCCTACGATGTATTTTTTTGTTATTATTTTTTATTTTCAGCTATTTTGACAGAAATTCCTTTAAACATGCCTTTAGTTACTATTTTTGTTCACTATATGCTCATCTCTTATTGTGTGCTTTATAAAACTACAAATATTTACATGTAGCCAAAATCTGCATTATCTATATTAATGGTGCTCCAAAAAGGTTGTCAAAATTAATTTCTATTTAGCTCATTTAAAAGCAATAGAGTTGTGCCGAAGTGCTTTGCAAGACAAACACAATGCATAAATTTAATAAAAGAACCACAAATTGAAGGATGAGATTAAACAGAAAAATTAAAACTGACCTTAAACTCACTGTTTACTCAAGTGGTTTCAAATCTTTATGAGTTTCATTTTTATTGAACACTTAAGATATCAGTAAGATATTTTGAAGAAAGCTGAAAACCTGTAACCACTGACCTCCATAGTATTTGTTTTTCTACTATTGAAGTCAATGGTTACAGGTTTTTGATTTAATTTGATATCTTGATATTTTAAAGAATGTTGGAAAAATATATTTTGAAGAACACTGAAATCATATAACCACTGACCTCCATAGTAGAAAAAACAAATAGTATGGAATTCAGTGGTTACAGGTTTTCAGCTTTCTTCAAAATATCACGGTATTTTTTAAGAAAGCCAAAAAAATATAGTTTGAAGAAAGCTGAAAACCTGTAACCATTGACTTTCATAGTATTTGTTTTTCCTATCATGGAAGTCAATGGTTACAGGTTTTCAGCTTCTACAAAATATCTTGTTATTTTGAAGAAAGACGAAAAATATAATTTGAAGAATGCTGGAAACTGATAACCATTGACTTCCATAGTAGGAAAAACAAATACTATGGAAGTCAATGGTTATCAGTTTTCAGCATTCTTTAAAATATCTTTTTCAGTCCTTAGCAGAAGAAAGAAAGACAAACAGGTTTGGAATAGTGAAAGATACGTAAATAATGACAGAATTTTTTAGCTGAAAACCTGTAACCATTGTATTTGTTTTTCTACTATGGAAGTCAATGGTTAAAGGATTCAGCTTTCTTCAAAATATTTTGTTTGGCTTTTTTTTAATATCAAAATATTTTGAAGAATGCCAAAGACCTGTAACCGCTGACTTCCGTAATAAAAACAAACAAATACTATGGAAGAAAAACAACATTTTGAAGAAAGCTGAAAATCTGTAACCATTGACTTCCATAGTATTTTTTTCCTACCATGGAAGTGAATGGTTACAGGTTTTCAGCTTCTTCAAAATATCTTGTTATTTTAAAGAAAGACAAACAAAGATATTTTGGAGAAAGCCGAAATCTTGTAACTATTGACTTCCATAGTAGGAAAAACAAATACTATGGAAGTCAGTGGTTACTGATTTCAAGCATTTTTCAAAAAGTATTTTTCAGTCTTCAGCAGAAGAAAGAAAGACAAACAGGTTTGGAATAAGTGAAAGATACGTAAATAATGACAGAACTTTTTAGCTTTGGTGTGAAATATCCCTTTAATCAAAAGCTAGTGGAAACAAATAATTAACAACAAACAAAAAAGGTTTATAAAGCAGTCACTTTGCAGGATATGTTTGGTTCAAACCAAGCTCTAATTATCTTTTTTTTTTTTTTTTTTTTGGCAGGCGGGGATGATCCTGGACAATGGAGTGAAGACGACTGAGGCTAATGCGAAAGACAAGAGGCCGTACCTCTCTCTTGTAGGAGCCAGGTTAGCATTTAGCATTTCTCAGAAACTATCAGCATATGTTGTGCTTTGGATGCTTTTGAGGCATATCTTGTATTTAGCATAAAACTGGTTCGTTTTTTTCCATTAATATTGCAATGAGGGGAAACATGCAGGTTTGTCCTAATTGAAAGGATGCTTGTACTTTGCTATTGGTGGATCTTATGTGATTGACAGGTCGATCCCGCCCTCAGACCTGGTAATATATGTGACTGGTGCACTATATACAGTTTCAACATTTGAAGTGGATCATTATCTTTCATCAAAGCTGTCCTAAAACTATTGAACAACACCCATTCTTGTCCTAGACACATTTAAAAAATATTTTTGATTCACTTTTCAGTTTTGATTTTGAGTCAATATTCTAAGCCAATTTCACTAGTTGATCGGAAAACCAATTAGGTTTAAGTATTATATCTTCTGAACCAGCCTAGATGAGTGTGACATTCTGCTCATTGCACAGGGACAATGTACTGTAATTTTTAGATGAATTTGCATTCATACAGTTCATACAGTGCCCTTCTCTGGCAGGTACGGCCCACACCAGGATGCTGACCCCTTTAAACCAAGAGTTCCTGCTTTAGTTCATCATTTTGTGGCCTATAAAAACCAGGACCATGGAGCATGGCTAAGAGGAGGAGATGTTTGGCTGGATGAATGCCAGTAAGTGTTTTTTATTTTTTGTTTCAGGATTTGTTCTGTTTTGTAGTTTTTTGGGGGTTTTTTTTGCATTGTTTGTCTCGTTTTGTGTTTTGTTTGTTTCGTGTTTTGTTTTGTTTGTGTTTTGTTTGTTTCATGCTTTGTTTTGTTTTGCATTGTTTGTCTCGTTTTTTTGTTTTGTGATTTGTTTCATGTTTTTTGTTTGTGTTTTGTTTGTTTCATGTTTTGTTTTGCATTGTCTCATTTTTTGTGTGTTTTGTTTGTTTTGTGTTTTGTTTGTTTAGTTTTGTTTTACATTGTTTGTTTCATGTTTTGTTTGTATTGTTTGCTTTGTGTTTTGTTTCGTGTTTCGTGTTTTGTTTTGTTTTGTTTTATTTTTGTTTGTTTGTTTTGTGTTTTGCTTGGGGGTTTTTTTGTATTTTGTTTGTTTCATGTTTTGTTTGTTTTGTTTTGAGTTTATTTGTTTTATTTTGTTTTGTTTGTTTTGTGTTGTTTGTTTTGTTTTTCATGTTTTTTTTCGTATTTAGTTTGTTTCATGTTTTGTTTTGCATTTTGTCTTGTGTTCTTTTTGTTTTGTGTATTGTTTGTTTCGTGTTTTATTTTAGTTTTGTTTGGTTTTGCATTGTTTCTTTCATGTTTTGTTTGTATTGATTGTTTTGTGTTTTGTTATTTTGTTTATTTAGTATTTTATTTGTTTTATGTTTTTTTTGCTTATTTCAAATTTCGTTTGTTTCATGTTTTGTGTTTTGTTATTTTGTTTATTTAGTATTTTATTTGTTTTATGTTTTTTTTGCTTATTTCAAATTTCGTTTGTTTCATGTTTTGTGTTTTGTTTGTTTGATTTTGTTTTGTTTCGTGTTTTGTTTGTTTTGTTTGATTTGTTTTGTTTGATTTGTTTTGTTTCGTGTTTTGTTTGTTTTGTTTGATTTGTTTTGTTTGATTTGTTTTGTTTCGTGTTTTGTTTGTTTTGTTTGATTTGTTTTGCTTTATGTTTTGTTTGTTTCGTGCTTTGTTTTGTTTGTTTTGTGTTTTGTTTGTTTTGTATTTTGTTTGTTTCATGTTTTGTTTGTTTTATTTGTTTTGTGTTTTTTATTTGTTTTGTTTTGGGTTTTGTTTGTTGTGTGTTTTGTTTTGTTTGTTTCGTGTTGTTTGATTTATTTATTTTTTATGTTGTATTATTGTTGTTTGTTTTGTGTTTTGTTTTATTTGTTTTTTTGTTTTGTTTGTTTCATTTTGTTTTTTTGTTTGTTTCATGTTTTGTTTGTTCCTTGTTTTGCTTTGCCTATCATTTTACTTTAAAATCTATTATTTTATTTTATTATTCTGTAATTTTTTTTAGTTAATTGAATATATGATTCATTTTCTGGACATTAAATTATTATTTAATTAAAATAAATGTAATTAAAATTGATATACATTATAGCGGATTATTATATTTTATTCATTTTTAATTTATCATATCTAGATGGGATGTTTTATTAATTTATGACTGTTATGTTTTATTTTTCTGTAAATTTAGTTAAACATTTTATTCTATTCTATTTATTTATTCTGTTATTTATTTTTTTCTTAGCCAATTTTTTAAAGCAAGCAGTTGATTTAGTATTATGAGAATTACCACACAATTATTGCTAAAGCTCAACACATGAAATATCACATAAAAATGCACTTTCTGAAAACCGAAATGCACTTCATTTTGAAAAGAGAAAAAATCGATATCAAGGATCTAATATGCATTCAATAAAATAACTTTTAGTCTCTACATTTGTCAAATCAATTCTCCCAGCGTTGAGCGTCTCCTCAGATTTATGGCTTCAATCATGCGTGCGAGTCAGTTTTGATTGCTCTGCTGAATAATCCGTTGAGAAGTTTTTGCATGCGGTCACCACTGACTACTCCTTCATCTTAATTGCACGCAGGTTTGCTGATAACGGAATCGGCCTGACTCTCGCCAGGTAAACCCCTGCTAATCACCATCTTTCTTTATTCTATTATTTTTCTTGCACACATTTTAGCAGTCTAAAAATGAAAAGTGTTCATATTTGCTGAATTCATTATAGCTCAGGGCGTAGTGCCTATAATTGGAAAATGCCTTATATGGGCGGCTTCTTAAGATGCAGGGAAGTAGTCGGGGGCTTTTGTGGGAATGTGAAAGTAATTTATTGGTGAGAATGCAGCATTTTTTTTCCAAAGGTGTGGATTCGCATGCTTTTTATTCTGAGTTTGTGCATCTTTGTGTAGTGGTGGAACATTCCCGGATGATGATGGATCGCGTCAGGAGGTGAAAAACTCTTTATTCGTGGGTGAAAGCGGGAATAGAGGGATGCCGGACTTGAATGATCAGTCCTGGGGACCCGGAGGTCCTGATCATCTCGGCAGATCTTTGCCCAGAGGAGTGTGAGTGCTGGAAACGTCTCTTTTCATTTGATGGTGTCTTCCCTCTGTTTAAACGGGAGCCCCTTTTTACAAGATGTAAAAGAAGTCTCTGTTGTCCCTCGAGTATGCAAAGCTTTAGCTCAAAATAACACAAATAATGTATTATGACACTCTAAAAATGCAGCATTTAGGCTTTGATCCTAATTGTGCCGTTTTATTGACTGACACTTTAAATTCAAATGAGATCGTGCTATTTTTAAAAGAGGGCGGAGTTACAAATGCCTCTGTTTTGAGCATATTGGCAGATTCAAAACAGGACGAGCCTATTCTTTGTGAAATACTGAAAACATCATAAGAAGTTTTTCATCATAAGAAGGTTTGGAAAGTCAAGGTTTTAAAAATAGTAAATGTTTTTTTTATACCGTTCCTAAGGTATATGTAAGGTATTTTAATGTTTTTTTTTTAATGTGTTGTAAAGAAATCTGTTTTTAAACTAATAGAGAGCAGAAGTCAATGATTTATTTTAATTATTAGATAAACACCGTGCTCTGACGTCAAATGAACCCGTTTGGTGCTTTCCCTAATTGAACCTCTTAGGGTGCTTTTACACTAGCACTTTTGACACCCAGGTTCGTTTGACGTCAGAGTATGGTGTGTATGTCTAGTGTGACGCTGTCTTCTGAACTTGAGTGCGCACCTGTGAACCGTACCCGAGTCTGCCTGAAAGAGGTGGTCTGGGTACGGTTTGTGCAAACTCTGGTCTGGCTCAATTCTGATATGAATGCAGTCGTACCAAATAACGGAAGCGATGATAATGTCTGCTTGTCTCCACCAAAAACAACTGCAGACATTACGTGATTTTCTGAATGTTTTTAATATTTTTTTGCGGCAGATAGACGCAAGTGGCTCTCTGTATTTTGGTTTTGGTAACAAAAGCAGAACGACCGTGATATGCAGATGTCTCCATTTTGCCAATTTGCTTGCGTGGCCGTCACCTGGCAACAGCCGTACACAAAACAGCAGCTTGATGACGCAAGCATACAAGGGTTTAGAAGGAACACAAACCAGACGAGAAGGTGGCAAGGGGGGACAATCGAACTTGGGTTCAGTCCAGGCAATTAAACCAAGTGTGAAAGCACCCTTAGCTGCTGACATTATCTTAAACAGGTACTGTGTGAAAACTGTGTGAAAAGGTAGACAGCTGCTTTTCGCTCAGGGCTGTTTATGCTAATGAGGGAGTGATGGTCACTAATGGGTGGGGCTTTGACACGTACAAAGGGAGAATGTCAATCAAAGTGTTTCTGCAGACAGTTTTAATTATGTGCGATTATAAAAAAAAGAAATAATATTTTTTTACCATTAGAAGCTGGTTATAGTCACACATTGTTGCCACACAACAAAACCTTTATAAAAGTGATTTCTGCATAATACGTCCTCTGAATGGTGTATAAATGTGCGACAAGGTTTCCAGGAAAACATTTCTTCATTTCGGAGGCCTTTCAAAGACAGACGAATCTGACCTTGGTTTTGACTTTGACCTTTCATGGCTGCCTATTCAGACAAGTGCCTTAAATGTGCTTTAAGCTATTTTTATCAAATGGCACTCCAAAATATATGGCCATTGTGTGTCAGATATCATTGAATCTTGAGCGTCTTGAGATATCAGGTTGTTTGTGTAACATCTACTTTCACACAAAATGTGTTTACAGATTACAAAACTGTGTTGTAGCCTTCAGAAATTTGAATGGTTTTGTAGTTTAGGTTAAGTATTAAAACCTTGAGTGTAGGTTTCAGTATTGAAGTTGCTTTTGCAACCAGTTTGATTATGTTATATTTGACAACAGGATTTTTAAAGTTAAAAAGGAAGGATTTGGCTAGATTTAATGCATCAGAAATTATTTGGACTTTAATTGGTCTGAAATACAGCATGAACATCAATTGTCAATTAATAAAAACTGAATAGCGTGCTATCTTTCTTTAAAATAAGACCAATAATAATATGTATTAGATATGATTATTGTGAATTTTGACTATACAATGACTCGAGTGTAAAAACTACACTTCTTGCCAAATCTTGCCCCAAAGAAAGCCATTTTAAGACTTTGAAACAACTTAACGAAACAAGCTTTCTTTAAAAAAAAAACAATCTTAAAAACTACAATTGTTACATGATGATTATGCAATTTACAAGTGGTTTAATTATGGTGTATTTGACAATATGATTTTTAAAGTTAAAATGAAGGATTTGGCTTGATTTTATGCATCAGAAATTACGTAAATGGGTCTGAAATACAACATGAACATCAATTGATAAATATTGAATTATGTGTTAATATATTTTAGGTATGTATTTTGACTGGGATGACTCCACAATAAAAACTACAACCATGAAATTGAACAAACCAATGCCATGAACCAAATCCGGCCCAAAAAAAGATTGTTTTGATGCCATTTTGAGACTTTAAAACAATTTACAAAACAAACTTTCCATAAACACTTTTAAAACTACAATTATTCCATAATTATTTTGCAGCTAGCCAACTAGAGCCAACTTTATTATGTTATATTTAAAAATGTGAAGTCAAAAAATGAAGGATTTGGCTTGATTTTATGCATCAGAAAATGATTGGATATAAATGGGTCTGAAATACAACACGAACATCAATCGTCAATTCATAGTTTTATAACGTGCTGTCATTTTGTAAAATTAGATCATTAACATGTATTATGTAAATTGTGAATTTTGACTATGCTGATTACAATGTGAAAACTACAGTTTGAACTAAATCTGGCCCCAAAACAGTTAGTTTTGAGGCCATTTTGAGACTTTAAAAAAAACAACTCGACGAGACAAGATTTCTCAAAAAAATCTTCAAAATTACAATTTTACCATGATTATGATGATGCAATTTGTAACCAGTTTAAATATTTTATATTTGACAAGATGATTTTTAAAGTAAAATATGAAGGATTTTGCTTGATTTTATCCATCAGAAATTGATTATACGTTAACACAAACATCAGTCGTTAATTGAAAAAAATTGAATAACATGTCGCGTCATTCGTTGAAATAAAACCATTATTATGTATTAGATATGTAAATGGTGAATTTCCACTATGATGAGTCCTCTATAAAACTTACAACTACAAACAATTGTTGAACAGACTGATGTGACACCATTTTGTACCAAATCAGGCCTAAAAAGTTTGTTTTGAGGCCATTTTGAGACTTGAATACAAGTTAACAAAACAAAGTTTCTATAAACACTTTCAAAACTACAATTATTACCTGATGACGATCCAACTATCAAATGGATTTATTATGTTATATTTAAAAATATGATATGTAAATGGTGAACGTTGACTATTGAATGTTGAAAAAACTGATGTGACGCCATTTTGAACCAAATCCCACCCAAAAAAAGTTTGTTTTCAGTCCACTTTGAGACTTTGATACAACTTGACAAAACAAACAGTTTACAAACACTTTCAAAACTATAATTATTTTATAATGATGATCCGACAACTGGATTTGTTGTGTTATATTTATAAATATTAATTAAAAAGTTCTGGAAAGTTAAAATGATCTGGCTTGATTTTATGCATTAGAAATTGATTGAGGGTAAATGGGTCTCAAATACAACACCAACATCAATCATCACTTGATAAAAATTGAACGACGTGTGCTGTCATTCGTTAAAATAAGACCATTAATATGTATTAGATATGTAAATAGTGAATGAGTCCACTATAAAAATTACAACTGCAAACAATAGTTTTAACTTTGAAACAGCTTGACAAAAAACTTTAGGTGCGTCCTAAATTGCATACCCATGCACTATTCCATTTTGTAGTACAAATAGTGTAAGTAGTGCGTTCACACTGAAAACTCTAAAAAGAATAAGTGCGCTTTAAATACCCGGATGATGCACTCATTCAACTGTTTAAGTTAAGTGTGTAATGTTGGACACTTCATACACTCAACGGCCGCTGCTTTGCTCACATAGCGGAAGAGGTGGAACTTTCGGCCACTGATGTTGGATTATTTATTTATTTTGGATTGTGAAAGCAAAATTCCACTATGAGATTGATTATAGCGCCTCCCGATGGTGAATGCGGATATGCTCATGGCAGGTATTATTTGGTGATTTCCTCATTTATTTCACTAATTTGGCAACCATCAAACGTCATCTGGGAAACGGTTTGAATTTCAACCATTAGTGTTCCAGTTGGAAGGACACTCCAAATACTATGCTGTTGAGTGTGTAAGTGCATAAGTACATAGTGCATGAGTGTATAGTGTGCCATTTGGGACGCAGCTTCTCTGTATAAACCTTCAAAGCTACAACTGGTTCATGATGATAATTTAATAAGTGGGCGAGGCTTGGAGACTCCGCCTTTTTTCACTCAAAAATGCTTCAGGAAATATCTTAAAGATGCCATTGTCATGACCTAGTCTATAATTATATGACCATTATTTGACAGAAATCACAGAATCAACCTTAAGATATCAGATTTAATAGATTGCAAAAAGTGTGGTTGTGCCTTCATTTGTCAGTATTAATCTACATTTGCAACTAAATACACTTCTTTCAACTTATTTTATAACATTTAAAGTAAACCAAATAGTGAAAACAATTATACAGCTGCAATTATTGCAATCCAAACAGTAATAGAAACTGCTGTAAAGATTAAATATGCTTAGTAAGTTCTGTATTTACAATTGGGGAGTAAAAATCAATCCAAGTTTCAGGTTTACACAGGTATTTTTATGCCTCTGAGCCAATTTATCACTAGACTCTTTATAGCTGACAGGGCTTGAGGATTTCATGTGCTTGACTTTCATCTGTAATACTGCAGCTCAACACCTGTCACTTTATATTCCTCTTCCGCTGCTTCTATGGAAAGTGCTGGATTTTGCATGGATGTCTACAACAACAAAAAAGAATGATAAAGCACTTTTACCAATTGCTATGACAAATACCATATTTATTGCATCTTTGAGACTCAAAACCTCTTTTCTCTCTTTGAAAACTTTCTGATGCCTTCTTCAAACTTTAACATTCTCCTTTCAGATTGTAGAAAACAACTTTAGACAATTATTTAAAGGTGCAGTATGTAAGTTTGACACCCAGTGGATGAACTGGGTATTGCACTTCTGGATCAAAACAAACGCAAGCGCAGGTTGCCAGATTGATGACCAACAGGAGTGAGTCTGACTGTAGAGCCTGAAGGCTGATTTAAATCTTGTTGTATATAAAAGCAACAACACGTGATAGAAGGAATTATTTCCTTATTATAATGAGTTTTTGTCCTAACCAACACCTAAAATTGATATTTTAGAAACGGCTTCTATTTCTCGCAGCTGAACAACAGGACAAACTGACAATGATCACCTCAGGTACACCTCATGTGCTTTATTCAGTGTTAAATGCTAATAATGTGAGTTTGAATGGCATTTCACATGACATGCATTGCCATACTGAAAGCAGCAGCAGATAGTTCACCTCAAATCTTGAAAATAAACCATCTGAAATTGAACTTTAGAGCTGTGACCTAGAGCAAGCCAACACATATCAGTGATTCAGCATCTGCATTTAATAATTTTAACGATGTTTAATATGTATTAATTAGATTATTAACCTTACCGTTTCGTTCTATGAATTCGGACATACTACTCTGCTCGCATTTAGCGTACAATATAGTATGGAAGTATGCGGTTTCGGACGCAGCCATAGTCTTTGATTCTTTATTTCAAAGTATCTATTTAATATTGCAGGCTCTCCAAAGATGGCAAATATAAATCTTAGGCCCAATCCCAATTCTATCCCTTAGTCCTTACTTCTATTCCTCGTTTTGCGCGCTCCTGCCAAGGGGTAGGGGTGTCCCAATTCTCTAGCTTGAAGGCGTAGGGCTAAGGGCAAGGGGTATTTTTTGTCATTATTACGAATTTTTACAACAAACAAGCAAATGTTTTAATATATTCATAATCGCGTTCATGTTTTGCCATCATGCTTAATTTAAAAAAAAACGCTAAAGTAAAATCCGCTAAATTTCTATAATCTTTAATCCCTAATAATATCTCCTGTATAGCAGTCCCACATTGTTCTGACACTCGAATTCCCTGTCAGAAAACTCTAGTGGCTGGGAATGAGCTTATCACTTTTAGCTTTTTCTCAGTGTCTGCTATAATGTTAATGTTGTTTTTGGTGTGTTTACATTGATGAATATGGCCACTGTGTGAACACACAGTACAGTTGCGATCTTATTGCCATATTAGATCGTTATGATATATAATATATGCCTTCAGTGATTTCCTGAAGATAAATACAAAAAAAATAGCACAACTGTAATAACTACAGCAGTCGCGATCGTCTGATCTCAAATGAAGCAAGAGATTGCGATGACATAGGATGACGTGTGCAGGTGCTGTAGTGCTGTTCCAATTCTTAATGGTAAATTTTGAAGCCCTTCCCCTTAACACTCGTTTTTAAGGGGGTAGGGGTATAAAAATAGAATTAGGATTGGGCCTTAATTTGATAAGAAAAACATAAATAAAAACCAAAATAACTTACATTGTGAAACATATAGGTCCTTTGGGCAAATGTGTTCCCCTTAAGAAGGACCGTGAAATTATAAGTCTGTAGCTCAGACAGGGCTGGTGTTTGGAATATTGAAAATGTAACCACTAGTTGCTAGGAGACCATACATCCCATCCATCCCAAAATGACTTAAAATGCAATTAACCCCAGACCCTTCATGCATGTTAAGTTTGGCGAGTTTCCACCACTGGGACGGAAAGTTATAGCAGTTCAAACTGAGGAATCAAGGAAAAGCAGTGCCTTTCATTCTTCTTTCCAAACATGCAGGAATCCCCAGAGATCACAGATTAAGCTTTTCCCATTGCTTTTTCAATAAAAATAACATCCTCAATCAAGATATTCCAAGTTTTTTCAACCCAGACTAGTCACATATGTTACTATTACAATGCTTCATTCATTTATTCATTCATTTCCTTTGTCACTTATTTATCAGGTGTCGCCACAGCATAATAAACTGCCAACTATTCCAGCATATGTTTTACAACCAATATCTTTCGCAACACATTACTGGGAAGCACCCATACAATCTCGCACTCAGACACTATGGCCAATTCAGCTTACCCAATTCCCCTAAAGCGCATGTCTTTTGCTGTGGGGGAAACCGGAGCACCTGGAGGAAACCCACAGCAACATGGGGAGAACATGCAGAAACTCCACACAGAAATGCCAAACGGCCCAGCCGGGACTTGAACCAGTGATCTTCTTGCTGTGAGGCGACAGTGCTAACCACTCAGCCACCGTGCTGCCCCATCAAAATGCTTTATTTATCGCTATATTTATATTTATTGCTATAGCAATAGCTCCACTGAATTGAAAATAATTTACTTTATAGTTTTAATCACAACATGATCTTCCTCAGTGATTGACAATTGTGTTCTGGCCAAAATGTTTGCCATTTTAATGTCACATTTGCTTTTTTGTTGCCTTTTTTTAATCTTTCGTCAGGACAGTGAGGTGTCCTTAAACTACAAAATTGAAACTATTATGTTTTATTTCCCTTGAAATAAAATTTAAATATATATTCCTTAGTACTGTTTTTTTAAACAAAAATCATGTTTTATTTCAGCTAGTTTTGGAACATTTACATACCAAATTAACTGGGATTGCATGTTCAGAAGTGTTTCACATTTAAGAGTTTTGGTTTTTTTCTCATTTAATTGAACTAAAATTGAAGTTAATAAAAAAAGAGAAATGGATTGTAATAAAACGATTTTAACAAAAGGAAAAACACACAGCAAAATTCCTAAACGCATACTTGTTTTTTTCTGAGACATAATTCTATTTGGTTTAAATAAAAATTAAATTAATTGTCAAAAATGAATAAGCAGATAAAAAAGGAATAGAAAAATTAAAACTGAAACGATACAAATAGTATTTTTTTTTAAATGAATGTGTTTGAAAACAAAATTTAAATCTTACAGAAAATTCTCAAAATATAAAAACACTTAAAAAACACAGTACAACACTAATGTGGTGAGTTTCTTCACAATCTAAAAGGTTCATATTATATCATATTCATTAACTTCATTTGTCTGCAGATTGTGTTTTTAAAGTTCCAGCACAAAATCCCTCACAGATCATTTATTTTCCCATGATGTAAATGTAATTTTATTGTGAAAACAAATCATTTTTTGTGTGTCTCTTTAAATGCAAATGAGCTGCTGCTCCCTGCCTCTTTTCCAGAAGAGGGCGGAGCCTTTACAGCTTGTGCCTCGATTGCTCCAACAAGAATAAACGCAAAACATTTGCATGTGTTTTACAGCCTTGTCAGCTTATACTCTTGAAATATGGTTTTCAGACACATGACACATAGCCATCATATGACCCCTTTAAACTATCCATTATTAAATTCCTTTAAGCTAATATTCCATAGTGACTGCTGTTAGATGAGTTCAGTCCAGTTCACGGCTGTCATCTCTGTCTGTCCTGCAGGGATTTCCCCATTCGTGGAATGCAGATCTACGACGGGCCAATCAACATCCAGAATTGCACTTTCCGCAAGTTCATAGCGCTTGATGGACGACACACCAGCGCTTTTGGTTTCCGGTTGAACAACTCGTGGCAGAGCTGCCCGAACAACAATGTCACAGACATCACCTTCGATGACGTGCCAGTAAGTCTCATCTCAGCATTTACTACAACTGTTTATTGTGATAGTTAAAGTCCGCATGAACTGGACTGAACTCCAACTTTTATTTTTTTTGTGATGCAGTTCCTAGAGACACTGAATATTAGATGAGAAAACAGTGGTGTGGCTTGTTTTTTCTACTGCAAGCTGATTGGATGTAGTAAAGTAGGCATTTCATTCAGAAATATTGACAAAAGGGTTTGGGGAGAGTTTTTACAATATGACAGACACCTGCTAATCATTTCTTTTTTTGGTCAAAATTGACAGTTGGAGGGGCGTGGTTAAGCATGTTAGCCACGCCCAATACCTTAGACAGACCTAATATGAGAATTTAACTGAAAACAAATGGGAACAAACAACCAACAAACCATTGCTGCAGCTCTGATACAAGTTTTACTTATGGAGAAATTTAAAAGCACTGCAGTTTTTGGATGCTCTGCGATTCTCTGAGGTATTTTGTCTATTGTTATTACTGAAATGTGTATATTCTGTATAAGTTAAGAAGCTGATTGGTTAGTTTTAGTCACATGACTCACGTTGTGCTGACATTCTGGCATTCTGAAAAGCTGAGCCCATGGCTGCGTTGAAAATCGGCTACTGCTCGAATAGGTACTACATTTGAATTTGAATTTACTTCGCAACTGTTAGAAAAGCATGTTCTATATTGTATGCATGTGAGTAGTATGAATGGAATTCCTGACCTACCCGTGTCAGTTGGCATCATGGGATAATAGCACCTGTCACACATACAGACATTTCCGGAAAATTGCAGTCCACTATTCTCCAATTCTCATACAGCTCTCCCGACAAAAATGCTTGCTGCAAACCAACAGCTTTGACAGAATTGCAAGGAAAAACATGCAACAAACCCCATGGATCATGGAAAGGGTCTCACCCAGTCATTGGGTTTCACAGCTTGGCAGGTCTACCTTGCCTTCGGAAAGCACCTGCTCTCATTAATAATTAAGAAGCAGGGCCTTCTCATAGGATAAGAAAACTCCACTATGAATAATAATGAGAAATCTACGCATCATCACTCCACTAGCAGATTCGCAATACATCACCAATTTTGATCCCGCCCCAAAAATCATTTTAAACCCGGAAGATGAAATTAGCTGACAAAAACTCAAAATTTCCAGTTTTCCTTACAATTAAAGCTGACAGGTGCTAACGTTGTCTTAATTGATGCGCAACACACACAAATCTGTTTAAAAAAATTTGGAGTCAACGTCGGCTAGTCACTGGTGACGTCATCAATAAAACACAAAACGCCACAATTTGTGATTTATTTGGAAGACAAATTTATTCACATGCTGTCTGTATGTTGCAAAAACAATGCAACATTACCAGTTGCAAATTTAGTGCAACACAATGCATTGCCAACACTTTCATTTCGTTAATAATGCAGCATTAGCACAGGCTAATTTTAGTGCTAAGTAAATGCAGTCAACACATTGATCACTGCACATTCTTCTAAGAATCAATCAAAGACATGCGGTGTAGCAGTGTTTCGACAGTACATTTTGATTTAGTTTTAGTAATAGTCTTTTAACTAAAATTCCATTTTAATTTTAGTCATATTTTAGTCTTCTGAATCATTTTATTTTAGTCTAGTTTCAGTCAATTAAATTTCATAAGATTTTAGTTGACTAAATCTACATCTAGTTGACTAAAATATATTTGGTTTCATTTAAGTGTAATTGAATTTAATATTGTATACATTTATTTATACAAAATATTCTAACTGAGTGGCGCAGTAGGTAGTGTCACCTCACAGCAAGAAGGTCGCTGGTTCGAACCTCGGCTGGGTTTGTTGGCGTTTCTGTGTGGAGTTTGCATGTTCTCCCTGCGTTCACGTGGGTTTCCTCTGGGTGCTCCTGTTTCCCCCACAGTCCAAAGACATGCGGTACAGGTGGATTGGGTAGGCTAAATTGTCTGTAGTGTATGAGTGTGAGTAAGTGTGTATGGATGCTTCCCAGAGATGGGTTGCGGCTAGAAGGGCATCCGCTGCGTAAAACATATGCTGGATAAGTTGGCAGTTCATTCCGCTGTGGCGACCCCAGATTAATAAAGGGACTAAGCCGAAAAGAAAATGAATGAATGAATGAATGAATATTCTAACTCAAAATTTGATAAAACAGTCTAATTAAAATATGCAATATAGCCTTTCCAAAGAAGTTCAAAAATTAGATATGCACTGTTTATTTATATCATAAGTGATACGTAAAATTATGTGTCGGCAATCAATCCACATGTAAGAACAGTAGCCATCTGAAAATGCAAACCGTTTATTTTAACGTAGTAAACTACTAGTCTTTTTAACCAGTCTGTTGAACAGTTTCAAGCCATTAAATCTTTAAATGGGCTTAAAATAGTTTAAATTCACTTTGCAATGTCAGTGTATAGCAATAGTGTATAGCTTTACTGTTGTAGTTGGTGTTACAGCACATTGTGCTCAGCTATAGCACTGATTAAATAAGTAATGACATATGACTGGCAAATGATAATGTGTTATCTTGTAAAATGAGCACTCCGTTGCGTGGCTCTGTTTACTCACATAGAGGAATTCTAAAGCGAAAATCTACGTAAAAATAAAAAGGCACTTTCGTTATCTTGTATGCTGTATGCCACTCCCTGATAAGCAGGTATTAAAGCACTACAGTATCATTACATCCTTAGAGACATAAGAAATAATCCCATCGCTGAATGACGTCCTGAATAAATTGTTTAGTGGTAAAGGTACACCTTAAATGGCTGTTGTGATGACGATCGTGGTAAAAACTAGCGTGAGTTAGCAAGTTAACGTTAGCTAAACTGTAGCCACAGCTAAAATGAAACATGAGAAAACAGCTCCTCATGAAAATGAATGCCATGATCATATGAATTTAAGACTGACCGATTTAAAAACTTTTAATGTACAATCTAATCTAATGCTATCAACTCTCTAAAGGTCAGCGATATCGTTTCAGTAAGCAAAAGCACACATTTTTATAATTAAAAAAGATCTGAGTTTACCTTTGCTGAATTTTGGGATCTCAAAAGTGCATACATTTTGTTAAATGACGGCAATAAAATATTGTTTGGGCAAATGTAGGGTTAATGTAATCTCGGAAGTTTAGGTCAACTGGCTACTTCTTGCTTGGTTGAATGACTTTAGAATTGCTGCTGTATGCCACTCCCTGATAAGCAGATATTAAAGCACTACAGTATCATTACATCCTTAGAGACATAAGAAATAATCCCATTGCTGAATGACGTCCTGAATAAATTGTTTTGTGGTAAAGGTACACCTTAAATGGCTGTTGTGATGACAATCGTGGTAAAAACTAGCGTGAGTTAGCGAGTTAACGTTGGCTAAACTGTAGCCACAGCTAAAATGAAACGTGAGAAAATAGCTCCTCACGAAAATGTATGCCATGATCATATGAATTTAAGACTGACCGATTTAATAAGTTTTAATGTACAATCTAATCTAATGCTATCAATTCTCTAAAGGTCAGCGATATCGCTTCAGTTAGCAAAAGCACACATTTGGATAATTAAAAAAGATCTGAGTTTACCTTTGCTGAATTTCGGGATCTCAAAAGTGCATACATTTTGTTAAATGACGGCAATAAAATATTGTTTTTTTGTAAGTCTTGTTGATTTTCTTGTGATTTATCTGTGATTTGTGATTTATCTTGTGATTTATCTACTCAATAACAAATAAATAACAAATAAATACAAATTATATTACAGTTCCTAAAAATTTGGGTCGCGCCTTGATGACTATGTAATAATGTGGGTCCCATGGTCAAACCAGTTGGTAACCACTGCTCTAAAGGTCAACGCTATCGTTTCAGTTAGCAAAAGCACACATTTGGATAATTAAAAAAGATCTGAGTTTACCTTTGCTGAATTTCGGGATGATTCCCTGGCATGCTGATGTTGCTTTATATTTGTTGTTTTTATCAGCTTTTTCCTCTCCATACGGTTTACCCTCTTTTTGTCTTGTCATCAAACGTGAATCTTCTTTTTCTCTCAGCTGTTGCCATTTCATTACAGTTTAATCCGACAGTCAGACGCCCCTATGGAAGATGACGTAATCGCATCCTGCGTCTACTGTGGAGCAGTTACTTTTCAAATGTGTGTGTGTGTGTGTGTGTGTGTGTGTGTGTGTGTGTGTGCGTCATGCATCACACACCAATATTAATTCAGATTACATATTTTCCCAAAAACATCTCTGTCACATTCTCGTCTTGTTTTTATTAGTCAACGAAAATGTCAGTATGTTTTTATTATAGTTGTCGTCATCATCACTTTATTTTTATTTATTTTCGTCTACTTTTCATCTGTAAAAAACTTGTTTACCACGAAAGTTAAAACACAATTTTTTTTGTCAACAAAATTAACACTTCGGTGTAGGTGAATTGGGTAAGCTAAATTGGCTGTAGTGAATAAGTCTGTGTGTGTGAATGCAGGGGTGTATGGGTGTTTCCCAGTACTGGGTTGCGGCTGGAAGGGTATCCGCTGCAAGAAACATAAGCTAGAGTAACTGGCGGTTCATTCCACTGTGGCGACCCCATGATAAACCAGAATCTAAAGCCGAAAGATTGTAAGGCCCCTAATGACAATATAATGATGTATCAATATATCGAGATGAAATCTTCACCAGTTAGCAAGACAAGAAAATTCGATAGCATCATATAGCCTCGATCCTCATGCAGTGTCGGCTATCATCCAGATCTTTGTGGACCTCTGAGACCCCGGTGACAAAATATACGTGGTCTCTCTTTGAGTGGCTTAATAAAAGCGGACGGGGTCACTGTCTCCGCGCTATTCCAGGAACTCTGATTGATTTTGTGCAGGATGTCAGAGAGGATTATAACATTTCACAGCGTCTTCTAGCTGACAGAGTTCGTCCTTCCTCTGGTTATAATCACCTCTCGCTCTCGTCTTCCTGTCACTTCCAATACTCCCGTATGAGGCTTCATTTGCTGCAAGGTCTAAAGCGCAGATCTGATTAGGATTGTGAGGCGGTTACACACTGTACGGCAGCAGGATGCACACCTTTTGTTTATGATCATCTCTTTCTGTGGGAAAGCAACTTAGAGACATGAAAAAATGCTTGGAATTACAAAAGCAGGGTTAGTTTGCGGTTGCCAAGCAACACTGCTTAGGAAAAAGAAACATCTGTTATTATGATGGATTGAGAAAGCCAACATACTCTTATACTACAAACACCTATTATTCCTCTTCCAACTTCTTCTTAGACTATTTTAAGAATGCATCTCCTCTTAGAGCGTTCATACTACAGCCACCAAACTAACTCCAAACCTCTAAACTATACTTAATTAAGTTGCTATATCTTTTCCAATTGATCCGACTTATGGTTTTCCCAAAACTGTCCCGGAAAATTCGGAAAAGTCCCATAGACTTAACATTGGTCCGAACTTGTGACCTTATAAATATGTGCCAGACTGTCATACAGACTTAATGTTGGGCTCATTTAACTCAGACTACCAATCTGCCAATCACTGATGACCTTTCAACTTACTAGTCACACCCTAGCAACCATTTACGATACCCTAGCAACTGTCCCATAGACTTCCATTGTAAAAAAACTGCTGTTGACTTTACATTGGACATACTAACAACAAAATACAAATCCATAATAGAAACATGCTAACAAACATAATACCATACTAGCAACATGCTAATTCATACTATAAACATACTAGAAACATGCTAATCCATACTTGAAACATAATAACAAACCATGCTAAAACATGCTAATTTATGCTAGAAACAGGCTAGCAACATCTTAATTCATACTAGAACCATGCTAAGTTATGTTAGCAACTGCCTAGTGTTGAATTATACAGTCAATTCCAATACGTGTTCAATAAAAAAAGGTCAAGAGAGGTTTTTCTTTAATGTCAAAAATCGTAACAATTTATTGGATACAAATGAATAAATCAATTCTCAGAATTCTGTTGTCCTCAATGCAATGCAAAAGTTACATTCAGGAGGTGCGCAGGAATTTTTCAAGTTTCTGCAGAGCTAAAGTTACTTTTGGACCAGCATTTATCTACTTCTGCAAAAATGCTTCATTGATATACAAAAACATATCAGACTCGAGAAAAACGTCAGTAATATATGACCTTTAAATGACCGATACAAATAATTGTTTAATGAAAAGAAAAAGAGACAAAAATAATAAAAAATATATTCCTTTTTTTTTTCAACACTAGCAACTACTCAGAACACCTTAGCAACCACTTAGCAACCACTCAGATCACCCTAGCAACACCTTAGCAACAACATGAAACACCTTAGCAACCACCTAGCAACGATTTAGCAACCACTCAGAACACCCTAGCAACCTCCTAGCAACAACTTAGCAACCACCTAGCAATGCCTAAGCAATCGCCTAGCAACCACTAAGAACACCCTAGCAACCACCTAGCAAGTAATTAAGTAAAGTTAATTTATAAAGCACATTTTACTTCAGTTTGGCACTGACCAAAGTGCTGAACCAAACCATAACACTCATTCTAAAACCATAAAATAACAATAAAAGTAATAATAGGAATAATAGTATGGCAGCAGCAGTGCACAATAAAGATTAAAAGCCAGTTAAAAGGCAATAGAATTAAAAAGTGTCTTAAGTCTGGACTTAAAAATAGAGAGAGAAGAAGCACTCGTAATGTCCAGCGGCAGCTGTTTCCACAAACGGGGAGCAGCAACTGCAAAGGCTTCTTTCCCTTTAAGTCGTGACTGAGGAATTTGTAGTAAAATTTTATTTCACAACCTGAGGGACAGAGGAGTTGAATGTAAGTTTATAAGTTCAGAAAGATAAGAAGGTGCTTGCCCATTCAGTGCTTTAAAAACAATAAGTCAAATCTTGAACTAAATTGCAAAAATAACAACACCTTAGCAATGATCTTGAACACCATAGCAACCGCCTAGCCACACATTAGCAGCCACCTAGAAATACCTTAGCAACCGCCTAGCTACACCATAGAAACCACCTTGTAATGCCTTAGCAACTGCCTAGCAATGGCCTAGAACATCTTAGCAACTGCCAAGCAACACCTTAGCAACCACTTAGCAACACCTTAGCAATCGCCTGGCAACATCTTATCAACCACCTAGCAATGCCTTAGCAATCACCTAGCAACTCCTTAGCAACCGCCTAGCAACACATTAGCAACCAAACTGTAAAAAATGCAGGGTTCCAAACAATTCATTCATGTTGTCCCAACACAAATGGATTAAGTTAACTTAACACTTTTAACAAATTTATTTGGATTGAACATAAAAAAGTTGAGTTGTCCCAATGAAATCCGAAGAATTGTGTCGTTTCAGCTCATTTTAAACAAGTAGTTTGAACAAGTAAAAAAAAAATTGAGTGCACCTAGAAACACCTTAGCAACTGCCTAACAACCACTCAGAACACCCTAACAGCTGCAGGTGTAAAGAGGTCACCGGCAGTGTTGGGGAGTAGCTAGTTACTTGTAACAGCGTTACGTAATTTAATTACAAAATAAAAGTAACTGTAATTTGCTGACAAAAGTCTTGTCGTCAATCCCAGTTGTAAGAGCAACAATTAATAACGACTTCTAGTTGATCATTTGGAAAAGTGGCAGAAGGTTGATTTTTCTGATGAATCATCTGTTGAGCTGCATCCTAATCATCACAAATACTGCAGAAGACCTACTGGAACCCACATGGACCCAAGATTCTCACAGAAATCAGTCAAGTTTGGTGAAGGAAAAATCATGGTTTGGGGTTACATTCATTATGGTGGCGTGCGAGAGATCTGCAGAGTGGATGGCAACATCAACAGCCTGAGGTATCAAGACATTTGTGCTGCCCATTACATTACAAACCACAGGAGAGGGCAAATTCTCCAGCAGGATAGCACTACTTTTTATACTTCAGCCTCCACATCAAAGTTCCTGAAAGCAAAGAAGGTCAAGGTGCTGCAGGATTGGCCACCCCAGTCACCAGACATGAACATTATTGAGCATGTCTGGGGTAAGATGAAGGAGGAGGCATTGAAGATAAATCCAAAGAATCTTGATGAACCTGCAGGAAGCTTTCTTCAGATGACTTTATTAATAAGTGATTTGAGTCATTGCAGGGATGAATGGATGCAGTCCTCCAGGCTCATGGAAGTCATAGTTCAAAGCCTCGTCCCTGCTGTAGACTATTAATAATGTCACTTTTTCAAACCTTTCAAGATTAAAAGTTGTTGGAAGACAGATCAAGGTCCCATAATGCAATTCAAAAGCATAAATAAATAGAGGGAAAATACAATTAAAAACATGAATCGCAAAATGCAGATATGTACGGCAGCAGAATACACACCTTTTGTTTATAATCATCTCTTTCTGTGAAAAAGCACCAAAGAGACATGAAAAATGCTAGGAATTACAAAGTAAGGTTTAGTTTGAGGTTGCCAAGCAACACTGCTTAGGATGTAAAGTAACAGGTGTGAGTATAAATATTTGATTGGTGTGATAAATATTAATAGGTGGTTTTATGGTGATGTTTGTTTAGTATTTCTGTGTTTTTTTGCTTGAGTGTTTAATTAAACTGTAATCTACAGCAGGATGGATTACCATATGGTAAATCTGGTTAGTACACACTACACTAGCATATATATGGGTAATATACACTAATATACACTACTTATGTGATGTCTGATGGCAGATTTTACAGTGAAATCATAACCTTTAACAATGTATATATGTTGTTAAAAAGGTCTCTCAGCAGTTTTATACTGTAATTAAATAATACATTTTAAATAAATATTACTTTTTTGTGTTTACTCTTGTTTTGTAAAAAAATGAATAAAAATTAGTAGTTGTAATATGAGTGATATTTAATGCTAAAAATAATTACAATAATATAATTGGGACAATAATAAATGTGTTATTATTATTATTAATATTATTATTATTATTATTATTATTATTCATTTATTCATTCATTCCTTCATTTTCTTTGTGTCTTAGTCCCTTTATTAATCAGGGGTCACTGCAGCGGAATGAACCGCCAACTTGTTCAGCATATGTTTTACGCGGCAGATGCCCTTCCAGCCACAACCCAACACTGGGAAACATCCATACACACTCATTCACACTCATACACTACGGCCAATTTAGCTTATTCAGTTCACCTGTGCCATATGTCTTTGGAATGTGGGGGAAACCAGAGCACCTGGAGGAAACCCACACGAACATGGAGAGAACATGCAAACTCCATACAGAAATGCCAACTGACCCAGCCGGGGTTTAAACCAACCCAAACAAGTATAATTCACTAAAATGTTTGACACACACACACATAGCCTGTACTGACCCACTAACACATCGATTTAATAAGTGTGACAAGGTGAAAATAAAGTGTCTTGAAATGACAGAAAAACACAGTCTGTGTTGTGTAATATTTACCACAGTATAACTAAATGAAACCTAAACGACTCCCGATTAGAATGGTCATTTTTGTAAATTGCATGACTTACATACCTGTTAAGTTTCATGCCAGTAATCTGGTTTGCTCTATATTGTGTGTGTGTTTTTGTTTGTGCGTGTGTGTGTGTGTGTGTGTGTGTGTGTGTGTGTGTGTGTGTGTGTGTGTGTGTGTGTGCGTGTGTGTGTGTGTGTGTGCTCGCGTATTGAAGGGCCGCTGAGCTAACAGCTGACAGGTCGGGAACACACAGACAAACACTGTATTTCTGACGGCAGACAAGTGAACTAGGAGAACGTTTTTCTCCCCCGCTTGAACCACATCTGACAGATTATAATGGCTTTAACACACACCTTTCAAAGTCATGTGTCACAAAAGCACTCCGTAATTCACTCAAAACCCTATTGAAACTCATTTTCGGATCGCAAATTACCTATTGTAAATGCTCTAAACGGAAGTTCGAAACATTCTACCGGAAGACGCTGCTCTCTATGGCACCCTCCATGCAGCAGCCACGAAAAATGTCTATAATGAGATGCAATAGTCCAATCTAGTGATAATAAAAGCATGGGTTATTTTTTCTAATTTTTTTCTAGATGAAATAGACTTGGCTGTTTTTAAAAGTCGAAGCTGAAAGACGCAGGATTTGACCACTGCATTTATCTGTTTGTCAAGCCATCATCCAGAATAACACCCAGATTTTTTACCCCAGGCTTCATAGATTAACTGCATTGGTCTGGCCCTCTAAAATCGCCCCAGAGTTTAATATGGCCCCTTGAAAAAATGAATTGGCCATCCCTGCCGTAAACCATTCGGTCAACATGATAAATGAATATAATCTTAAAACATAATCTAAATAGGTGTCCTAATTTCTCTTTCTCTTTGTGTCTGTAGATCACCTCACGGGTGTTTTTTGGAGAGCCAGGCCCCTGGTTCAGCAAGATGGAGATGGATGGTGACAAGACAACCATTTTCCATGACATCGATGGCTCAGTGAGCGAATATCCCGGCGCTTTCATAGTCAAAGAGGACAACTGGCTCCTCAGACACCCCGACTGCATCGATATTCCCGACTGGAGAGCCGCAATCTGCAGCGGACACTACGGACAAGTGAGAACGGAAAATACACCCGGCACAATAATACAAAACATGTATGGCGTGATTTTATGCTATTTTCAGACCAGCGCAACAATAATTTTCACGTTTTGCATCACGTTGTTTAAATAGCAATTCAATTGGCACCACTTTGTGGACTCATTGGTGTGCTGGTCTGAAAAGGGGGTGTGTTAAGTCGCATTGTTGGCGCATTGCTATTTTGAGGAACTAAAATAGACCGGACCATTGAACTTCTAAAAGCATCTCTTAAGTCCAGAGCAGAGTTTTTGTTATTTAAAGAGTGTGTTAGTTATCCACCTGTGCAGGTTCAAGCGCTTAATACACACAGGATGTACAGCAATACACAAATATCTTTACATATGAAAAAAAAAGGATTAAAATGTTACAAGAAGTATTATTTTCTACATAAATATAAAAAGCACTGCCTCCATGCCTTCATCTCGGGGGGCTTTTTTCAGTTTATTCATGACAATCTGCATATGTATAATGTTATTATTATTCGCAGTATTATTTATTATATGCATATTTATATTTGTTTTAATAAAAACTAGTTTAGATTTGTCCACCTGTCAGGTTTTGGAGATGTATGCATGGGGCATAAGATGAGTCTAGTTATATCCAATAGTTTGGATATAACTTTTTGACCACACTTCATTATTATTGTTCATTATTCATTTGCAGAAAATTAGAACTGAATTTAGAACTGAATAAAATTTTTGCGCTTAACAAATGAAACTAAATATATAGGCTAATTAATGTCTTTAGTGGAGTGAGCACAACACAGTTTCCTCCACTAAAGTAAAGGAGTAAAGAGTAAAAATAAAGTAAAGAGGCTGAGTGGAGGAGGCTCGTTCTTTATCTTCATGCTGCAGATGGTCTGTTAAACTATTTTCGCACTAGTGAAGCGTTTAGTTTTTTACACTTATAAAGTCTGCCTTGTAAATAGCAAATGTGCCATGGCACAACAGGATATTGACTCTTAAAGAGAATGTGAGATGAGACTCTTATTAATTTAATGCACATTATGCTCACAACACACTCATAACTAGGGCCAGACGGAATCTGCGGACGTTTTTTGCTATTTCTGCAGAATATTTTGGTAAAAATCTGCGGATTTCTGTGGAATTATTTTGGGAGTATCATAACTAAAACCTTAATATGTGAAATAAAAAATAATATCTTTTTAACTTTTATTTAATGTTTACAATGCAAATCCAATTAGATTCACTTTATTTGGTAAACAAAGCAAGTCTCTCATATAATATATCTACTAAAAGACAGAAAATATTACTGTACAAACTGCATTGTACATAAATAAGATTAACATTTTTAGATTAGTCAATAATATTACTGTAATTAATTTAAAAACTGAATAAATATAGATTTACACACATTTACTCAAGTAAATTAACAGAATTAATGATAGACTAAAAATCTGCAAAATTCTGCGTGCGCAGATTCCCTGTGGACCTACTTATAACTCATTAAGAGAATAAGCACAATCGTGCCAGGGCACATAGCATATTTTTCCATCCTTAAAAATAGCAAAAGTGTATTCGGACACACCCTTAATGCTTTTGCACCATGCACTTTAGACTTTGCGCCTAGATTGTTAATATAGCCCTATAACTAACATGGTTCAAACGATGGATCTGCGACAGATCAACTCTAGTTTCGGGAAACACTCGTAACTACATTGTTCATTTCTCAAACGATGCATCATACTATGGTAGTTCAGCCGTGAGTTACATCATTGTTTGGGTAATGCAGTCCAGAGCCTCAAGAACAGAGCTGCTAGACGATGCAATCCAAAATCTAATTCATTAAAATCAAGTTGAAGTCAGAATTATTAGCCCCCCTGTTTATTTGTTTTCCCAATTTCTGTTTAACAGAGAGAAGATTTTCTCAACACATTTCTAAACTTAATAGTTTTATTAACTCATTTCTAATAACTGATTTATTTTGTCTTCACCATGATGACAGTAAATATTATTAGACTAGATGTTTACAAGACACTAGTATTCAGCTTAAAGGGACATTTAAAGGCTTAACTAGGTTAATTAGGCAAGTTAGGGTAATTAGTTGAGTCATTGTATAATGATGGTTTGTTTTGTGGACAATCAAAAATGTTTCTTAAGGGGGCTAATAGTATTGACCTTAAAATGGTATATTTACATTAAACCCGCTTTTATTGTAGCTGAAATAAAACAAATAAGACTTTCTTCAGAAGAAAAACTTTTAAAGGAAATACTGTAAAAATGTCCTTGCTCTGTTAAACATCATTTGGGAAATATTTGAAAAAGAAAAAGTTTGGACTTTAACTGTAAGCACGGACTATAGTCATTGACTTTGGTCCTTGGTGATTCGTCAAATCAGAGTTTTAGCTAAAAAAATCTTCTTTAATGTTCAATTGAAGGAAAAAAAAAACTCTTCTCGTATGGTCTGAGGGGAGGTCTTTTCTTTTATATCATTCATTTTTAAATATGATGTGAAATATGCGTCCTCCTCCAGATTTATGTCCAGACTCGGAACCCAGCGAGCCTGAACCTGAAGCTGGTGAAGGACGAGTATCCTGAGCGACCGCTGGAGCTGGTCGGCGCTCTGGGAAAGAGGAACCACTATCAGCAGTTCCAACCGGTGGTCATGATGGGGAAGGGATACACCATGCACTGGGATCAAGCGGCTCCGGCAGAGGTCACCATCTGGATCATCAACTTCAACAGGTCGGTGCATCCTGATCTCATGAGGAAACGTACCTATTTACGTTTTGTCAGTTTGGTGGCGAATTTGTACGAAATCAGTTGTACAAAAAAGTACGATTTTTAAAAAGGAGGCGTGGCACCAAACCCCGCCCCTAAACCCAACCGTCATTGGGAATAAGCAAATTGTAATAAATTGTTTTTTGAATGAGATTGTAGAATTAGCCACTAATTTAAAGTTACGAATTGCCGTGAGATCATGTTGGACAGTGAGGGAATATTTCCATACTTGTATATATTGTAAAACTTATTATTATTATTATTATTATTATTATTATTATTATTATTATTATTATTATTTACAAAACTATATTATTATTCTAATAGTAACATTTTCATTATCTGTTTCAGTTATATAATAATTTAAATAAATAATAAATCATTGTTTTGAGTAATATCTGACAGTTTATGAAATACTGTACAATAGTATTATTTTAATAGTTATTATTATCATTATTATTATTATTGATGTTGTTAATAAATACTTATTGTAATTAGTTCAACAATTGAGAGCAATATTATTATTTCAATAGTAACATGTTTCTTTGTTGATTTCTATAATTTAAATAATGTTAGTGATAATAATAATTATAATAATAGGACTACTACTAATAATAATTATAATAATAATTACAATAAATAAATAATAATAAATACAAACTAATTGTAATAGTAATAATAATAATAATAATAATAATTCATTTATTTTCTTTTCAGCTTAGTCCCTTTATTAATCTGGGGTCGCCACAATGGAATGAACCGCCAACTTACCCATATGTTTTATGCAGCGAATGCCCTTCCAGCTGCAACCCATCACTGGGAAACATCCATACACATTCATTCACACACACACACACACGCACACACACACACACACACACACACACACACACACTACGAACAATTTAGCCTACCCAATTCACCTATACCACATGTCTTTGGACTGTGGGGGAAACCAGAGCACCCGGAGGAAACCCATGCAAACACAGGGACAACATGCAAACTCTACACAGATACACCAACTGACCCAGCCGAGGCTTGAACCAGTGACGACCTTGCTGTTAAGCGATTGTGCTACCCACTGCGCCACTGTGCAGCCCAATTATATATTTTAATAACATATAAAATACAATACAATTTTTTAAATATTATTATTATTATTAGTTTTTATTATAGTCATTAATAATAATAACTCATTATCTATAACTATAATCATTTGATTAGTTTTAATAATTATTAAAACATTGTTTTGAATAATATCACAGTCTGTCAGTTACAAATTAGGAAGCTCTTTTAAAGGCTTCTCCTTGATTGTTTAAAATTAAATTACATTGTATTTGTCCCAAATATCTGTAAATAACTTCACCCTGCACTAGGCATGGGACGATAACCATTTTCAAGGTATACCGCGGTTTGGAAAAATCAAGGTTTTAAATTTTCTGCGATACCATTCCTACGACATATGCAAGATTTTTTTTGTTTTGTTTTTTTAGGACAACAGTATCTCCAGCAGAAAAGAAAAAAAACCTTTGATTTCTTTTAAATTGTAAAGAAATCTATGTTTTGGAAACTAACGAAAAAAGCAGAAGGCAATGATTCATTTGAGTTATTTAGCCTTGACAAGTTTAATGCTCCAAAATATGTTTCTCAAAATAAAATGTATTGTGTTCAAAGGGGAAAAAGTTTTAGTTTTTTACCCAGACATTTAAAAAGAACGTATTTTAGAGCAGCAATCACAATACCGTGATATTTTTATCCAAGGTTATCATACCACCAGAATCTTATACAGTCGCATGCACTGGAATATTTGCATATTTTGAGTTTGCTAATAATATAAATGAACATTTTATTACTGTATACTGTTTTTGACAGAAACACTTTAATCTGTCTACTCCATTTTCTTAACTTTTAAAGTGAAAACCTAATAGACCTTTTTGCAATGTCATTAATTATGATAAAACAACAATATTAGCAAAATAATAATAATAATAATAATAATAAAAAGACAGTTGGCAGCACGGCACCTCAAAGCAAGAAGGTCACTAGGACAAGTCCCAGCTGGGTCAGTTGGCATTTCTGTGTGGAGTTTGCATGTTCTCCCCGTGTTGACGTGGGTTTCCTCCAGGTGCTCCAGTTTTCCCCACAGTTCAAAGACATGCGCTATCTGCTTGTTAAGTCGTGACGTATCTGTGACGTATGGAATACTGTCAAATGAGCCTCTACTCATTTGAATTGGGAAAATATTTGTTTATGGCCACTTTTAGGTCCTATCACACTTTAAAGTGAACTCTATATAAAAATTATAGTGTACACATCAGTGTTTGGACTTGCTGCATTATAAAAAATGTATCACTTTCTGGCCATCGGATATTAGGTATGGATATATGAATTACGTTCATGATTTTCGAAAGTATTACAGTGCTTTACAGTTTTATAGAGTGCTTGGACCCGGAAGCCACTTCGCGTGACGCCACAGTCAAAAAGCGGATGGGTGAATTGGATGAACTAAACTGGCCGTACTGTATGAATGTGTGTGTGTGTGAATGCAAGATTTTATGGGTGTTTCCTAGTGCTGGGTTGCAACTGGAAGGGCATCCGCTGCATAAAACAAATGCCAGAATAGTTGGTGGGTCATTCAGCTGTGGCGACCCGTGATAAATAAGGGACTAAGCTGAAGGAAAATTAATGAATGAATAAAAAGGACTGTTACTGGAGAACTTAAGTAGCTTTAATGAACTCACTAAAACCAAACATAAACACACTTTTAGACCAGGAGAAAATAATTGTAAACCATACCACTGACTTTCTATAATTATTTCAAGAGCCCCTATTATACATGAAATAGGGTCATATTTAGGTTGTAAGGGTCTCCAACAACAGTCTAATATGCATGCAAGGTCAAAAAACACTTTGATGGTCTTATAATCTGCATTTATTTTTACCTAATTATCCCAGCCACTCCCATATGAATCGTTCAGCCATTCATTTGTTCCCAAACCCCTCCTCAGCGCAAAGCTAATCTGCGCTGATTGGACCGATGACAGCCTGCTGCGATTGGTCGAAACTGACAGCCTTCAGCGCGAGACAGAGTGAAATGCCCAGCTGCTAATCAACAATATAAAAGTAGTCACAGTGCATACACACTTCATAGTGTAAGGTGTGGATTTTGGCTGCTAGTGGGTGAATGTAAATACAGACGATGGACTAGAAAATACAGACGACAGACTATTTTATTGAGCAAAAACTGCAAGAACTGGGGAGGAGATCTCCTAGCCCATCACAGTCTACCTGCTCATTTTACACACACACGCACACACACACGCACACACACACGCACACACACACACACATTACCCTCCTCCTCAGAAGACACAACACACACACACATTACCCTCACCATTCGCCTAGAGCGCCAGTTCAGCTTGCTGGGTGCAATTTAGACACCGCACCTCAAACCTGAGCTGAACTATTTTGAAACTTGACCGTTGCGTGTGTGTAGGAACAGCTGACGATCCGTAAACAAAGCGGCACGCGTCGCGTTTTCAACGTGGCTTTACACGCGATATGAGAATATAGCGAGTTAACCTGATACAGTACACGCAGTTACAAGTAACAAAACACAACTAAATACAGAATTTGCAAGCTAGAGTAAACGAGGCAACAGTTTTAATCGCACTTACTTACACTGGTGAAATGGGGGAAGAAACTGATTCATGATGCACTGATCCATGTTCTGACAGTCTTTACTGATCCTTCCTTTAACAAACTGATGAAGTCTTCTTTGTAAGCATGTAGTTTCCAGAAGCACTCGAACTGCTCAAGGCTGGGCTATATTGCTGAGGTTTCATCTTTGGGTAGAGACTGTCAATAATATCCATCTGCACAGTGTGACTTCATTCGACCTGTGTGGGTGTGTGTGTGTGGCTTTTTTTGTGTTAGTGGGCGGGGCCGCAGGTTTCAAATCTCCTGGGTTTGCGTGCGCAACTACTTGTGTTTCGTAGTCGCGTCATCACGAAACACCTAATGACTCGTTGTCAAGACGACTCATAGTGCTTCAAATGAGTCGTCTTGACAACGAGTCATTAGGTGTTTCGTGATGACGCAACTACGAAACACAAGTAGACTCTTTTATAGATGAATCAATAGTTTTAAAAACTGTACACTTACAGATTTAAGCCTTAGCTGGATATTAAAACCCATAATATGGGCTCTTTAGCTTTCAATAATTACATTCAGTCAAACTCCAGCAGCTTCACTATTAATGTGTCATATTATTATTATAACTCTATGACAGTACTCAAAGTAACTAATCCTGAATGTGATGATTTCTTTATTAGTCTTATTTCTGAATGTTTGCTCCGATATTTCAAGCTCTGTTTACTTCATTTGTCTCTCATTTTCACTCATCATTCCTCCTGATTGTAATTTGTTTTTCCTTTCGTCTTTACATGTCGTGAATAATTATTTGTAAAAAAAAAAAATCAAGCATTTATTTCTTAATTATGTAACAATTAATAGCCATTTGAAAAATGCAAATAATAAAATAATACCATTTTATATAAATATAATTCATTCATTCATTCATTTTCTTTTCAGCTTAGTCCCTTTATTAATCTGAGGTCGCCACCATGGAATAAACTGGCAACTTATCCAGCACATGTTTTACGCAGCGGATTCGCTTCCAGCCGCAACCCATCTCTGGGAAACATCCATACACACTCACTCACACTCATACACTACGGTCAATTGAGTTTACCCAATTCACCTATTGGGGGTTGAACCAGCAAACTTCTTGCTGTGAGGCGATTGTGCTACCCACTGCGCCACCATGCTGCTAAAAATATAATAATAATGATAATAATGATAATAATAATAACAATAATGATAATAATAATAATAATAATAATAATAATAATAATAATAATAATAATATTAATAATAATAATAGCAATAATAATAATAATAATAATAATAGCAATAATAATAATAATAATAATGATAATAATAATAACAATAATAATAATAGGGATGTCCTGATCAGGTTTTTTTGCCCTCGAGTCCCAGTCATTTGATTTTGAGTATCTACCAATATGGAAACCAGAGCTGATACTTCTATAATACATAAAACAAGAGTGGATGTTCCTTATTCTATATTTAATTCGGCTTATTTTAACATTCAACAACTTTGTTAACAAACAGAGCCCTTCTGTGAACAATCAAGTAATAAATACCTTAAATTCTTCACTTTTGGACTGGAATGCAACTCTAAATATTTTTTAAAAATCTAATATAAAAACAAATAACACCTCAACAAGAAACAAAAGTCCCACGGTGTTTGCATAACTTTTTGGAACTGCACCTCTAACCCATACTGTCATACAGGAAATGTGTCTTTCTTAATGATAACATCTCTATCTTGTCAGGTTTGACCCTGTTTTTGTTCTCATCAAGGACGTTTACAGTGGCACTAAAAGATCTCATCAACTTTATGATACCTCCAGAGCGCAGACACATTCTCACGCTTTCCGCTTTAAGCTGCTTCCATGTTCTACTTTGCCGGCATTTGACCAATAGCGTCTTTGAAACAAAGTGATGTCATTCCGCACACGTTGCAGTTTCTGTGTGAAGTCAAGAAAGAGGTCTAACTCTGTGCCACTGCATAACTATAGATGTGTTAAAAAATAATGAGTGTATGTATATATATATGTGTGTGTGTGTGTGTGTGTGTGTGTGTGTATATATATATATATATATATATATATATATATATATATATATATATATATATATATATATATATATATATATATATATATATATATATCTACAGTTGAAGTCAGAAATATTAGCCCCCCTTTTAATTTTTCTTTCTTTTTCAAATATTTCCCAAATGATGTTTAACAGATCAAGGATATTTTCACAGTATGTCTGATAATATTTTTTCTTCTGGAGAAAATCTTATTTGTGTTATTTCAGCTAAAATAAAAGCAGTTTTTAATTTTTTTATAAACATTTTAAGGTCAAAATTATTAGTCCCATTAAGCTATATATTTTTTGATAGTCTACAGAACAAACCATCGTTATACAATAACTTGCCTAATTACCATAACCTGCCTAGTTAACCTAATTAACCTAGTTAAGCCTTTAAATATCACTTTAAGCTGTATGTCATTTTAAGCTGAAGTGTCTTGAAAAATACCTAGTCTAATATTATTTACTGTCATCATGGCAAAGATAAAATAAATCAGTTATGAGAAATGAGTTATTAAAACTTTTATGTTTAGAAATGTGAAATTTTCTCTTCGTTAAACAGAAATTGGGGAAAAAATAAACAGGGGGGGCTAATAATTTTGACTTCAACTGTACTGTATATACGTGAGTTATGATTGGGAGGTTCGATTCCGATTGAGTCTGAAACTACGTGATCGGGCTCGATTTTCGATCACATGATCGGATCTGGACATCCCTAATAATGAGTTTGTATTTTACAGCACAGTAGTAATGCAGTAGTATTAGTATCATAATAATTTATAATTAATATTATTATTATAATATAATTACACTTAGTTTTATTCTTATTAATTAGTAATTAATTAATTAAAAATTATTGTGTCAATATTTCGAGCACTGTTTTCTTTTTATTTCTTTTTATCTTTATCAAATTTATCGTTCTTGTAATTCGTTACTTGTTTTATGTTATTCATCTGGAATAATTACTTGCTAAGACATCAAGCAATTTTCACCTAATTAAGAACCAATTATCAGATTCATGCTGTTGTTTTTGTTTATATACAGATATATGTATACATATAAATGTGTTTATTTTATATATATATTTATGTTTATTTACATTTCTTCATTCATTCATTTTCCTTCAGCTTAGTCCTTTTATTCATCAGGGGTCGCCACACTGTGGAATGAACCGCCAACAATTCCAGCATATGTTTTACACAGCGGATGCCCTTCCAGCTGCAACCCAATAATGGGAAACACCCATACACACTCATTCATGCACATACACTACGGCTAATTTAGCTTATTCAATTCACCTATTGCGCATGTCTTTTTACTGTGGGGGAAACCGGAGCACCTAAAGGAAACCCACGCCAACACGGGGAGAACATCCAACCTACACACAGAAATACCAAATGACCAAGCCGGGACTCAAACGAGCGTCCTTCTTGCTGTGAGGCGACAGTGCTAACCACTGATCCATCGTGTCGCCCTATTTACTTTTTATCTTTAACTAAATTCTCCTCACACATATAGCTATTCACAAAATAAAGCAAAAAACACATTAAAATACATTTCAGTGATCTGCACCCCTCCATTCCTATGTACTATTATAAATTATGATTAGAAATGATCTCCAATAAGCATTTTGGTTTGAACCAGTGCTTTGGCGCCCCCTAGCGTCTAATATACATATTCCTAAACATTTCCACACGTCTATTAAACTCTAGTAACCACGCTTCTTCGTTGCTTCTTTTGCAGAAACGACTGGATAAATGTGGGCATCTGCTACCCGAAAGGCACAACGTTCACCATAATCTCTGACATCCACAACCGGCTTACTAAAGAGACCAGGAAGACTGGAGTGTTTATGAGGACCACGCAGAAAGAGAAGATGAGCCACAACCACCAGATCAGAGGATACTATTTCTGGGAGGAGGACACTGGGTGAGAGACCACACCAGTAAATGTTGGCTTATTTAAAGGGATAGTTTACCCTTCATTTACACACCTTGAAGTGATTCCACCCCTTTATGAGTGTCTTCTGTTGAACACAAAAAGAAGATATTTTGAAGAATGTTGGAAACCAGTAGACATTGACGTCTATACTAGGAATAAAAAAAATAGGAACAAACAAAATATGGTTATACATCTATACATGGATCTATATATCTTATAAAAGTGCAATATTTGCATTGTTGGCTCCTTTAACTAAAAATAAGAAAAAAATAGATATTTATAGATATTTTTGTGTTTTATTTTTGATTTATGCAGTATTTAGTGTCAACAATAAAAAGAAAAACTTCACAAATGTATGGCCATAAAGCAATTATGCTTTACAAATACTTTACTTAAATCATGCTAGCAACATGCTAGAAATGTGTTGAATCATACTATCAACATGGTAAATCATGTTAGTAACATACTAAAACATGTTAGACAGATTCTAAATTATGTTAAAAACATCAGGCTAGCAACATGTTAGTTCAGATTAAACATAGAATACGTCAGCATCATGATAATTTTATGTTATTAAACAAAAAAGCTAAATTATGCTACCAACATGCAAAATTTGAACAACATATTAAATCATGTGAATAAACATGTATCAAAACATGTTAACAACATGTCAAATCATTGTTAGTAACATGCTAGTCATGTTAACAAACTAAAACATGTTAACAGAATTTAAATTATGCTTGCAGCATGCTAATCATATTAGCAATGTTCTAAAGTGTTAACACCATGTTGAATGAGACTAGCAATGTGTTTAACGTTAGCAACATGTTAAATCATGTTAGTTATATGCTAATCAAGTTAGCAAAATGTTAGAAACAATTTAAATTATTCATTCATTTTCTTTTTGGCGCAGTCCCTTTATTAATTAGACAAGTAACACACTTGATCAAGTTAACATGCTAAAACATTTTAAAAACATTCTAAATTATGTTAACAAAATGTTAAATCAGGTGAGCAACACATTTGTTAACAACATCATAACCATGTGAGCAACCATGTAAAACATGTTAGCATAATGATAAATCGTGTTGGGAATGTTGTAGCTAATGTTAAACCATGCCCCTAGCATATTAACATTTTAGCAACATGTTAAATCCTGTCAGAAACATGTTAAAACATGCTAGCAACATGGTAAAACATACTTACTACATGTTTAACTATGCTAGGAACATGCTAAAACATGTTAGCAACATGTTATTATGTTATAAACATGCAAGCACACATGTTATGTAAAGCTAGTATCATGCTAAAACAGCACAGTGTTGTATATTATGCTAGAAATGTCAGTTAGCAACATGCTCACAACATGTTAAATCATTCTAACATTGTGATAAAACATAAGGGGTTTTCAGTGAGAAGAAAAATAGAAAATCTGATGTTTCATATTTTGAAGCTTTAAAACTCTTGAAGAAGACTGATTTTTAAATAAATAAATAAATATTCTTAATTAGTAGATCAGTACTCAAGTTGTCAAGTAAGGATATTTATATGTGACCAAAAGCATGCAACTGCTTTAAATATTTGCTAAATGTGTCATGCAGGTTTGAGTTATGAATTTATCTTCACCCAATCACTCCTAATTATTTTCAAAATCTTACAGAACTAAACGAATCCATTATAACGTCAAATTGACTAAACATTACCAGCATTACAGCAAATGGACTTTAAACACATCCAATTAAACATGCTTTTCTATTGACAGGCCTAATAGAAAATCACACTGAAGCAAGAAGCAGCAATTATAAGACACTCATGTTATGATAAGAGGATCAAAAAATAGATCAGTTCTTAATTTAACATCGTCAGTCTTCCTCTGTTAATGAAACATAACTGAATTGCAGAAATGAGTGATATCACTGGTCTGGAACTGTGCTGAAATTACCCAGGAGGCTAGATGCTAAACGCTACACTTTTGTCAATTGTAAAGTTTTGGAAGTGTCTCTCATCTTTCAAACTCTCTCTGTTGTTGTTTTTGTGTTGTGCTAATCTCCATAGTTCTCTCTGATGTCTGTCGTCTGTCAGAACATAAGGGTAGTAACATGTTAGTTACAACAACCTAATAATTTGAGCAAACCTGCTAGCATAATGATACATTTTTGTTAGGAACATTTAAGCAAAACAAATTTTAATAATGCTTACAACATGCTATTCATGTTAGCAACATACGAAAACATGTTAGCAATGTTCTAAATTATGTTAACAACATGTTAAATCGGGCTAGCATTGTTTTAGAATTAGCAACAACTTTAAATCCTGTTAGCAACATAATAAATCATGTTAGTAATAACAAGTTAATCAAGGTAACAACATGCTAAAAGATTTTAGAAACATTTTAAATTATGTTAACAAAATGTTAAATCAGGTTAGCAACATGTAACATCTAACAACATGCTAATAATGCGGATGTTTGCAAACATGTAAAACATGTTAGCATAATGACAAATCATGTTAGGAATGTTTTAGCAAACATGTTATGTCATGTCACCAGCATGCTAACATTTTTGCAAAGTGTTAAATCATTTGACAAACGCTAGCAGAATGCTAAAACATGCTCACTATGTATTTAAACCATGATAACAACATGCTAAAACATGTTAGCAAAATATTACTAAATTATTTTAACAACATATTAAATCAGGCTAGCACCATGTTAGAATATTAGCAACATGTTAAATAATGATAGTAATATGCCAATCAAGTTAACATGCTAAAACATGTTAGAAACATTCTAAATTATGTTAATTAAATATTAAATCAGGCTAGCAACACAACTGTTAATAACATCGCAATCATGTGGATGTTAGCAAACATGTAAAACATGTTAGCATAATGATAAATGATGTCAGCAAATATGTTAAGTCATGCCACTAGTATACTAACATTTTTGCTGCGTGTAAAATCATGTCAGAAACATGATAAACATGTTAGCAACATGCTAAAACATGCTCACTACATATTAATATGCTAACATGCTAAAACATGTTAAGTGCAAAGTGTTAAATCATGTCAGGAACATGTTGAAACATGCTAAAATGTTTACAACGTATTAAAACATGCTAACAACATGCTAAAACATGTTTGCAACATGATATCGCTAAATTATATTAACAAAATGTTAAATCAGGCTAGCAACACGTTTGTTAATAACATTCTAATCATGTTGATGTTAGCCAACATGTAAAACATGTTAGCATAATGATAAATCATGTTAAGAATGTTTAAACAAATATGTTGTCATGCTACTAGCATACTAACATTTTTGCAACGGGTTGAATCATGTCAGAAACATGCCAAAACATGCTAGCAACATTCTAAAACAAGCTCACTACATATTAAACTATGCTAACAACAGGCTAAAACATGTTAGCAACATGATATCACTGGTTTGGAACTGCTGAAATTACCAGGAGGCTAGTTGCTAAACGTTACACTTAAGTCAATTATAAAGTTTAGGAAGTGTCTCAGCTTTCAGACTCTCTCTGTCTTTTTTGTGTTTTGCTGATCTCTGTGTTTCTCTCTGATGTCTGGCATCCTGTCGTCCCGCAGGCTGCTCTTCCTCAAAATCAAAGCGCACAATGAGAAGGAGGACTTTGCGTTCTGCTCAGTGAAGGGATGTGAACGAGTGAAGATCAAAGCTGCCATTCCCCCCGGCAGCGGGCCGAGTGACTGCCAGGCTGAAGCCTATCCCAAACATGCAGAAATGCCCGTCGTAGACGTGCCCATGCCCAAAAAACTGCCCCGCTCCAGACTGGTGAGGAAACATTTCTGACTTCACAGAGCACTTCAAGTCTGGTAGTCGGATGTGGGACGTTCCTGCAGGATTTTGCTTGAAGTTTAGATGATGTTGTATAAAGGAACAGAGCATCTTTTGTTCACTTTGCAGGTGTTTGATTGTCTCCTGGCAGTCAGGTTGAGCAGGATAGATGATATTATGCGGTGTTAGCGTTTGTTCTGCAGGTGTTGATCATCAGCATAATCGTTAGCTGTGTTTTTCACACCTGTGTCTGCTAACATTGTTCAACACTGAACAGATTTTGAATATATATGTACTGGAAGAACATTTTATTTAGAAGCATTAGCCTATGCATTTTATAGTAATCATTTGATAGTCGGCTAAAATGCTAATGTCAATTCACTAATTAAGCATTTTTTAAATGTTTTTTGTTGCCTTTTTTCATTTTTTAAAGCTCATTTATATATGTTAGCAGTGGAAGAATGTTTTATTTTTAGAAGCATTAAGCCTCTGCATTTTAGATAAATATTTGGCTAAATAGCTAATGCTGATGTCAATATCTATAATTTTCTCTTTTTGGAAAAAAAAAAACTTTTTATTTTTTAATCAAATAATTTTAATGTTTGATTTTGTTGTTGCTATTTCTGATTTTTAAATGCACATTTATAAATGTTAGCAGTGTGTTAAATGTGGTATGTTAGCAAGCAATATGTTAAACATGCTATAAGCAAGCTAGCAAAATGCATATTCAAATTAGCAACATGTTAAACATGCTACCAACATGTCATGGGAAGAATTTGTTAGCCATGTAAGAAACGTTCTGTCATGTGATAATTTAAACTAACATGGTGTTAATTCAAACTTGTAAAAAAATGGTAACAACCTGATAATTCATCCTAGGCACAAGCTTAAACATTTTTAAAAACATGGTAGAAACATGTTAAATAATTTTAGAAAACATGGTAGGTATTTGTTGATTTACTCTAGGAACATGCAAAACATTTTTAAAAACATGGTAGAAATGTTAAATAATTTTAGAAAACATGGTAGGTATCTGTTAATTTACTCTAGGAACATGCAAAACATTTTTTAAAACATGGTAGAAACATGTTAAATAATTTTAGAAAACATGGTAGGTATCTGTTAATTTACTCTAGGAACATGCAAAACATTTTTTAAAACATGGTAGAAACATGTTAAATAATTTTAGAAAACATGGTAGGTATCTGTTAATTTACTCTAGGAACATGCAAAACATTTTTAAAAACATGGTAGAAACATGTTAAATAATTTTAGAAAACAAGGTAGGTATCTGTTAATTTACTCTAGGAGCAAAACATTTTTTAAAACATGGTAGAAACATGTTTAATAGTATTATTTCATCTTTAAATGCATATTTTTTATGTTAGATGTGTGTAAATGTGGTAGCAACCTGCTATATTTATCTAGGCTAATGCTAAAACCCTAAAAAAGTTAGCATCGTGTAATTTTATAAAGCATGGTAGCAACCTGCTAATTCCTGTTAGAAACATGCATCATATTAGCTAGCAAAATTTTAAACATGACAACAACATGTCATGGTACCAATGTGTTAGTCATGTAAGAAACATTCTCTCATAATTTAAACTAACATGGTGTTAACTTAAACATTAAAAAAACAGTACACCAACCTGCTAATTCATGCTAGAAACAGGCTAAAACTTTTTTAAACATGGTAAAAACATGTTAAATAGTATTATTTCATCTAAAAATGGCATATTTTTAAGTGTGTTAAATGTGTTAGCAACCTGCTAAATATATGCTAGGAACATGCTAAAACCTTACAAATGTGCAACATTCATTCATTCATTAATTTTCTTTTCGGTTTAGTCCCTTTATTAATCCGGAGTCACCACAGTGGAATGAATTGCCAACCAGCGGGTGCCCTTCCAGCCGCAGCCCAAATCTGGGAAACAATCAAACACACTCACTCACGCTCATACACTACGGACAATTTAGCCTACCTAATTCACCTGTACCACATGTCTTTGGACTGTGGGGGAAACCGGAGCACCCGGAGGAAACCCACGCGAACGCAGGGAGAACATGCAAACTCCACACCGAAATGCCATCTGACCCAGCCAAGGCTCAAATCAGTGACCTACTTGCTGTGAGGCGACAGCACTACCTACTACGCCACAGCGTCGCCCAATGTGCAACATGTTAAATCATTTCATAAAGCATGGTAGCAACCTGCTAATTTATGTTAAAAACATGCGCCATGTTTGCTAACAAAATGTTAAACATGCTATATCAAGCTAGTAAAATGCATATTCAAATTAGCAATGTTACCAACATGCCATGGTAACAATGTGTTAGCCATGTAAGAAACTTTTTCTCACTTGCTAATTTAAACTAACTTGCCCACATAGCAAAATTTCTCTGGCCCACACAGTCAGCTTTTTTTTGGCCCACATGCCGCAGTGAATTACGGTACATGATTGGACCAAGTCTGGCTTCCATACAAGGGCCGAACATGGACCATATCTGGGCCAAGTCTCAGCCAAGTTAATATACCCATAACTGGGCCTGAACTGGGCCAGAATTGTTGGTGTGTCACGACTGTAATGAATTTGATAAACCCATGAAACATTTCGCTTTATGGTCACACTTTTTCTCGAAGTGACCCAATTGGTAGATTTTTTTCTTCACTTAAAAATAATTTAAATGTATTTTAAAAGTGGCCCACATATCAATTTTTAACATCTGGGCCAAATACTACATTTCACATCTGGCCCAAGGCTTATGTGCCGCCTTAAAGATGGTGCCACTCTGTAAAACCCAGGCCATGTTTGGCCCACACGCTGTATGCCAGTGCCAAATGAATGCCTGCTGTGCCTGATTTATGCCAATCTGGGCCAGAATTCTTTGCTACCTGGGTGGTGTTAACATTTTTAAAAAATGCAACAACCTGCTAATACATGCTAGGAACATGCCATACTAAAAATAACATTTTTTAAAACATGGTATAAACATGTTGAACAGTTTTTAAAAGCATGGTAGCAACCTGTTAATTCATGCTAGAAACATGCGTCATGATAGCCAACAAAATGTTAAACATGCTATAAGCAAGATAGCAAAATGCATATTAAAATTAGGTTCATGTTAAACATGCTACCAACATGTCATGGTATCAGTGTGTTAGCCATGTGCAAAACATTCTCTCACTTGCTAATTTTAAATAACATAGTGTTAACTTATACATGTTAAAAAATGGCACCAACCTGCTAGTTCATGCTGGGAATATGCTTAAGTGTTTTTAAACATGGTAAAAACTTATCAAATAGTAGTATTTTATTTTCAAATGCAAATTTATATATGCTTGCAGTATGCTAAACATGGTAGCAACCTGCTGTATTCATGCTAGGCTAATGCTAAAAGCTTATAAAAGGTAGCAACATGTAATTTCAAAAAGCATGGTTGCAACCTGCTCATTCATATTAGAAACATGCGTCTTGTTAGCTAGCAAAATGTTAAACATGCTATATTCAAGCTAGTAAAATGGATATTCAAATTAGCAACTTAAGCGCGCTAACAACATCTCATTGTAACAATGTGTTAGTCATGTAAGAAACCTTTTCTCACGTGCTAGCTAGATATAAGAGAATGCTACCAATTAACATGCTAATGTATGCTATAAAATAGCATATAAATATATATATATATATATATATATATATATATATATATATAGTAAATAATAAAATGCTAGCCACATTTTATGCTTTCAGTGATTTGAATGTTTAGCTTTAAACTTAGAAATTATTATCATAGTATAGTATATCATAATCATTATCATAGTATTACTATAAACTTGTACATTATTGTAATCACGCTGTTTCTTTTTTCTCTCTCTAGCCTCACACACCACAGCACTTCCTTGAAGTCAAGCTGGAATCATACAACACTCGCTTCTTCCACATCAAAGAGGACTTTGCCTATACTGAGGTACTAATCATTTTTCAGTCACTACTTAACTGAAGTGTTCATTCATTACATTTTTATAATGATTATTATTAATTTTTATATTAAAGGATTTGTTATAGTGTTTTTTAGTGATTTGTTATACTTCAAATTATAGTGCTGACATGCAACCTATATAATGTCACATCCAGTTTCCAGAAGTAAAGAATGGATGGATGGATGGATGGATGGATGGATGGATGGATGGATGGATGGATAGAATAGATGGATGGATAAGATAGATAGATGGATGGATGGATAAATAAGATGGATGGATAAGATGGATGGATAAGATAGATGCATGGATGTTAACAGGATAGGATGGATGGATGGATGGATAGGTGGGTGGATGGATGGATGGATGGATGGATGGATGTTAATAGGATAGGATAGGATGGATGGATGGATGAATGTTAATAGGATAGGATGGATGGATGGATGGATGGATTGATGGACGGATGGATGGACTGATAAGATGGATAATATGGGTGGGTGGATAAATGGATGGATAAGATAGATGGATAATGTGGATTGATGGATGTAAATGGGATAGGATAGGGTATATAGATGAACAGATGGATAGATACGATGGATGGAAGTTATATAAGAGAGATGGATGGATAAATAGGATGGATAAGATAGAAGGATAAGATTGATTGATGGATGGATAGATAGATAAGATGGTATATGGATGGATGGATGAGAGATGAATGGATGCATATAAGATGGATGGATGGAGGGGTGGATGGATGAATGGGGATAAGATGGATAAATGTATGGATAAGATTCGATAGATAGATAGATAGATAGATAAGATGGATAAACAGGATTGATGGATGGACATAATAGATTGGATGGATGAGAGATGGATGGATGGATGGATGGATGGATGGATGAATAAGATAGATGGATAAGATAGATTGGATGGACATATGGATGGATGGATGGATGAGATGGATGATGGATTGATGGTTATACGGATGGATGGATGGATGGATGGAAAAGGGAGATGGATGACAGATGAATGGATGGATGGATGAATAAGGTTGATGGATAGGATAGATAGATAAGATGGATGGATAAAATGGATCAGATGGAGGGAGAGGTAAGATGGATGGATGGATGGAGAAATGAGACAGACAGACAGACAGACAGACAGACAGACAGACAGACAGACAGACAGACAGACAGACAGACAGACAGACAGATAGATAGATAGATAGATAGATAGATAGATAGATAGATAGATAGATAGATAGATAGATAGATAGATAGATAGATCGATCTAAAAAATACTTTTATAAAACTACTTACAGCACTTTCAAATCACAACTAAAATTTAAATATAAAAAAATATGCTAGCTTATCCTGTTTATACAGTATATTATTTAAATCAAACTAAATTAATTGAATATTTTGCTATATTAAACAAATACGTACCATATTAGCTTATGATAGCAAAAAATGTGGGATAAACTTAAAGCACAAGATAAAACAATGAGAATGTACTGTTTCTATAGGTGAATGGCAAGAAAATCTACCAATCAGAGGATGGCATTCATGTGACTGTGATCGACGGCCACAGTGGTAAAATCCTGGAGACTAAAGGCTTCAGGAACTCAATACTGAAGGGAATTCCAGCACAACTAGAAAACTACATCACAAACCTCAAAGACGAGTAAGTCGAATCCAAAAACTACAACCAAGAAACTTGCAGAACATCCATATAAAATCAAATGCTTGTGCAATGTGTATGCTATACAGTTGAAGTCAAACTGTATTAGCTTTCCTGTGAAATTATTATTAATATCTTAAATATTTCCGAATCGTTGCTTAATGGAGAGATTTTTTTCAACACATTTTCAAACATAAAAGTTTTAATAACTATGTATGTCAATAATTGTGTATATACAATTATTACTGCTATGCTGTGTCAGTAAACCCCCCAAACCCTGATTTACTGAATCAAAAATGCCCTGTTTTTGTTTCAATTTATGAATCCATCTGAGCAGATTCCCTGCCCGTAGCACTTGAGTGTAGAGATTGACATGCTGAATTCAAGTGGATCACAGAGGCTTTGTGCGACACGCTGCGCTTTCCAAATTGCTCTGCGCTGTGAAGTGGGCTTTGCAGATGTTTTATCCGTTCTGCACGGTTAAGTCGGATAGCGCTGCTCTGACACTGCTGGAGTGTTTGGATCCTCATATAAAAGCACTGAATGTGGAATGATCACAGTCATATAGGGAGAAAGAAGCGGCATGCTGCAAGTGCTTTTACAGGCTTTAAATGAAACCTGAAACTCCAATACTGGAGTATGATCTTATGTAGGGCTGAACAATATACCGGATATCGCAATGTGTGTATCTGCAACTGTCACATTGTGAGATTAGATTATATAATAAAGATTAAAAATATATTTTTTATTTATATTTTTATAATGATGACCATACATTCACTGGCCACTTTATTAGGTACACCTGTCCAACTGCTTGTTAATGCAAATTTCTAATCAGCCAATCACATGGCAGCAACTCAATGCATTTAGGCATGTAGACATGGTCAAGACGATCTGCTGCAGTTCAAACCGAGCATCAGAATGGGAAGAAAGGTGATTTGAGTGACTTTGAACGAGGCATGGTTGTTGGTGCCAGACGGGCTGGTTTGAGTATTTCAGAAACTGCTGATCTACTGGGATTTTCATGCACAACCATCTCCAGGGTTTACAGAGAATGGTCTGAAAAAAGAGTTCTGCAGGTGCAAATGCCTTGTTGATGCGAGAGGTCAGAGGAGATACAACCGAGGTATGCAGAACACGTCCAACCTTGAGGCAGACAGGCTACAGCAGCAGAAGATCAAACTGGGTGCCACTCCTGTCAGCTATGAACAGGAAACTAAGGCTACAATTCACACAGGCTCACCAAAATTAGACAACAGAAGATTGGAAAAATGTTGCCTGGTCTGATGAGTCTCAATTTCTGCTGCCACATTCAGATGGTAGGGTCAGAATTTGGCATCAACAGCATGAAAGCATGGATCCATCCTGTCTTGTATCAATGGTTCAGGCTGTTGGTGGTGGTGTAATGGTGTAAGGAATATTTTCTTGGCACACTTTGGGCCCATTAGTACCAACTGAGTACTGTGTCAACACCACAACCAACCTGAGTGGTACTGACCATATACACCCCTTTATGACCACAGTGTACCCATCATGTGATGGCTACTTCCAGCAGGATAAAGTGCCATGTCATAAAGCGCGAATCATCTCAGACTGGTTTCTTAAACATGACAATGAGTTCACTGTTCTCAAATGGCCTCCACAGTCACCAGAGCTCAATCCAATAGAGCACCTTTGGGATGTGGTGGAACGGGATATTCGCATCATGGATGTGCAGCCGACAACTCTGCAGCAACTGCGTGATGCTATCATGTTAATATGGACCAAAATCTCTGAGGAATATTTCCAGTACCTTGTTGAATCTATGCGACGAAGGATTGAGGCCGCTCTGAATGCAAAAGCGGGTCCAACCTAGTACTAGTAAGGTGTACCTAATAAAGTGGCTGGTAAAAATGCGTATTTTACATTTGATTTCTGTAATTGAATACTGTTAGACTCCCAGAAAACCACAAAGCACTGTTTATTTATTTATTTTTGCTTACATATAATTTATGCAGATGCACTTCATAGACTTGATCATCTCAGTTAATCTAAATTAATGAAATATTTTCAAACAGAGCTGTTCAAATCATCTGGTAAAATGATATTCATATCGCAATATACATCACAGCAAAACAAAACATCGCAATATCATTTTAATTGACATTTTGATTGGCATGAACTCTTTTGTATGTGTCATTAGGGGGGAAAGCCCCACCCATTAGTGACGATCTTTCCCTCATTAGCATAAACTGCCCTGACTGAGGAGTAGCCCTTCACCATTATGGTGGCACACAAGCAATTGTTGCTCCACCCTCTTTTGAAAAGAGCACAATCTCATTTGAATTTAAAGCGACAATCACCAAAACTACACAATAAGGATCAAAGCATAAAAGGGTCAGGTATAAAACAGTATTTGTGTGGTATTTTGAGCTTGTCTTACAGGAACTCATTTCTCACACTTGCAGGTCAGTGGTTTTGATCACGTCTAAAGGAAAACTGGTCAGCAGAGGGCCATGGACCAAACTACTTGAGACCCTCGGAGCAGATCAGACGGTCAAGTTGAAAGGTAATACCGTTCACAAAATCAGTGAAATATAATGTGATTTACATACAGGGCAATCCATTTGGTAGGAAACATTTACGCAGAAAAGTCCATCTTAAAGTAGATGTAGAACGTGCTCATATATAATTTGGTATCATACTACCATAAGCAGTTTAAGATGAGATTTTATTATTTATTTATTTATTTATTAAATTCACAATAGCACTATAGTTTAGGTCAAAATTATTGCTATTAACTACTGGCTTATTACCTGCCTATGATTAATATATTAACTGTTTATTAGTAGTTATAAAGCAGTAGTTATGAAATTCTTCATCCTTAATCCTACCCAACACCTAAAACCCAACTTCTACCTTCCTAACTATTAATAAACCGCTAATTAGTAGTTTATTAGGCTAGTAGGGTTAGATAATGGTTTGTTAAGTAACCTAAAGTATTACCAAAAACACATTAAAATGGTCATAAGACATAATTAAAAACATATATACATATATATATAATTACAAAAGATTTGTGTGCGCTACAAGCTACAGATGTGCCAGCAACATGTTAAATCATGCTAAAGCATATTAGCCAAAACATACTAAAAATGTGCTAAGACTGACCTTAAATCCAAGTAGCAAACTGCTACTTAAACAATAGCAACTTGGTAAAATATGCTAGCCATTTGCTGAAGTGTGCTAACAGGTTCATGCTATCAAAATGCTAATACATGCTGAAACATTTCAACTGATTTACCTAGCAATTCCAAAGTGACTTAACATGAGAAGAAAAGCAGTTTGACCAACAAAACAGCAATAGTTCATACGTTCTACAACAAGTCCCAGTTAATGTTACATAGTATATGTAGCATGCTTTTTAGTAATAAAAAGAAAAAAATATACTAATTCATGCTAACAAAATGTGTATGCTAACACTAAAACATTCATGCTAGTAGCAAGTTAAAACATTCTAGCAGTGTACTAGAAACATGCTAGCACCATGTTAAAACATGTTAGACATGTGCTAAATCTACCTTTAAACTTTAAAAGTTAACAATGTGCTAATTTATGTTAATAGCATGTTAAAACATACTAGCAATGTACTAGAAACATGTTAGCATCATGTTAAATTATGTTAACCATGTGTTAAATCTTTCTTCAAACTTAAAAAGTTAACAACGTGCTAATTTATGTCAGTAGCATGTTAAAACATACTAGCAATGTTCTCGAAACATGCTAGCATCACGTTATAACATGTTAGCCATGCGCTAAATCTTTCTATATCCTTAAAAAGTTAATAATGTGCTAATTTATGTTACTAGCAGTATTCTAGAAACATGTTAGCATTATGTTAAAACATGTTAGCCATGTGCTCTCTCTTTAAACTTGCATCGTTTAATTAAACAAACATTTTAGCAAGGCTTATGAAAAATGTAAATTGCACGCACACTTCATGATTAGAGACATCTTCTCACAATAAAAACAGTAGTGTATCTTTAATTCCAGCCTGATCTCATGAGGAAACAACTATGTTATGTTTTGTCAGTTTAGACACCTATTCAGACGAATTAATCAAGTTCAGTCATACAAAAATCTGGCACCAAACCCCATCCCTACACCCAAACGTCATTGAGGGATTAGCAAATTGTGCTTAATTTTATAAATAAGATCATACAAATTCATACGAATTAGCCACTAAATCAAACAGCTACAAATTGTCGTGGGAGAACGTTTGTAATTCAGTATTATTTGGGAAACTGGGAGTGAAGACCCCAGATAATCAAATACAAACCAATGGACATATGTGAAGTGTTTTTTTTTTTTTTTTCTTTTGGGTGGGCTGAACACACATGCACACACATACCAGAGCAGCAGGGTCCTTCCTCTCGACACTCCCTTCACATCTTACATTTATCATCTACAATTGTCATTCCAGCTGGCAAAGCTCGCTGAGTCCTTCCCATCAGCTGTGTTCATAAACGACGCCAAATACCTGTCACAGATCATGTGGCAGGCACAATCTGTGTTAAAATACTGGAGTAAATATAAGTTTATAACATCTGTGGGTGAACTGTCACTTTAAATCTGCCCTATTAATTGTTTATAAAATATATAATTAAAATAATAATAATAATAAACTCCACTGAACAATTTGGGGTGCGTTTCAGAAAACCATTGTTAGCCAGCTAAGGTCGCAAGTTTTGTCATTACAAACATAGTTCGTTGATTTGGCGTTTCCTAAATCCATCATTCCAACAAACATTCGCAAACTGCATCGCAAACTTGTACACTTGCAACTACACCTCTAGAGCTGTAGAGGCATAGTTCCTGGCTGTGTTCTATTTCAACTTATCCTCCCTATGCCCTATTCCTTCCCAACATTCCAACATTTAAAATTGGAATGATTAAAAAAAGCATTAAGTCATCACTCTTAGGTGTGCTTTCAAAGTATTTTTACAGTTCAGTTTTAGCGATCTTCATATTGACAATTGCGTTCCCTTTGTAGTGCACTTTGAAAACATTTCTGCCATTTTGAATGCAGCCGTGACTCAGTTTGTCATGGGTGCCAGTTCATGAAAAGCATCCCAAATGAGGGGCCGGAGAGATATGAATTGCAATATGAGTAATGACACACCAGCATATAAGAGCCCATATGTTGTATTTTTGCTCCTTAAAACACCCACGTTAGCTTTTTCTACATTAAAATGTTAATATATTGTAGTTTGAAACAACATAATATCACTGCATTGCACAATAGGCTTTTTTTTTTCAAAGCAAAACAGAAGCAGTGCATTGCTTAAGTAGGCTTTTTCTACATTCAGACACATTCATATATTATGTTTTGAACTACATAACAATTAGGGATGCAACAATTATAGATTTTGGTTGTACGATTATATAGTCTGAAGAATAATCACGGTTTCACGGTTATCACGTCTTATATTAGGGTATTTAAATGAACTGTTGTTATCATCTGCGTTCATACATAATAGTTTTAATAATTTGTCTAACATATCTTTTGCTTACATTGCACTGAAAGCCACGCACATGTCTCACCACTGCGGCGTGAGATGTTTTATACTCTGCATCTGGAAGGCGGGAGCGCATCGCTCCGCTTGTGCGCGCACATTGGCATATATTCTAATATTGGAAATAACGAACGTGTGAATGTGAATGGCCCGCTGCTATAGTTAATCCAGTGTGCATGCGTATTAGCCTCGGTATAAGCTTTGAACTTTAAACTTACAGGTGGCATAACTTTGTTTACTTGCAGGAGTTTCGATCCATGCAACAGAAACACGGCATTGAGAAGCCTTTACGATTCGTATCTAAATGTTTTCAGCTGCTCGCACCACTCGCTTAATGTCAGGTGGCTCACGCTCTGCGCAGCCTTCAACTGCAGCTCATGCTGTGTTGAACAGACACGCGTCACTTCATAGCGGCCGTTTTTTGACTGAACTAAATTTATTTTTGATGTCTTGGTCACACTGTTTTGAGGGCCGAAACAAATTGCCTCACACAACATTTGACCAAAGATCATTGTCAAAAAAAAAATGCTGGGTTCCACACAATTTCTTCATGCAGTCCCAAAACAAGTTGATTAAGTTACCATAATTGTTTTTGTCAATTTAAGTGGATTGAACATAAAACAAGTTTAATAAATTCAATTAAATACCGAAAAAGAACCTCAAAATTGTGTTGATTCAGCTCATTTTAAATAAGTAGCAAAAATTATTTATGATTAAACATCACAATTGTCCAATTAGAACTGCTCATTATAGGGTATATGCCGAAGCATGCTAATAGGACTTTTAATTTGCCAGTAACCTGGGTTAAGCGATTCCAGTGAACTGTTTGGAATTGCAAAATCGGCGCGTTTAAGGTCTGTTTTCTTTGAAAATCAGCGATGTCCACTGGCTGAGTGATATCCGATATAAAGTGGGTCTCAGATTGTACAAGAAGCAGTGCATTAAATAACATTTTTCTCTGCCATGTTTTTATAATATGAGTATTTATTTTACCCCATTATATTCAATGGAGCTTCTGCGCTAGCCTGCCGATTCTGACAGGCGCGCGCGAGTAAATGGCTTTTGATGGCCTTTGAGTAAACGCTTAAGCAACTGAATGAATACCAAAGTCTGCTTAACTGATTGTATTTTAATTACATTACAACATCGATGCTGTAAAAGGAATCGTATAAAATGGGGAAAAAAACTCACAATAACCGGTCACCGGAAATTTATCAGCATGGGAAACACACTAGCACGGCATATACCCTATCATATTGAATTATTAAAATATTGCTTAAGAGGTCTAATAATATTGACCTTGAAATTGTTTTATAAAAATTAAAAACTTACTTATCACTTTAGTCACGGGACCTGGGTGTTTCGAAACACTTTAGTCACGTGACCTGGGTGTTTCGAAACACTTTAGTCACGGGACCTGGGTGTTTCGAATCACTTTAGTCACGTGACCTGGGTGTTTCGAAACACTTTAGTCACGGGACCTGGGTGTTTCGAATCACTTTAGTCACGTGACCTGGGTGTTTCGAATCACTTGAGTCACGTGACCTGGGTGTTTCTAAACACTTTAGTCACGTGACCTGGGTGTTTCAAAACACTTTAGTCACGTGACCTGGGTGTTTCAAAACACTTTAGTCACGTGACCTGGGTGTTTCAAAACACTTTAGTCACGTGACCTGGGTGTTTCAAAACACTTTAGTCACGTGACCTGGGTGTTTCAAAACACTTTAGTCACATGACCTGGGTGTTTCGAATCACTTTAGTCATGTGACCTGGGTGTTTAGAATCACTTTAGTCACGTGACCTGGGTGTTTCGAATTAAAAACTGCTTTTATTCTAAACGAAATAAAACAAATAAGACTTTCTCCAGAAGAAAAAAAAAGCTATAGGAAATATGTGAACATCATTTGGAAATATATAAAGACAGAAAGAAAAACAAATCACAGGAGGGCGAATAATCCTGACTTCAACTGTATAATGAACTAATCAGCATATAATCTTTGAGGTCTCATTTTGTGGCTTTATTTCCCTCAGATAAACTGGCCTTTGTGGGCTTCAAGGGCTCGTTCCGGCCTGACTGGCTGAAGATGAGTGTTGATGATGAGCGAGTCAAACTCCACCAAGTGCTGCCGATTCCTGTGGTGAAGATGATGAAGCTCTGAAGACCGACTGACTACTGAAACCCACATCTCAGCCCAGCATGTGTTTCTGTTTCCCGGCCCATTCCACTGTATGTGACAACGTGGACGTCAAGTGCTTTTTTGGATCGTGTCGTCAATTGAATATACTTGAGTTTCAATGGGCGAAAGAAAAACAAACAAAAAAAACGAATGAACTGAAAACAAACGCAACATTCCTTGTTTTCGTCCCTCTGGGTGATGTTTGCCTTCATGTTTTCATTTAGTTTTTTATAAATATGTAGAAAAAAAAAGATTTCAGATTGTAAACGTCGTGAGGTTTTCTCATTTTTCTGTGTCGCGCACAACAGTTGGTTTCGTTTGCGTTGAACAAGAGAGCCAGCATAAAATAATAATAAATAGTCGCACTTAAAGGTACAGTTCACTTTAAAAAATAAAATAAATAAATTCCTCACTATTTACTAAAACTTTTGTTAATTTATATTAGATATTTTGAAGAATGTTAGAAAAACGCAAACATTTGCTACGCCCGAAATCGCCTAATACTCAGTAGGTACTGCATTTGAATTTAAACGTACTACACGACCATTAGAAAAGTACGTTCTAGAGAGTATGAATGTCAGTAGTATGAACGGAACTCGGACGTACTACATCCGCCATTTTGTCATGATCACATGACCTATCCAAATCAGTTGCCTCACTTCACTCCCATTTATGAATTCTGTAGCGGTGCATCATGGGATTGCATAGCATTCGTCAGATGCGCACTTAAGAATTTTGCCAGAAGTTGTAGGTCATCCGGGTACTTCTCGCATACTGTTTTTCGAATTCTGTGAGTTGGGACATACTACTCGGCTCACATACTGTTTTTAGCATACTATACAGTAGTGGTGGGCAAAGCGAGGCCAGTTACACTGTGCACATGCACGGTCCACTAGGCTACATAACATCTGTGTGTTTCGAATCACTTTAGTCACGTGACCTGGGTGTTTCGAATCACTTTAGTCACGTGACCTGGGTGTTTCTAATCACTTTAGTCACATGACCTGGGTGTTTCGAAACACTTTAGGTCATGTGACCTGGGTGTTTCGAAACACTAGTCACATGACCTGGGTGTTTCGAATCACTTTAGTCACGTGACCTGGGTGTTTCGAATCACTTTAGTCTCGTGACCTGGGTGTTTCGAAACACTTTAGTCACGTGACCTGGGTGTTTCGAATCACTTTAGTCACGTGACCTGGGTGTTTCTAAACACTTTAGTCACGTGACCTGGGTGTTTCGAAACACTTTAGGTTATGTGACCTGGGTGTTTCGAAACACTAGTCACATGACCTGGGTGTTTCGAACACTTTAGTCACGTGACCTGGGTGTTTCGAATCACTTTAGTCACGTGACCTGGGTGTTTCGAATCACTTTAGTCACGTGACCTGGGTGTTTCGAATCACTTTAGTCTCGTGAACTGGGTGTTTCGAATCACTTTAGTCACATGACCTGGGTGTTTCGAATCACTTTAGTCACATGACCTGGGTGTTTCGAAACACATTAGTCACATGACCTGGGTGTTTCTGTATAGTATGGAAGTATGCGATTTCGAACGCAGCTATTGACTTTTATGGTAGATGTAAAAAAACAAATACTATAAAAGTCAATAGCAGTTTTTTCAACATTCTTCAATATATCTTCCTACATGTGTAACAGAAGAAATAAAAAAAATTAGTAAAGGGGACCTATCATGTAAAAATCAGCCTTATAAGGGGTGTAAACACAGTTGTTGCAACAGTCTGTGAATATAACCAGCTTCTAATAGTTAACATATTCATTTTTATTATTTATAGTCACACTTGATGAAAACAGTCTGCAGAAACACTTTGATTGACATTCTCCCTTTGTACGCGTCATCAGAGGGAAAAAGCCACGCCCACTAGTGACCATCTCTCCCTCACTAGTATAGTCTTGTTTTTAAATCTGCCCCTATGCTGACACATAGGCACTTGTAGCTCCACCCTCTTTGGAAAAGAGCACTATCTCATTTAAATTTGAAGCGACAGTCACCAAACGGCACAATTAGAAACAAAGCCTAAAAGGAACAGTTTCAGAGTAACAAAAACATTATTTGTGTGGTATTCTGAGCTGAAACTTCACACACATACTCTAGAGACCTTAGAGACTTATTTTACATCTTGTAATAAGGGGGATAATAGGTCTCCTTTAAAAATAAAATTAGGTGTACTGTCCCTTTAAAGGAACAAGTCACCAGAAGATCGAAAATTTCATGTAATACCATAAAAAATATGGTTTAATCTTTAAGTATATGAGTAAAAGCACTATAAAAAGTACTTATAATATGATGCATATTTACACAGACATATGTAAATAAACAAAAATGAGCACCATGCAGTTTTATCTTTTAATACAACAGCACTGATTTTCTGGTGAACTGTTCCTTTAAATAGATTAATGGAGAATGAATCTGAACATAAGTAGGTGTCAGCCAATCATAAAACGATCAGATCAGCGATGAGGAATCAGCTTTTCTTTGCTTTGGCAAGCAGAACGACCGTGTCCATTTGCCGAAATAGCTGGTCTTTTTTCGGGGATTGTAATTTGTTAGTGTTTTTGTATGTTTTGTGTGTTTCTTAAAAAAATGCAACAACTAAAAAATCCTGATTGATAACAGAGATATATTTTATACTTATTTATTGTACAGGCACTATTACACAAATCCAGAAAAGGGACATCTTCTAAGGGACTTTTAAGTTGTAATGTAATTCTGTCCTATCTGTAAAAATAAAACAACAACCAAAAAAAGCTAAAACTTTAAGTACAATTTTCACTTCAGTGTATAATTCAAATATACATGACATTTACTTTAAGTTGTATATGGATGTGATGTAAATGTGAATGATTTACAGGTAATAAAAATGTATTACTTTAGATAAAAAAATGTAAAGACTTTTGTACAGAAATAAATCTTTTTTTTTTCCTCATCTTGGAGTGATGCTGTGCTTACACACTTTTACATTAAATGTATTTTTCTGAGCAAAAAATAAATAAATTTATCCTTATTTAGAAAATAAAATATCCACTAAAAAATAAAATTGGCAAATGTGGAACAAAATTCATTTGATGACGTATTAAAAACATATATATATTTTTTTAATCTTTGAATTTATTCTTTAAACCTCTTGGTTTTACCTATTTGTAACTTTGGTTTTAAATATAATCAAATTTAATGTCATACTTTCATGTACTTAAAATACCTGTACATATTAAGTACATATTTTAATATGTACAGGTCAAAATAAGGGTTTCATTTTTACATAAAATCTTAAATATGCCAAAATGACAGTGGAATATTATTTTGCAAACGTTATTTAAACCATTAAAACACTTATTTAATATATAACATTATAACACAATTATTATGCAATCCTACTGTATATACAAAATCATTTTTTGTTACATTACAGGGGTGGCCCAAAGTGTATTTTTAAGGCTTGGTTGTGTTGTCTATAACAGTGTTTCCCAACCACACCAACAGTACATATTTTGGATGTCTCCATTATCTGACCCATTCATTTCAGGTTTTGGAGTCTCTTCTGATGTTATGATAAGATGATTCAGGTGTGTTTGATTAGGGAGAGGTTTAAAATGTGGACTGTTGGTGTGCCTTCAGGAACAGGGTTGAGAAACACTGGTCTAAAAGATGCAAAGCAATGTGTGTTCATGCTTCGTTTTTAGAAAATCACATTATTTTTTCATATACCTTACTTTAATTATATACAGCTACTCAGCTGACATGAAGACGACGTCATATTTCCTAGTTTCTCTGAAAGGGCCGTCCTCAAAAGGCTCTGATTAGTCAGCTAACATAATGCGCTTTAATTCGCGAATTGTGGGTCTATGGGTGTTTACAGGGGTTTGATGGAAGTTGTTAGCGGTGCCAAACAGTATTTCCCATTGTTTACATCCTTATTTACGTCCTCGCTACAACATACGTTAACGCTAGAAACTGTGCATGTCATAGATCTATTTTAACTAATAAAAATACTCACAGATTTTGACTGAACTGGGAGAGATTCTGGAAGCTGTCCTTTGTCAAATGCTAGCTATATATTTATTATAATTCTCTGAAACATAATTAAAATAAACTGTAAGCACTTCTTTCTTTGTGGAAGCCCAAATACAGAAACAGAAGAAGCTCTGTGGAAATAGCAGCGTTTGGACCACATTTTCGCCTTCCTGCATTAACATTACAGCGCCTCGGGCCGTGCCCCTTAGCTGCGCAGCGCCTGTGCGTTAACCTGAAGGGTTTATGACATCATTAATCCGGATGTATATTTTTGTAGTCTCCAAACTTTGTTCACTGTAGGCTTTGCTAAGCTAAATCTGTAAAAGCCAATGTCTCCCTTTGCATTGAACTTTGAGCGTCTTCCATTCAGAGATGTTGTTTATGTTCACACAGCTACATTACACATCAACTCAAGTTTCAAATATGATATCATAGTGGACCACTTTAAATTTGACCATTTGATGCACACACCAGACTGATAAGTGTTGATTTTATGTATGCATTTCTATATATGCTTATCGAAAGGCTTATTTATAGTCAAATATAACCCCATTGGGTTATTTACAAACTGTTTATGAAAAGAGTAATCTATTTATAGTTGGCTTTGTATGCGTTTATATTTAAAGGTGCAGTATGTAAGTTTGACACCCAGTGGTTAAACTAGGTATTGCACTTCTGGATCAAAACAAACGCAAGCGCAGGTTGCCAGATTGATGACCAACAGGAGTGAGTCTGACTGTAGAGCCTGAAGGCTGATTTAAATCTTGTTCTATATAAAAGCAACAGCACGTGATGGAAGGAATTATTTCCTTATTAAAATGAGTTTTTGTTCTAACCAACACCTCAAGATTATGTTTTAGAAACGGCTTCTATTTCTCGCAGCTGAACAACAGAAAACTGACAATGATCAGCTCAGGTACACGTCATGTGCTTTATTCAGTGTTAATTGCTAATAATGTGAGTTTGAATGGCATTTTACTAGACATTTATTGCCATAAAAATGAAAGCAGCAGCAGATAGTTCACCTCAGATCTTGAAAATAAAATAAACCATTTGAAATTGAACTTTAGAACCGTGACTCAGTGCAATCAGTAATTCAGCATGTGCATTTAATAATGTTAGAGGTTTAATATGTGTTAATCTGATTATAGACCTTAGCGTGTCATTGGAGTGCAGTGAGTGCACTATTCTGTGCTTCTAAATGGCTGTATTTAAAATTCTGTTGTTTCGTCTGGTGCATATGGCCAAACTGTTTATCACTGCAAAAATTGTCACATAGCGTGTTGTTAGGACACGGGGTTACAATATAACCTGCTCACCTAATGTTTACACTCATAAAAATCTCATTTTGGGGCTGCTACTGTTCATCGGAGGTCTTATTTCGGTCATGAGTGCATGCTTTGAGAGCCTTTCTGACTGAATGAATAAAATACATCGTTTTCCGCCAAGGCAACTCTGGGTGCTGAAATATAAATGGCTACACTGGCAGTGGGTGGGTTAAAAGACCAAAACAAAGACAGCCAGCAAAATATCTGACTTCAGCATTGTTTTTCAGATAAACAAGAATGTTCACTTAGCATGTTTCTTAAATATCTGCAAACATATTAAAGTATTTTTATGCTTTAAGAGAGTCTAAAACTTATAAACAGCACTTTTAAAAGCAGGGTTTTTTCTCACCGAGGCTGAATTAAAAAAAAAAAAAGGAATATTGTGAAATATTGTTACTATTTAAAGGAACATTTTTATTTGTATTTCTATATATCGTTATTGAGAACTGAAATTTTAGCATGACTCCAATCTTGTCACATGATCATTCCAGAAAAAAGAAATAATTCTGATATTACATTTTGTATGTATGTACGTGTATGCGTGTATATTCATAAAAAATGGTTGGGTTGGTCCATATTTGCAGCCCAAGTTAAAAAGTGTCATTTAAATTAAATTGAAAACATTAACCCAACATTGTATTCGACATCTGTATTCGACGAAATGTAGCATTTACATATCTAATATATATATACATCATTTAAACCATTACAATATATGTTGTACATGCATGTATAAGCTACACTGTATAAACTCAAAGAGAAAAGCTGGGTTTTTGTAACCCAAAATTGGATCAAATATGGACTAACCCAATGTTGAGTTATTGTTGTTTTTTTGTTTTGTTTTTTCAATTTAAATGACACTTTTTAATCCAACAATTGGGTTTATCCATATTTGACCCAAGGTTCAGTTACTTACGTTAGCATTTTTTACAGTGTACACCTACAGTTGAAGTCAGAATTATTAGCACCTCTGTTTATTTTTTTCTCCCTAATTTCTTTTTAACGGAGAGAAGATTTTTTCCAACACATTTCTAAACAATAGTTTTAATAACTCATTTCTAATAACTAATTTACTTTATCTTTGCCATGATGACAGTAAATAATACTTGACTAGATATTTTTCAAGACACTTCTATACAGCTTAAAGTGACATTTAAAAGCTTAACTAGGTTAATTAGGTTAACTAGGCAGGTTAGGGTAATCAGGCAAGTTGTATAATGAGGGCTTGTTCTGTAGACCAGCGGTTCCCAACAGGGGGCCAGGGGGCCTCAGCGAGTTCTGTGGGGGGTCTTCATATTTTTAAAGTTTAAAGTTTTAGCAGTGGACAATTAGAATGATCATGTTGCCTTAGTTCATTTTATGCCCTGGCTAACCAAAAAAAATATACAAATTTGTAATTCGTCCTCCCCAAAATCAGTCTCACTGATTCGCCTTCAGCAGCTAATACTAATGACCCAAGCATAATGGACCCAGGTGAGGAAGCCTCAAACATTTCAGGTCACAGCACTAGCAATACAGGAAACATGAAATGCAGGAAATACCAAGATAGTTACCTGAACTATGGTTCCATTTTCTCGAAACAAACAGTCCCTGAACGTGCATTATCTGCACCAAAGTGCTTGCCAACGAATGCATGAGGTCGTCCAAATTAATAGACGACTCATCCCCAATACAACGACAAGCTCAGAGCACTTTGAGCGCAAGGCAAAAGAATTGACGCACTCCAAAAATGAGATGAGGGACGTCACAGCTACTGACAAGAAACGTAAAAAATTTGGCAACTAATATAGGACCAATTTAAAGACCAAAGGCTTACGCCCCATTGACAGTCAAAGCTTCCCATTCACTTTGAATGGGTGACGTCAGGCGTTGCCGAACTGCATTGTGGATCCGTCAGCGCCGCTTCAGTGGCGTTGCTCTCTGCATAAATTGGGAAATTATATTTTCAGGTTGCTTCATGCAAATACCCCAGCTCAGACAGAAGCCGATTGCGGACTAATTTCATTGGCTGACGCTGCTATAACTATAGCGTCAACCCCAACTTCAGACCACAGACTGTAAAATATATGGACGGAGCATCCGTGACGTTACCCATAGGTTTCTGAACACTGCAAAAGAAGCTACAAGTAGGCGCGGCCAACCGTCGCCATTTTGTTCGTGCGTCATCGCACCCACGGCGGGATACCAAACGAGGGCAAAGAGGCGGAGAGTGAGCGGAGCTACAGACTCCTGCTGGCACTTTGCTTAGACCTGGCAGACAGACTTTACTTTGGGAGAAACGCTTGATACTTTATTACCTGCGACTCGTTTGTGTTCTGACCACATGTGCTTGGTTGTACACTATATCAATAAAGTATTTAGACTTTTAAAAACACTGCTGTAATACATTGAGCCACTAAACATTGTTCTTATGACGTTTTTCAACAGGAGGAAAACGCGAATTACTTCCAAACACTTCAAATCTAGTGTGTGTTAGTAAATGCTGATGAACTCCAGCATAACACTGTATAATAACGCTTCAGATGACTGTTCTAGAGCCTACAGATAATCAATCTGTCACATTCTGGAGTGCTTTACGGGTCTAAAGAAAAATATTAATGATAAATGATCTTAAATAAAACAAATACATTTATAGAGATGGTATACAAGTATATAACTTTACTCACATGGGAAACGAGGCCACATGAATGGTTTGTGAGCACAATTAAATGCACACAGCATCCCATATCATCTGATAATTGTAAGAAATAAGTCCAAAAGGCAGCTGACTGTGTAAAGCCACATAAAACAAAACAATAATACAATGAATATGCCGAGATCAGTGGCTAATCTGCCGGATTCAGCTGAGGTGAAGTGACGGCGACCAGCGAGACCTAGCTGTCACTCAAGTGGCCACGCCCTTAATTATGCAAACTTAATATAACCTAATATAAAGGAAATGGATGAGTTATAAAAAAATTCACCCCCCTCACAGTTGTCATGAAGGGTAATAATAACTATATGAACCAAAATCGTTCTTTGTACCAGGCTGTAAACACCTTTATTTCTGTTGTAAAGTTGGCCATTCTAACAGTGGGTTCAATTGCAACTTGCTCTATTATGAAGTCAGGACTAGCGGAATTTTGATGAATTGCAGTTTCAGTTACTTCCGTATTGGCCTCCCGAGGGAGAGCGGGAGGTTGCCGCTTGCTTCAGACACGACCTCGGTCTAGCGTTGACACTGAAGCCCCGTGTGAATTGGGCATTACGCTTTTTAGTTACAAATGGCCTACTGATGTTTTGCTTTTATATTTGACATTAGGCTATTAGTTTTGCATAAACATAAATATAATAATAAACATACAGTTTATTTGAAAACAACATTTTTGTCATCCTTACTGCAAACTTACATGAGGATAACGTCATTAAATGTTGAAGGGTGGCCTTACAATATTTTCCAGGGGAAAACAGGGTCTCAGGCAAAAAAAGGTTGGGAACCACTGCTGTAGACTATCGAAAACAATATATAGCCTAAAGGGGCTAATAATTTTGACCTTAGAATATTTTTTTTTTTATTAAAAACTGTGTTTATTCGAACTGAAATAAAACAAATACGACTTTCTCCAAAAGAAAAAATACTATAGGAAATACTGTGAAAATTTCCATGCTCTGTTAAACATCATTTGTGAAATATTTTTAAAAAAATCAAAGGAGGGGTTAATAATTCTGACTTCAACTGTATATATCACACCCCAAACCTGCTGTTGTGGACTAGAGGTGTGTGTGTGTGTGTGTATAATATGTGTGTTGATGTTGGTGTAGCAGCATGAGGTTTTCCTCCAGCAGATGGTGCGGGAATGTGAACAGGGTGGATCTGCATTCTGGACATACAGTACATGCATGTGTGCTGATGATCTGGACGTGTTTGCTCAAAGAACGCTGGAAAGCTTCAGACGTGAAGAAATGGCAGTGGTTTTCTTAAACGTCATTATGGGTTTCTGGAATGACAGACTCTTATTTGACCTCATTTAATGGAGTAAATCAGTCGTAGCTGACGTGTTAAAGCGTGGTCAATGCGGCTCAGAGGACAATGCGGTTTCTCACAAGATGATGATGATGATAAAAACTGTTAGATGTCAATGAAAAAAAAAGTGAACAATGATAACGTCATGGAAATCGGATGTTCTTTCAAGATGTTTGATTATTGTGACTATATATATATATATATATATATATATATATATATATATATATATATATATATATATATATATATATATATATATATATACACACTTTATTAAAGGCACAAAATGTACGGGTTTTTTTTCCATTTAAATGTCCAAAAACCACTAGAACGGTGTTGTAAATTTTGTTGATGTATGTACTTTATGCCAGATGCTTTAAAAATTGTTTAAATCCAGAGAAATAAGCAATTTTAACTAGTGAGACGGAGAGTTTGTGCATGCTAATGACGTCACACACTCTTCATTTCTGTTTTGGTTTTATAGAAAACGGAAAAAATAAAGTGGCTGAATTACAACAATTCTGCAACGATGAGAGGCTCAAAAGTCCTCCAAAACGCTGTAACAGACTCAATGCAAGTTATGGAAAATGCTTGAATACAGTTGTTGCTGCTAAGGGTGCCAACACCAATTATTAGGTTTAAGGGGCAAATACTTTAACACACAGGGGTATATAGTTTTGTATTTCGTTTTCCCTTTACAATAAAAACCTTCATTTATAAACTGCATGATGTGTTGTGTTATCTTTGTATAATATTTTAATTAGTTTGATGATCTGAAACATTAAAGTGTGACCTACATGCAAAAAAAAAAAGAAAAAAAAAAGGGGGGGGGGTCTGGGCAAAAACTTTTTCACACCACTGTAAAAAAACTATTTTTTTAACTTGTAGTTCATAGCTCAGGTCTATTAAATATTAATAATACGTGTTTAAATTAAATAGTACAGTAATTTGTTAAATATGTATACAATAAGTATGAATAAGTCATTAAAAAACAAGTATAAATACGTATAAAAATTACTTAAAACAAAGGTTGTCTATTTGTTAATATTGAAATAAACACAGATTAATAAATGCATTTTCTAATGTTTACTGAAGTATATGATTCAATATTGGGATGTTTAGGAGTGGGATCCCTATTCCTTTCTATAGAGATGACAGATCCCCATAGAAATCAATGGAAAAAAACAACAGAATAGTTTCTATTAAAATAAGTTCTAGTAACTAATAAGAACTAGTTTCTATTTAATAAGTACTAATATCTAGGCCCACACGGAATCTGCGCGGGCAGAATTCTGCAGAATTCCACAGATTTTTAGCCCATCATTAATTCTGTTTATTTACTAGTATAAATGTGTATAAATCTATATTTATTCAGTTTTTTTAATTAATTACAGTAATATTATTTCCTAATATGAAAACGTTCAGGCGACGCAGTGGCGCAGTAGGTAGTTCGCGTCGGTTTCCTCCGAGTGCTCCGGTTTCCCCCACAGTTTAAAGACATGCAGTACAGGTAATTTGGGTAAGCTAAATTGTCTGTAGTGTGTGTGTGAATAAGTGTGTATGTGTTTCCCAGTGATGGGTTGCAGATAGAAGGGCATCCGCTGCATAAAACAAATACTGGATAAGTTGGCGGTTCATTTCGCTGTGGCGACCCCAGATTAATAAAGGGACTAAGCCGAAAAGAAAATGAATGAATGAATGAATGAAAATGTTCATAAGCATTATTATCTAATCAATAAGCACTAGTGTGTAAAGAATAAGCACTATTATCTAATCAATAAGCACTAGCGTGCAAAGAATAAGCACTATTATCTAATCAATAAGCACTAGCGTGTAAAGAATAAGCATTTTTATCTAATCAATAAGCACTAGTGTGTAAAGAATAAGCATTATGATCTAATCAATAAGCACTAGTGTGTAAAGAATAAGCACTATTATCTAACCAATAAGCACTAGTGTGTAAAGAATAAGCACTATTATCTAATCAATAAGCACTAGTGAGTAAAGAATAGGCACTATTATCTAATCAATAAGCACTAGTGTGTAAAGAATAAGCACTATTATCTAACCAATAAGCACTAGTGTGTAAAGAATAAGCACTATTATCTAATCAATAAGCACTAGTGTGTAAAGAATAAGCACTATTATCTAATCAATAAGCACTAGCGTGCAAAGAATAAGCACTATTATCTAAGAAGCACTTAATGGAAAAAATACTAGCATCTAAAAAATAAGTTCTAACATCAAAATAGATTTGTACGGGTTATAAATTAAATGTCAAAACGGCTTGCCATCGTTCCTTTTCAAAAAGTGTCCTTACGAGTAAGTGTTGATTTGAAACACGCAGAAACATTTTACCTCAGCTTTCAGGCTTCACTCCAAAAACACCGTCAGCTCTTTGACGAATGTGTCAATGTAGGATGATGAAATACAACTGCTTGCAAAAAAGAATAAAATAATAATTTTCAGTTGAATTAGAGCACATTTATCATTCGGTAAAAGTGTCGAAAAGCGCACCGTATACCCGCCTTTTTGTCTGGTATGTTGGTATCGGGTGTTTTTCGGCGGGAAAGGATGATCGATTACTCCATTAGCGGCTAATGCTGCTCTCTCTCAAACTGGGGCAATGACTGCATTCATTTCGCAGTGCCAGAGGCTGTTTGACTGATTCCAGATCAGTTCGTTTCTGACACATTTGTTACAAACGCACTTCAGCATCCTTCTGCAAGCTGTTTATGTAAACCTTCAGCTCAGATAAATCAGATTATTTTCGAGTCGAGTTGTACTAGCGGTTGCACAAAGAAAATGTCAACAGAAATAACAATGAATGATGAACAAGAAATGTTTTGTCTAGACTGAGGGCCGCGAACTGGAAGCTAGCCTAATAGCTAGTGTTTTAAAGACAGTATGGTATCCGAAATATAATAATAATAATAATAATAATAATAATAATAATAATAATAATTAGCCTACTATATCTGGATTGTAGCCTACTTTATAAAACTTAAGCATGGTTTTACTTTTGTATTGACTACCATTTCCTTAATACAGTTTTACAAAGTTAAAAAGGAAATAAAAAGATTTGAAGAGAAATATTTGGGGGAAAAATGGATTTGACTGAATTAATAATAGAATGGGGTATATGCCGAAGCATGCTAATAGGACTTTTAATTTGCCAGTAGGGTTAAGCGCTTCAGGTCAACTGTATGCCAATGCAAAAATCGGCGCGTTTAAGGTCTGTTTTCTTTAAAATCAGCTATCTCCAATGGCTGAGTGATATCCGATATAAAGTGGGTCTCGGATTGTACAAGAAGCACTGCATTAAATTACATTTGCCCCACCATGTCTTTATAATATGAGCATTTATTTTACCCCATTATATTTAATGGAGCTTCTGCGCTAGCCTGCCGATTCTGACGGGCGCGTGCAAGTAACCGGCTTTTTGTCTCATTTTACGCTTGAGCAACTAAATGAATGCCAAAGTTTATTTAACTGATTGTATTTTAATTACATTACAACATCGATGCTGTAAAAGGAATCGTATAAAATGGAAAAAAATTCACAATAACAGGTCACCGGAAGTTTATCAGTATGGGAAAAACACTAGCTCGGCACATACCCTATATTTGGTAAATTAAAACACAAACACAGTAAATGTTGGCTTTTTATATTGCTATAAGATCATATAAACAAATGAGAAAAATAAGGTGGCAGATTAAAAAGAAAACATAATTTAAAAAATATAAAAAAATAAAAAAGGTATTACATTAGTTCTCAGTGTCATACAATAGAACATGTAAGAAAATGGACAGCTAATTCAGTCAAACTGATAAATAAAAGACATGGATATATACAATATATATATATATATATATATATATATATATATATATATATATATATATATATATATATATATATATATATATATATATATATATATATATATATATATATATATATATATATAATTAATTATTATTAATTTATTTTATACAACAGTTCTGTCTGGTTGTTGAATCTGATAGCTGTGCAATATTTTGCCAGTAACATCACACAAAGGCCTCTTCACCCAGTGTTTTTAATTTATTTTTGCGCGTAAAAAAGGCAATAGGCGGGTAGTGAAAATTTGGGCGGTTTTGCAACGCAACGCCCGCCCCATGGAACATAGGGCTGTTGTTATTATTATTATTATTATTATTAATAATAATAATAATAATAATAATAATAATAATAATAATAATAATATTTGGGTTATACTTTATGAAAAAAATATGGGTTTTACATTTGAATTGACTGAATTCTTATTAACGCCTTAAAAATCAATGAAAATTAATGACACCAGAAGTCTCGAACCACACCGATTCTGATGGCTGCGCCCACTCGTACGCCAATAAGGTCAATAGCACACTAACGCAATAATCATGAACACCCAGGGCCTTCCAAGCATGTATAAAAGAACGTTACATGTTATATATACACACAGGTGAAGTCAGAATTATTAGACCCCCTTTAATTTTTATTTTATATTTCGCAAATTATGTTTAACAGAGAAAGGTAATTGTTCACAGTATGTCTGATAATATTTTTTCTTCTAGAGAAAGTCTTATTTGTTTTATTTCGGCTAGAATAAAAGCAGTTTTAATTTTTTTATGAACCATTTTAAGGTCAAAATTATATTTTTATTATATTTATTATATAAATAATATTTATTATATTTTTATTATATTTTTTCTATAGTCTACAAAACAAACCATCATTATACAATTACTTGTCTAATTACCCTAACCTGCCTAGTTAACCTAATTAACCTAGTTAAGCCTTTAAATGTCACTTTAAGCTGTATAGAAGTGTCCTGAAAAATATCTAGTCAAATGATATTTACTGTCATCATGGCAAAGATAAAATAAATCAGTAATTAGAAATGAGTTATTAAAACTATTGTGATAAGAAATGTGTTGAAAAAAAAATCCCTGCGTTAAACAGAAATTGGGGACAAAATAAACGGAGGGGCTAATAATTCTGATTTCAACTGTATAATATATATATATATATATATATATATATATATATATATATATTTATTTAATTATTTATTTATTTATGTATCAAATATGTAGAGGTAAAAAAAAAAACAGCTAACTGATCTCTTAATAATCATAGTTTATATAAGATAGTGTCCCACCTTATGTTTGGAGACATGGCACACTTGGTTCAGCTTGAAGACATTGTGAGCGCATGCTCTAAGGGGCTGTTCACACACAATACATTTTTTTCTCCAACATGCTACTTTTCTATTTTTTAATGTAAAAATGCTCTGGACGGATGCATGTAGCAGTTACACACATGTCTTTTGAAGTGCTTTCCAGAACCAGTGGACCAATCAGAGGAGCTCGGAGGCGAGGCAACTGTTTTAAGCTTCGGTTTATAGAAAGGTGGCATGACAACTGTTTTAATTACCTGACATCAGATGAGGTGCACTCACTCGAGGCAGAGTCCAGAATATATAATATAGTTAAATATATCTCACAGAAAGGCCTTTGTCCCGCCCTTACTTTTAACGCAAAACTAGAAAGGGTGACTGTGATTGGTCACTTTTCATGTCAGTCAAATCATGGTATATTTTATATATTATATTAACTTTTAAAAAATATATATTATATATTTTTGATGAAATAATGACCGTTTTGGTCTATATTAGCAGCGAGATTAGATCCGATGAATCATTTATTTTTTATTTTTTCAATTTTTTCCTCCCATCCTGTGGCCTACTCGCGCCCCCCCCACGAGAGTTGCGCGGGTTTGAATCGAGATCACAATCTTTTAATGTTTAATTGTGTAACTCTACACTAAATGAATTAATGCAGACTAAGCAAACAGTGACAAAACACACCTTTAATTAATAACCTAAGAAAGCATTTAGGTCCCACCACAACCTTTTTCCATCATCATTATATTTTACAGGGAATCCAAAATGCTTTCATACACGTGATTTAAATGACGCGGGAGGCGATCTCTCTGCGATTGTTATAAATGCTGGATTAACCTTTAAGTTCAAAGAAAGTTATTAATCCACGGGTCACATGCGTTCTGAACTGTGGGTTGTGGGTCGAAAAACATATGCAATTATTAGTGAATGAGACCCAATGTTTATTATTCATTCATGTTAACTTATTGCACAACCGTACTGTAAAAGTATTACAAAACAATCAATACAATGCATGACGTAATTATAAAAGTGATTTATTCTTTGATACAGACTGTGGAAAACATAATAAAGTTAGCTACTGTAACTGAACGGCTGATTTGCTTTCGTAACCTGTGCATCAAAGTACGCTGGTAACACCTGCTGGAGAAACGCTCCTTCAGTCCCATTAACACCACCAGTGTATCAAAGTTCCTGCTTGCCTTTGTTCGCTCGGTTGGCTGCTTTCTTGTCACCTTTCTTCTTGGTCTCGTTTTGCTCTTTCCCCTTGGCATCTTTCTTGGCATTTTTGCCAGGGAACACCTGTCCTTCCACGGTCACGTCCTCGCAGCGGTCCTGGGACACCAGAAAGTCCTTAATCTCCCAGGCGTAACTGCCGTCACGCAGCATGAAGATCACACGGTTAGAGCCCACCACAAACCTAAATGAGAAGAACACAAATGATAACTATAGATCATTTCCATGTGGTGATGTTATTGGCCCATAAACATTTCCTGCTTGTTATCAAACTATTTCATAACTGCAACAAGAGGCAATTCAATCATAACTCAATGTTCAAACAGCTATCATAACAGTATTTATCAATACGTGGCTCTTTCTGGATTCTTGGAAGTTATAGAAAATAAAAATGTAAACCAGGAAATACGTTGGGACCACTGTTTTTGTTTACATCCCTGTTTACATGACAATGGTCAATAGTGACTCAACACCATTTCATAAGATCCTTTTAGATTAAAAACACTTGTAGAAACACTTTGATTGACATTCTCCCTTTGATAGAATGTCAACAAGGTGTTCCGCATGAAAATAAATGTTTACTGTGTAAACATTATAACTATAATGTTATATAACTAGCGTATATAATGTTGAATATAATGCAAGATCTGATAATGACAAATGTCTGATTTTACCAGTGAAAACAAACAGTCTAATAATGCTGTCAATGACAGATGACAAGCACATGTCTTAAACATAATAAATCAACTTTATAATAATGAAGAGTTATATTCTGATGTCATCATTTTACTGGGAATTAACAAACAGGACATTTTGAAAGTGTGTTCAAGTCCACCATAATGACTGTACAAAATTTAGCATTTTAACCAACAATAGACCAACACATATGCCTATTGAAATTATTATTATTATTGTTGTTGTTTTACCATGGGCCTGTTTCAGTAAGGAGGTTCAACCAACTCTGAGTTGATTTACCAAGAGATTAAAAACTCAAGAGTTTTCGGTTTCAGAACAGCCAATCTGAGTTAGGTCAATCAACTTTGAGTAGACCAACTCAGAGTTAAGCGCGCACAGTGCAACTATAAAAAGGCATTATCAATGGAGCACAGATATTACGAGTGACCATGGCAACATCTGAAACAAAGAGATCAGCATTTCTTTCTCCAGCTGAACTTGATGTGCTCATGCAAAGTTATAGCAAATATGAGCACATATTTAAAAAAGCAACACCACTGCATCAGTGAAACAGAAACAGCTAGCGTGGGAAAACATAGCTGCTCAAGTTAATGTGTAATTTTACATTTAAAGTATTTAAATATTTAATTATAATAAAATAAGTAATGTTGTGTGACGTTTAAAAAAATTGACATACATTCCCACTTTTACACACGTTGATCAGTTTTAATAGACTTCAAAGTGCACTTGTGTGTCTGCCTTTTTTATTGATCAAGTGTAGAGGTTGATTTGACATTTAGAATGTAAGCAGAACTAAACAATAGTTTTCAGAAAGAATAATAATCCCATTAATCTAGTTACAGTACATGTCCCTGTCGAAGGTCAGTGACTTTAAGCTAATTATTCATTAAAAAAAGGACAAGCCATTCTCGTACATGACTTTGTTCTTTGTGTGACTGAAATGTAGAAAATAGCTATGTTTCCATCCAAAAATAGTAATTAAAATTATGTGCAAAACTGGAATAACGCATTAAAGATACGAATAAAGTGTTTCCGTCCAATGAATCAAAGAACAAAATCGTCACTTCATTATTAAACGGGCACCAAATATCAACAGTAGAAACAGAATTTACTGCGGTAATCTTTTTTCTACATTTAATAAATGTACTTGCGCCTCAGAAGACAATGCTGACACACAATGAACACGTGGTGGCGTTTGAAGCCACGAGGCGCGGAGAACAGACGCTCCTGACATGTTGCAGACGCCCTGGAGGTCATTAATAATATAATAACATTAATACTGAAACCGTTAAGGCGTTTTAGAATGACCAAAACAACATTTAAGATGTGTTGCAGTGTGCTCAGGCTGCTGATTTGTCCATTACACACACATTTTTCATCATCATCTCTTATAACAAATCATTTTTAATGCACATACTGGAATTTGTTCAGTAAAAGTGTTTACATCGTAGTTTAGGCGCATCTTTTTATCGAATAAAAGTTTATCCTTCTCAGTTATGCGCCTGTTTTTTATGCGTATTTTCAAAAGTTATGTGCATCATGGCGTTTCCATCAATCGTTTTCTATGCGCACATTCAAAATGAGTGAGCATTAAAATAGGTGGCTGGAAACGTTCCATTTTGTTTTTTTTAAAAAAAGGGGAGGAGACCGACAGAAACTCAGAGTTTAGAGAATAAAACCTGCTCCTGATCAGGTTAGGTTCACAGACTAAGTTACCACGGTTGAACACAAAGGCAAATCAGCGCTGTTTAAGAATGTGCTCAGCAGTGCTTAAATAATAGTGGGAAATGAACGTGACAAGACTAATCTTCGCTATCTATACCAGGCTTGACAAAGCAGCACTTTCTTATCCTGGATCAGCTAATGTGCAACAGACTAAGCCAGCACGTGCTGATTAAACTAGGTCAAGCCACACTTTTTCTGTCATCCTGGCTTTCTTAACTCTATATTTGTACAACACCTTCCTGCGTTGTGTGTGTTGTTGTAGCTGTTACCTCTGAACATCATAGTTGGCGTTGAAGAGGCTTCCCTGCCACAGGCCCGTGATCTCCTCAGTCTCCTTCTCTGTGGGGTTTCCTGACACTGAGGCAAACACCATCAGGGTCTTTCCTTTCTTGGACATCTTTAAGAGTTCTTCTGGTTTGGAGGCATCAATTTTCGAGAAGTCGATTGGTGGAGGAGACCTTTTGTGCTCGGGCAAGTCTCCCTCCTCAATGTCGTCATCTTTCTGTAATAAATCAGAAGATGCTGATGAGAAACGCTGATGTTTCATTGACGCCACTGCTAGAAAAATCATCTGAGGCCTGTTGCACAAAACCAGCTGAACAAACTCCGGCTTGCAGAGTAAGTTTACTTGCAGAGTAAATGATTGTGATCGGCTGTGATGATCATCAGCTCACCGCAGTTCACGCAGTGCAAACACAGATACAGTGACAATGGAGTGTTTTAATGCCACGAAGATCAGTCAGTTCATCGGCGGATTGCTCGTATGTCAGTTTATAAACAGACCAGCTGATCTTCGAGGTTTTAAAACGTTTTACATTTGAAGAGTTCAGATGCAAAAGCCGCTAAACGCCATTTTCATTGAGTGAATGCTTTAGGCACATAGTAGGCAATCAACAAATAGCTTTGTTTGAAATCATCTAAATCGCAGCGTCAGCGCATTCAAAAATAACAGTTTGTTTGCAAAAGCCGCTATATGCTGAGAACCAATCAGAAGGCGCGAATCGAATAATGTTTTCAATGTAGCAGCGGGCTGATACGCCGGCTTATTCCTCTTTTAGTTTCGATTTTAAAAGATGAAGTTTGATAAGCTGCATGAGCCTGTCCGACTGTCAGTAAATGGCAAATGAAAATGCCCCTTACCTCAAAACTCTGTGCATTATAACAAACAGAAAACACACTGTACAGTCGGAAGTGTAGCATGCATTCATAACGTGTTTTTGCGCAGCGACGCTACTTTGAATGAGTCCGATTTACTATACATTAAATGACAACTCCATTTCACGAAAGACGAAGTTAAGATGCCTTTCTTTTATCCCGCATGGATGCTATGAGGATAAACGAGATGAAAAAGAGACTAAGATCTTGAGTATAGTGAGGATGAATAAATGACAGCTTCTGAGAGACATCCTCTTTTTTGCACATTAGCCCTTACCTTGTGTTTTATTTGCTAATGCAAGCTAGGTTTCAAAAGATAAGTATAATGCATAAAAATATACATTATTTATATTACTTCAATAAATTATATTATTGTTTTTAGTAATGGAAAAAGCACAGATATTGATGTTTCACAATGTTTTTACACTACATTATTTGAATCTAACAAGCTTGTTTACATTGCTCTACTTGCATTAAATCCAAATCCCAAATATCAGAAATGACAACAGATTGTTAAGATTTAAATAATGTCAATTTTATTGTTATTGATTAATGCACTTGACAGATTTCATTCGTTCATTTTCCTTCTGCTTAGTCCCTGGTTTATCAGGGGTTACCACAGCGAAATAAACCACCAACTTGACAGATGTATTTTTAATTTCAGGTGGTTTGTGTAAAGTGTTTTATGTTTGGTAAAATAATCTCTATTTGCATCTTTAGTAATTTTCAACTAATTACACTGTCTGGTCTCAATAGGTGGATTTAGAAGGTTTTGCATAAAAAAGCACAAGTGGATTTAGCTGGTTTTGACGCAAAACAAAATGTACCTGGTTAAAAAACAGAAGTGTCTAATGTGACATTTATGAAAAAGATATTTTATTTACTGGCTAATAACCTTTTTATTACATATAAAATTTAATTTCTGAACCCAATCACAGGAGCCTGATAGAAAATGCTCATTTACAAAAAATGAGGTCTTAGAGGCTTTAGAGGGTTTTGTACCTGAACTCTTCATTTCTGTTAAGCATGTGAACACAATAGCAAATCAGCAGTGTTTAAAAACGCACTCAACAGCGCTCAAATGTTAGCGGGAAATGGACATTTATAAAATTCCAGTACCGATTAGTAACAAAATTACACTATCATGACAAGACTAATTCTTATCTATACCAGGCTTGAAAAAGCAGGACTTATCCTGGATCAGCTAATGTGCAACAGACTAAGCCAGCATGTGCTGATTGAACTAGGTCAAGCCACACTTTTTCTGCTATCCTGGCTTTTTAAACTCTGTATTAGTGCAATACCCCTCTGCTTTCTGTGTGTTTTTTACTCTTACCTCTGAACATCATAGTTGGCATTGAAGAAGCTTCCATGCCACCCAGGAAACCCTTTCAGGTTGTCAAAACCAAAGAAACCCTTGTGGATTAAGATCAGTTTATTCAGTTTATTATTGATAGTTTTTCCTTAAAAAAAAAAAGCTAAATTATTAGCCAATGGGGTAATTAAAATAATCTTATTTTCACTTTGAAATGTAGATAATGGAACTATAAACAAGACTAAAAACATATAAATAATTAACTCAATCACATCTGTCATGTGGCTCCTGGTCAACTGTAATTCAACATTGCAGATCTTGCGTTGGGACTATTGTAGATGCGCACATTGCGATATCGATGTTGAAACAATATACTATGCAGCCCTAAACTCAAGGTTTGATCCAAAATTTGTTTGGGTGGGGTACACAGTATGTAATTGTGAAGCACTTTGGTCAACTTGTGTTGCTTTTCAATCTAAATTACCCAAATTTATACATTCATCTTTTTTTTTTTTTTTGTAATTATACGCTTATGCTTATAATGAAAAACCTAAGTAATTTTTAAACAGATTCACCTTTAAATCATCTTATTACAACTGAGCACTTTATAAATGCATGTGACACTGTCTGGTGTATTTCTTCTGTAAACCATGTTTGAAAGTAACCTTTGACTCAGGGAGTGTCCCTATAAAATTAGTAAATCTGCAAAAAAAAGATTTCCTGCTATAACATTGTTTAGCTGTTTCCATCAACAAATCTATCTGAAATACTCTTTTTTATTTAATTTATTCAGTATATTTACAAAAGAATGTAAAATGAAACTATTCAAAACAAAATTTACACATTTAAATTATTTTAAATCAGAAATCTTGCACCTACACTAAAAAAAAAAAACAATTTTCAGCAATAACAAAAAAAAACATCACTGTGATAGATATACGTTTACTATTTCTTGGTAAAAAAGAGTGAAAATCATGAATTGAGTAATTAAGTTGGTTTTATAAACACACTTTGGGACTTTCTCATTAATATAAATTCATAAAAGTATTATTTGCAAATTCTAAAGAGGGAAATTAGCAGCCAATGACTATCAAAGTACAACATTGTTAAATAAATAGTGCTAATGTTGTTTTGAAGTCATATTTACATCTTATTTCAAACTGAATATTCAAAGTACCATGGTAAACAATATAGGGAGTAGGGCTGCACAATATATCATTTCAGCATAGCGATATCGCAATGTGATCGTTCACAATAGTAGGGCTGGGCGATTTGGCCTAAAATCAAAATCTTGATTTATTGAACATTTTAACTCTGTTACGATTAATGAACGATTATTTTATTATTTAATTTTTTTGCCCTCATAATTTACTGACAATTTACTGTCAAGCTCAGTTTAATAATAGAGTGAAGGAGTGATTGTTTTGATTGTTTTAAGGCCGATGACTGCAAGACTTCAAGTGGATTTAAACAATTTGTGTACAAGAAATTATAGCAATTTAACTTTTATACAATGAAGACTGTGCCGTTTTATTTGCTTATATTTGAATATGCCCATGAAATGAACATAACTTATATAAAATTATGAGTTCCAAGTTGAGTTATTAAAGTCATCTGGTGACATAATTATATTCATATCACAATCAATATAGCAGAATAGAAGAAAAAATATTATCAGACATACTGTGAAAAATGTCTTGCTCTGTTAAACATCATTAAAAAAGAAAAACAAATTCAAAGGGGGTCTAACAATTCTGACTTCAACTATGTATGTATGTATGTATGTATGTATACAATTCCATGCAAATGTCAACCTTGAAAGTTTTCACCTAAATATTAATACTCTTTCTATGTTTTTTGTGTAGGCTTGTATTTTATGCTACTGTAAAAAGACTAAAAAATGTCTCTATCAATGTTTTCAAACTATTATATGGGATTTACCAAAATCTCACAAGTGGCAATTTCACATCTGTCACATCCATAACAAAAGCTTTTTCCTCATAAATGCAAAAATGTCAAATAAAATAAATCAATCATGTTGGTTCTATAGAGAGTCAACTTTTATTTTTTAGATTAGCATTGTTTCTTTTGGGTTGTGCAGTTTAATTCAGAGAATTTCTACAAAGTATATCTTATTATGTAAACTCGCAGACTTTTTGGGGTCACATCCAAAAAGCATGCTTATTTCCCCCATTTAAAGCCTAAAAGTTGTTTACAGATTGATATTTTTCTGATCCCTTATCTCTGTGGTTAGTCGTTTTGGAAAATATAAACAGATATTTCAATATAATGTTAACTTATACTTTATCTGTGAATTTATGTTTTGAATTTTTACTGCAAATGTCACATCCATAACGCTGGAATTGCTCATGTATGTGTGTATGTGTGTGTGTCTGTATGTATGTATGTGTGTCTGTGTGTCTGTATGTATGTATGTATGTATGTATGTATATGTATATGTATATATATATATATATATATATATATATATATATATATATATATATATATATATATATAAAAATATAGACAGAGAGAGATTCTTTTTTTTTTATTTTTTTTATATGGTACCCATACTCTAAATAAATATTCAGTCTACTAGCCATTAACCGAGGGAGGAGGAAATGAAAAACTGAATTGATTGTGGTATAAATGATAATTCTGTCCTGTTTCTTACACATATGGGAACGCAATACAGATGACCTGATAGTAACAATTGAAAGGTGTATGATAAAAGGATGTCTCTGACCTTATTTAGTACTCGTTCTTTGTATATACTATCAATGCTTTAGTTTTATTCCCAACAACTTACTGGCTGTTGTTACCACCATTGACCTTTTCTGGGTCTCAGAAGCATTTCCATACCAACAGATCACACAATATGTTGCAATACTTTCAATAAAAGCACTCTAAAAGATGATCAACAATGTGTTGTCAACATTAAAAGACAATAGTTTCTTTAAGAAGTACATTCTTTGTTGAAGTTTTTTTCCTTACACAGTCAGTCTGTAGATCCCACTTTAGTTTATTGTCCAACATCCCATCCCAAATATTTATAATTTACCAACTGAATTTGCTCTCCATTAATTATAGTGTGTGTGTGTATTACTACAAATAAAGTGTCGAGTTGACATCAACATCACACAGCAATAGAAAAAAGTAGAATACTAAACGTTTATGAAATCTAGTCTGGAGGATATTCATTTACTGTGGTTTTGCAGTAGCAGTAATGGTATTTCAGCAGTTACTGATTGAGGTAAAGTTGGTTTTATATTCACACATTCTGACTTTATCCTAAATAATGTCAGAAAAATATTATTTGCAAACTCTAAATTGTAAAATCATATTAGCAGCCAATGACTATCAAAGCACAACATTGTTCACAGTCAAATAAATAGTGCTAATGTTGTTTTGAAGTCATACTTAAATCCAATTTCAGACCGAATATTCAAAGTACAATGGTAAACACTATACGTTAGGGAGGATGTCACGAGTTATCACTGAACGAATGTGTGAATAAAGCCAACCTTACCTCAGTTTATTATTGTTATTAATACAAATGAAGTGTCGGGTTTTCTTATTATTACCACAACAAAGTTATACTTCATTTTGTATTGTTATTACTGCAAATGAAGGGTCAGAAATACACTAGAAACCTTTAAAAGGCTAGTCTGAAAGATATTCGTATAACATTGCTGTGGTTTTTATAGAGCTAAAGTTGGTTTTATATTCGCACATTCGTTCATTTAGCAGTCTCTACATTGTTTACCATGTTACTTTGAATATTCGATCGGAATTAGCATGCAAGTATGACTTCTAAACAACATTAACACTATCTAATTCACTGTGAACAATGTTGTACTTTGATAGTCATTGGCTGCTTATATGATTTCCCTATTTAGAACTTGCAAAGATTACTTTACTGAACTTATATTATTAAGGAGAAAGTCTGAATATCCTAATATAAAACCAACTTTACCTCTATATAGTTTTTTTTAGTAGCAACGATGGTATTCCAGTAGTTACTGTGGTATTTCTGAGGCACATGACCGAATGACTGCAGCTGTGAAGGTAAATTGGCTCTTACCTCCCACTCCTCCAGCAGTCTGGCCATATCCGCGTCATTATAATCCCGTATGTCCTTCTTCTTCTTGGGTTTAGTGTCTGTGCAATGAACTGTTATGAATAATACGAGTAAAAACAATACTGATAGAGCCCTGCACCCGACGGGAGACGCCATGTTTAAACCTGGAGCTCGCTGATTGGATGAAATCCGTCAGCTCGTCTCAGGAAGAGGGTGTGTCGATTTGATCACATGGTTTCTAGTTGCCTTTTATTTCCCCAACATTCATGTAATTTATTTAATTATTTATCAGCCCACGGCATTATTTATTTATTTATTTATTTATTTTTTATTTATGCATGAATTTCTGAATATTTTGATCATTTTTTAGTCGTGTATTTATTTATTTATTGTTGTTTTTGCAGGTTTCATCATCCAAAATGTGCATGCATTATTTTCATATTAATTCAATAAATTACAGCTAAATGTTCTGCATACCAAATTAAGATTTAACAAAATATTAAATTTTTTTGCATCCATTTATGCATAAATATATAAATATATATAATATATATATAAATATATAATATATATATATATATATATATATATATATATATATATATATATTATATATATATGGTAATGGGGTATGGTAACTACTTCGGTAAGGCTGTATTTATTTTGTAATAAACGATAACAAATGTATTGTGAAAAAATATTAAAAATAGCTTCATAAATAAGACATTTGTAACCTTTAAAAGGCTTTAAGCTCACCAAAACCTTTATTTTGAATGGTGCATTTTAAATTTATTTTGAAATATATTTAATTTAGTATGTCTGCACATGAAAAGTACATGCGTAATGTTTACATAAAATAGTTAATGCAGTTTTTTAAGCAAAATTTAACTATTTTTGCATTTAAACAAAAGCTCATGCTTTATTTTTATATTTATTCAATAATAAAACTGCTACAACTTGTGTTTTTTGATACATTTTTTACCTGAGTGTATTTTAAAAAACAGCTGCAAATTATTTATGATAAAATATATTAAATAAAAAAAACTTCATAGTTTTGCTACTGAATTATGGATTTACATAAATTTGTAACCTTCGAAAGGCTTTATTTGATTTTTTATATACTTTTTACCTGAGTGTATTTTAAAAAACAGCTGCAAATTATTTATGAAAAAATATATTGAATTAAAAACACTTCATAATTTTGCTACTGAATTATGGCTTTACATAAATTTGTAACATTCGAAAGGCTTTATTTGATTTTTTATTCTCAACAAAATCTTTATTTAAAAGGGTGCATTTTAAATTTATTTTAGTATATTTTTTACTATTTTATTTTGTATGTCTATAAATGAAAAGGGGTGTCATGGTGGCTCAGTGGTTAGCACTATCGCCTCACAGCAAGAAGGTTGCTGGCTCGAGTCCCAACTGAGCCAGTTGGCATTTCTGTGTGGAGTTTGCATGCTCTCCCCGTGTTCTCCCCCACAGTCCAAACACATGCGCCATAGGTGAATTAAATAAACTAAATTGGCCGTAGTGTATGTGTGTGAATGAGTGTGTATGGGTGTTTCCCAGTACTGGGTTGCAGCTGGAAGAGCATCAACTGCGTGAAACATATGCTGGATAAGTTGGCGGTTCTTTCTGTGGCGACCCCTGATGAATAAAGGGACTAAGCTGAATGAAAATGAATTAATGAATATACATGAAAAGATCACGCATAATGTGTACACAACACTGTCACACTATTGTTTATGCATAAATCAATTATTTGCATTTAAACAAAAGTGCATGTATAATGTTCATATATATATATATATATATATATATATATATATATATATATATATATATATATATATATATATATATATATATATATATATATATATATAAAATAAAACAAACTGTTACAGCTAAACGCTCTGGATAACAAACTAAAAGGCATCAAAATCTAACTAGTATGTCTTATTTTGGGATTTTTTTCTCTGCAGTTTTTGTGCATGGGCCGCATATGAAGTGTGAGGCTCATTCAACAGAATCGGAGCAGCTTCCTCTCAGGACACCCCACCCAATGGCACAGTGCCCTGCGCAGCTGTACAACTGACACACAGTGTTTTCACACACACAGCTCTCGGCCCCTAGTTCACATCCAACACACTACACACAAACACTCTGTAATACAGTAGCTTTACTCTGCTGGAATTTCATGAGGCATCAGACAAAACAAAGTGAATATGAGGAACATGTGTTGTTGTTGTGGAGTGAGTTTAGAAATACACTGTTGTAGAATTTAATATCAGACAAAACATAGTGTGCATATGGTATGTTTGTACGTGACTTAATATTTAAATGTAATCATATATGTATGTATGTGTGTGCATATATATATATATATATATATATATATATATATATATATATATATATATATATATATATATATATATATATATATATATATAACATGACTCTAGTTTTATAACTCCACGAAAGCCCATCCCATACAAAAGGGAAGGGTCTTCAGAACTGCAGCCCCACCCTGCTGTTTCTGATTGGCTCTCTGAACTCCCAATGCCCCTTGCTGTCCAATGAAAAGTACTCTAGTGCATTTACGTCATAGCGTTTGCAGCGGTGAATCCGATTTCCCTTCATAAGATGAATCAGCTGTTTTGTGGTCTGATTGAGGTTTTTTATGAGTGCGGTAGGGCGATTTTATTATTATTATTTGAATTGGCGTTATAAATATCACAAATGTGTATACTTACACAATAAACGACTAAACAAAAGAAAATAAAAAGGCTAATGAAATAAACATTTAATAACAAACTGTATTATTGTTGTTATAATAGTTCAAAAGCCTATGTAAGACCAAACCTACTGAAATAAAGATAAATACAAAAAAAAGTTGTAAATTGTAAATATTGTAAAAAAAAAACAAAACAAAACAAAAAAAAAACAATATTACATAGAGATATATTATATATTTATGTAGCTAGCTAACTAACTTAATGCTAGATATACCAACTAAACATTCCTTCATTCATTTTCCTTCAGCTTTTATTTATCAGGAGTTGCCACAGCGGAATGAACCACCACTAACTAAACAGCAAAATAAATAATAATATTTATAGGCTCTTGTAAATATTGAGCAAAATATTTAAAATATTCTTTACAATCTCACAATTTATGTGGGTGTATTTATATGTATTTATATTCTTATCATCAGTAGTAGTAGTAAATGTGTTTATATTATTATCATCATTGTATAAATACCTAAATGATGAAAATGAATAAACAGAAAATAAAATTAACTTAAATTAAAATTACTTTTAACTTTTATTATTATTATTATTATTCATTCATTCATTTTCCATAGTCCCTTATTTATCAGGGGTTGCCACAGCGGAATAAACTGCCTATTATTATTATTATTATACTATTATTATTATATTATTAAACATTTCACCTAATTCATATAGGTGCAGCAGTGTTATTTTAGTGTTACTAATATGGAATTTAAGGAATTTTAGTGTTTCTAATATGGAATTGTTACTAATATAGAATGTTATTGCCTTGCCTATTCAGTTTACTAATCACTTTAAATAGTAGCTTACTATTTAGAAGTTTTATATATTGCTTTTTTATTTTAACATTTAGTTATTGTATTACGAGTTATATATAATATATATTATTTATATACGTTTTATATAACTCGTAACGCAATATGTATACAGTAATAATTGAGAACACCCCATTTTGAAAACTAATATTTTTATCCATTTCTCAGTGAATATAGGCAATGTATGTTTGTGCATTTAAACAAAACAGATTTATTAAACAGATAAATTTATGAAAATAATATTTTTGTCACAGAACATGTTCAGAAATTGAAAGATAATACAATTAAATTCAAGCAAATTATTGCAATAAAAAATGACAACCTACAAAATTTTAACAAAATGTTTCAATTTTTTTTTTTTGCTTCTCTTGATTTTTCCTCTTTTTAAAATTTGTATAATTTTTTTCAATAACATAAATTTGGCTGTACTGGTTTTTGGACCATTATCGTAAGTTATTTTGTTAGATAAACTCCAGATTTGGCTTCAGTACTGACTAAACTAATGTATATGCACAAATATATTGTATAGCTTCCTATTAATAATGTGCTAGAATTGTGAGGGGTGTACATATCCTGAGCATTTTACACACATATATATATATATATATATATATATATATATATATATATATATATATATATATATATATATATATATATATATATATATATATATATATATATATATATATATAAAATGTTAGGGAAAATAACTGCAGAATATTGTGGCCGGCGTTTCTGTTAAACAAAGAATTACTAGCTCTATGCCGCTCTGAATGCGAACATTGTGAAAGTAGTAAATACCCACACGCGAGAGTACCTGTTGGACCTACAGGAAAGCGCAAACTGGAGACAAAACAGCAGAAACAAGGAGAACAAAACGAACTAAAAGGGAAACACAAGGGACGTCTCTGGAATTCCTCTTTGGGTGTAACTTTCTGCCCTCAGACCGGTAGTTGAGTCTCACATCGGGGCCTCGGGAAATGATGACTGGGTGAGAAATGAACGCGCCGTTACCGCAGAAAAATAAGCGAATCTGCTAAGCGGCTGGCGAACACCAAAACAATGAGTGCTTTTGTCTTTGTGGACAGAAATGATGATTGCGGAGGGTGTGAAAGTAGCAGAGTTTGAGGGAAGCTAACAGGCTACTCAGCCACACCCTCCCGCCGCTTCCTGATACGCAAGATGTAGCGGGAGACTCACAACCGACGCGCGACTCTTTCAACGGTTAACCAAGTTTGTTACCGATTTCGGAAACTGTATTAGAACTTCCATTAACGGAATGGCAGGCGAAAGCGAAACTGTCTGCCTCTGGATGTCCGTCGCTTTTCTGCTGGAAAGGGCGTGTGTACAATAGATATGCATAAGGAACTGAGTTTTCCCACGGAACTTGGATTGTGTTCGAAAAAGGAACGGCTGGAAGTCGTTCTAGAACGTCTGACGAGTTTTGGATTTGTCGCGGGATGATGGTGCCGTTGGCGGCGGGGCGCGCACGCGTCTCGCTTCGGTCGGAGGGTCAGCAAGACGGTCAATACATCATCATTATCAGCAGCAGCAGAATCACATTGTTGGACGTGGATCTAAATGCAAGTCATTTACATGGCACGAAGAACACCTGAAATGAAACGTAGCGATTCTGGAAGTCAACCTGCACTTTGCCTTTATCAGGGCATCTTCTCGTACATGGCACTGCAATAGCCCCTTTTCCCCTATTTTTATTTTTTAAAGAGAGAGAGTGTGTGTGTGTGTGTTTCTGGTTTCTTTGCATTGTTGGAGCAACATTGACAACCTGTGAAACTGAACAGACTGTAGCCTACCTTGACAGAGGTAGTTGTGAATTTTTTTGAGGGGGTCATTATGCACAGCTATATCAGATTATTTAAACAATAGGCAATTCAGTTTTAATTTTATTGATTGATTGATTCATTGATTGATTGATTGAAGGGATATTTAATTAGATCTTTCATCATCAGCCTGAATTTTGTCATACAAAAATATATATATATTTTTCTGAAGTACTTCCCTCTTATTCCGAGTGCATCGAGTGAAGTTTCTGGTTTTCGCAAACAAGCTTAATGGACTTTATTTTTCTTCTGAAGGACATTATAGGCCAGTTTCACTCCGTGAGAAGCTGTGGAAGTCTTTATATTTACTGAAGAAAATGACATGAGGCACATGTTACCACACAAGAGCGTGTTGCCATCTTTATTTTGAACATTAGAGCGACCACACTACTATGGCTAGTAGTGGCTCGGGAAAATCAGATAGCGAGGTTCCTACCAACATCCTTAGCGGCAGCTTGCAACAAAGGAAAAGACTTTTATCCATCTGCGACGCATGCAAGAGCAAAATGCAGCTGGTGGCTGACCTGCTCCTGCTATCCAGCGAAACCAGGCCGGTGGTGAACGCTGAAGGCCAGCCTGTAGCTGAGACCTTCGAGAAATGCCGCGACACAGTGATCGCCAGAACTAAGGAGCTGTCTATTATTGTTCATGACATTCAGAGCCAACTCAACATGGGGAAGTTCCTGGAGGTTGGCGACCGGCTGGTGGAGATGGGGGATTTGGTGGTCTCGCTAACCGAGTATTCAGCGCATGCTGCTTATTTAGCAGCTGTGGAGATCCCAGGGGTCTCAAGCTGCAGTTTCGGGCCTGGTGGATCGGTATAAAGTCACTCGATGCCGGCATGAAGTGGAGCAAACATGCAACATTCTGCGCCTCACAGCAGTGGGGGATCTAACACCTCCGCTTCTTCTGGAGGTCTCGCAGAACATCCTAAAGAACCTCACCATGCTCACGGACGCCTCTTCTCTGGCCAGTGATAAATCAAAGGATAAGTTTGCTAAGGAGCAGTTTAAAGCTAGCGTCAAGTGCATGAGCACAAGTGCTACAGCTTTGTTAGCTTGTGTCCGCGAGCTCAAAGCCTGTCCCAGCGAGCTGACGCGGAACCGATGCGTCCTCTTTAGTGGGCCGCTCATCCAGGCAGTGCATGCTTTGGTGGGATTCGCCACAGAGCCGCAATTCCTGGGTAAAGCCGCCAGCATAACACCTGATGGCAAAGGAGTGCAGACTGCCGTCCTGGGTGGTGCCATGAGCGTGGTTTCGGCCTGCGTGCTCCTAACTCAAGGCCTCAGGGATATTTCCCAGCATCCTGAAAGCAGCTCGCAGATGCCCGTCTATCGGGAGCGGCTACGAAACTCTGCATGTGCCGTCTCTGATGGATGCACACTCCTGTCTCAGGCACTAAGGGAACGATCCTCACCTAGAACTTTACCGCCAGTTAACTCTCATTCTGTGAATTAAACAAATCCTCCCCGGCACCCTGTTTATTTGTTATGTTTTAGTTTATTTTAATATTATTCTATTGACGTACCAAAGAATCTAATCAGGTTTAACCCCACATGGTATGACTTAGGGCTGGGCGATGAGTTGAATATTGGATTTGTTTTGGTTTTACTGATGATTTAACCGTGTGGAATATCAAAGGTTTTTATTTACAATAAATTAAAAAGCATCAGGCATTTTGATAAAGATATATATATATATATATATATATATATATATATATATATATATATATATATATATATATATATATATATATATATTAGGGCTGCTCAGTATATCGTGTCAGCATCGAAGTCGCAATGTGCGCATCTGCAATAGCCACATCACAAGATCTGCAATGTTGAGTCTGAATTATAGTTGACCAGGAGCCACAGAACACAACTGATTATTAGAGTCATGCTAAGTTTAACTATAATGGAGTGAAAGTTGATCATTTGCATGTGTTTTTAGGCCTTTGATTGAGCATTTCAAAAGCGTTTGGGCACAAAAAAGTATGATTTTT
>NC_079441.1:9424755-9439755 GCF_903798145.1 Danio aesculapii
TGGTGCACCCTAGCAGTTTATTCTGTTGTTTGTTTTTGTGAAAGAAACTAGTATTTAGTAAATCATTTGGAAAGAGCTATAATTTTGCTATAAAGGTGAATTGGTAAAGTTTATATAACAACAACAGCAACAACAAGAATTAACTACACTCTCCGAAGTAAAGGAACGCGAGGTGTCACTGCGGTGGTACCTTTTCAAAAGGTACAAATTTGTACCTAAAAGGTCCAAATTAATACCTCAAGGGTACATATTAGTATCTAAAAAGTGTTCACCTTAAAATTTTTAGGTACTAATATATACTTTTGAGGTACCAATATGGACCCTTTAAGTATGTGTACCTTTTGAAAAGGTACCACCCCAGTGACAGCTCGCGTTCCTTTATTTCTGAGAGTGTGAAGACAGTTTTCTTATACAGATGTGGTTCACTAAAAGGCTAAAGTTTCATGTAATGTTGACGTATACCTAATAAGCAATGCATGTTTAAATTCATTTCTGCATATCATAAAACACTCAACAATCTGCTTAATTCATCATTTATTTTCCTTCGGCTTAGTCCATGATTTATCAGGGGTCGCCACTGCGGAATGAACCACCAACTACTTGGTTTAAGTTTATTTTCAAAATCTATGTAAAATGTATTTAAATAATGCTTACACAGGGGACACAGTGGCTCAGTGGTTAGCACTGTCGCCTCACAGCAAGAAGGTCGCTGGTTCGAATCCCGGCTGGGTCAGTTGGCATTTCTGTGTGGAGTTTGCATGTTCTTCTAGTGTTGCCGTGGATTTCCTCTGGGTGCTCCGGTTTCCCAAATAGTCCAAAGACTATTTGCTATAGGTGAATTGAATACACTAAATTGGCTGTAGTGTATGTGTGTGAATGATTGGGTATGGATGTTTCCCAGTGATGGGTTGCAGCTGAAATGGCATAAAACATATGCTGGATAAGTTGGCGGTTCATTCCGCTGTAGCGACCCCAGATTAATAAAAGGACAGAGTCGAAAAGAAAATGAATGAATGAGTTTACCATAAGATGAAAATTTACTTACCATTTGCTCTTCCTCAAGTGGTTTCTAACATTTACGAGTTTATTTCTTCTGTTGAACACAAAAGGAGAGATTTAATAGAAAAGCAATTGACTTCCAATAGCAATCGACTTCCATAATAGGACAAACAGTACTATGGAAGTCAATGGTTACTGGTTTCCAGCATTCTTCAAAATATTTTCTTTTGTGTTCAACAGAAGAAAGAAAGTCAAAGAGGTTTGGAACAAGTAAAGGGTGAGTAAATCATGACCGAATTTTTGCATGAACTATCCCTTTAAAACACCAAATAGTATAAAAACAGGGTTGAAAACTTGTTAAAATAAGTTAAAGTAACTAAAAATTATGTTGTCCAGGGTTCTTTTTACTACTAAAATTCCATGACATTTCAAAGACTTTCAAGTAAATTTTCATGACTTAATGTTTCATGTAATGTTGACGTATACATAATGAACAATGCACATTCATATTTATTCCAGCATAGCATAAAACACTCAAATATCTGCTTCATTTATTTATTTTCCTTTGGCTCAGTCCATGATTTATCAGTGGTCACCACAGCGGAATGAACTGCCAACTACTTAGTTTGAATTTATTTTTAAATCTATCTATGTAAAATGTATTTAAATAATGCTTACATGGGTAACACGGTGGCTCAGTGGTTAGCACTGTCGCCTTACAGCAAGAAGGTCGCTGGTTTGAGTCCCGGCTGGGTTAGTTGGTGTTTCTGTGTGGAGTTTGCATGTTCTCCCCGTGTTGGCGTGGGTTTCCTCCGGGTGCTCCAGTTTCCCCCACAGTCCAAAGACATGCGCTATAGGTGAATTGAATACACTAAATTGGCCATAGAGTATGAGTGTGAATGAGTGTGTATGGATGTTTCCCGGTGACGGTTTGTAGCTGAAATGGCATCTGCTGCGTAAAACATGTGCTGGAGAAGTTGGCGGTTCATTCTGCTCTGGCAACCCCAGATTAATAAAGGGACTAAGCCGAAAAGAAAATGAATGAATGAATAGCCTACCACCATAGCCTAAATCCACACTTAGTTTGATTTCCAGATGACTGGGTGAGTCTTTTTGCATTTCGGCGGGTTTTGGATAGTTTTTGGGCTGGAAACAGTCAGCTACATCTGGCAACACTGAGCACTAATGACGTGAGAGCTTGTGATTGGCCAAGGACAGAAAAGAGGACAACTAACCTATATTTAAGTATACAGATATTTGTGAAACACATTTCTTTTTCCAAAACTTTTCCAGACCTGAAAGTGTCATGTCAAAAATATGACTTTTCCCTCGCTGTAAATGCTAGCGCTCCCATTTTTTCCCTTTTGTTTACAAACTGTTAATTCGTCTATAGCATGACTTTTCCAGGTTCTCCATGACCGTATGAACCCTGGCTGTCACGATCATATATTTTTTTACAGTGTATATGAATGTCCAAATCGCATCAAAGTTCGGGGTTTTGAGTTGAAAGGCGGTGGTGTGCAAATGTCCCTTTATTAATGTTAGCGTTGTGTTTGAAGGGCTCTAGTGTGCAAACACACCTTGAGCAGCTCCTGATGTGCTCCAGTTGTTAACTTATCAGTCCTCCAGAAGCTCTTCATCTGTGCGTTTAAAGTCTGGAATGTTTATCTCTGCTGCTGCACATCTTTATCCCACACATTTCCTGGACATGGAGGACCACTGATTAGACCAATCATGCAAGACACGCTTTTTAACAAGTACTTTATATATCAGGTATCCACTTTAGTTTAAACCCTTTATAATGCTTACTTACTTACTTACTTACTTATTTACAGGCAGCGAACAATGCACCTCCAAAAGTCTCTGTGCTCTCTTCTCAAAGTTAGTTCCAAGTCATATTCATGCTCTTAAAGGGGACCTATTGTGCAAAAATCACGTTTATAAGGGGTTTAAACACAGTTGTGTGGCAACAGTCTGTGAATTTAACCAGCTTCTAATGGTATTAATGGTATTATATTTATTTTTTATAGTCACACTTGATGAAAACAGTCTGCAGGCACACTTTGATTTATATTCTTTCTTTGTACGCGTCATCAGAGGGGAAAGCCACGCCCACTAGTGACCATCTCTCCCTCATTGGCATAGGATGTTAGTCTTGTTTTTGAATCTGCCATTATGCTGATGCATAGGCATTTGTAGCTCCGCCCTCTTTTGAAAAAGAGCAGAAACTCCTTTGAATTTAAAGCAACAGTCACCAAAATGGCATGATTGGGATCAAAGCCTAAAAGGGTCAGTTTCAAAGAGTTATAAAACATTATTTGTGGGGTATTTTAAGCTGAAACTTCACATAGACGCTCTTGGGATATCATATATTTATTTTACATCTTGTTAAAAAGGGTGTAATGGGTCTCCTTTAATATCTGCCTCTATGTCTCAGCGCCATGAGATTCATAATCTGACTCTTTTCCCATTGCTTCCAACTTTGAATGGAGTGACGTCAAGCGTTGTTGAACTGAATCACGAGTGAGCTTTGTTCGCGGACAGAATTTAAAAACGTTCAACTTTTCAAGCACCAGTGCAAGGGTCAGCCAATCAGATTGCTTTATGCAAATACTAGTGCAGAGGGTAGCCAATCAGGTTCGTGCAACACCATTGAATAGCAGTATGTCAAAATGAAGGAAAAGCTTTTTATCACAGTTGATAATCGCTCAGAAAATTATGATCCACTACTTCGTCTTTGCCTTTTTTGTATCCCGGTCCAAGCTAGATGTGATTGGCTGTCATCACTATGACGATCGTGTCGATGTGAAGCTTCAGACACGCCTTCTGTCAAAAGTTAACCTCGATAGGGGTTCACGCCTTCACACTTAGCTGATGATTGATTATAAAGCGTGTTTGGAAAGCTGTCCCGGGAGAGATCCTTGAGCTCAGAAGATTGTTGAGCCCGGGGCTCCCTCTCGTTTGCAGGACGAGAGGGGAGTTTGAGCTCAGGTAGGTCTCGAGAACTACCCTGCTTGTTAATGGCGAATGCAAATTAGGAATAACTATGGAGAGAAATATTGCTGATTAAGCGCTCATCTATGAGTGTTGATTTGGTTTGGTCAATTTACTTATGTTACATGGAAACTGGAGAGTCCGGGGAAAACCCACACAAACACTGGGAGAACATATAAATTCCACACAGAAATGCAACTGTGCTAACCGCTGGGCTTCCGTGCCACCCTGTCAAGGAAAGAGGAGGAGTAGGGGTGGAAGGAAGGCATTCTTCAAGACGAAGATGGCTAAGCCAAGACGATTTAGGAATCACCTTTATTGGTGGATCATGCATTAGCTATTATGCACAAGTGTTGAAAATGCCAAATTTTAAATAAAAATATCAGCAAAACAAAATTGCTCACTTGAGGTGGTTTTGAAGTCATGCGGAAAAAGATTTAATGGGAATAATGGGAGATGGAAACATATTTGCCAACTAAACTCTGACGTAGCAAACATTACACAAACATGTGACACCATTTTGCATGTCTTGTTTACTGTCGGTTGCTAGGTTATCAATACTACAGTCAGCCACTCTAACAACTTGATGGAAATGCACCCAAGTCACTAAACTTCACGTTAAACTTTGTATATTAAAAAACTTGTTTAAACCTGAATAAGTTTCTGAACTAAGTGAAAGTAAAATAAAGAAACTTTTGTTGTCATGACTTTTGTCATTTTGTACACCGTATGGTCCTTCACTTGGTAAAGGTTTATGTAAGAGCATAGAACAAGAGCAAGAACATTGTTTCTGATATGCATTTTTTTATTGATATTGCAAAATTATATTTGCTATTGTCATATCATTTTAATAAATTAATGTAACCATAAGCACACTGATTTGTACACTGTAAAACTGCATAAAGCTTATGCAGCCCATAGACTTTCATTTATACGCACGCGAATGCGTCAGACCGGAAACGCAGGGTCATGCGTTAAGTTTCGCAGGTTTCTGCGGTGCAAAGTTCAAGCTTGGTGAACTCTGACCTGCGAAATCGCATCACTTGACTGCGTGAGACCAATCGAGGATCAAAACAGGACCTCTCTGGACAGAAATTTAAAACATGGAGCAATCGCTTGCTTTTTTGAATGTCTAATCATCTTGTTTAATCCCGCCCCTTTTCGCAGCGCCGCACGACAGAATTTCGCACACACAAAGCCCAGTGTGACCGTAGCTTAAGAAACAAAGCCATTGGAGTTCAATTCAGTTTGTCAATATATAACACCTGAAGATAAATGTTATTCTTAATTATTTATCTACTGTGTCCAATAAATCAGACGTCTAACACGTTCAGCAAAAATAGCTTATTTACATTTGACAAAATAACATGATATTTGAATTGTTCTTCATAATCATGCTCATTTTCACATTTTTAATATTAATATTTTAACTGTACATGTCAGCATTTGACTATTTAAGCTATATGAGTATTTAGTCGCCACAGCAGAATGAACCGCCAACTTATACGGCATATGTTTTACGCAGCAAATGCCCTTCCAGCTGCAACCCAACACTGGGAAAGACCCACACACTCTTGCATTCCCCACATACACAACGGCCCGATAATTTCATCCAATTCACTTATAGCGCATTTGGACACTCAATAAATGACATTTGCTGCTTGTTTAAGCTACTAAACAGGTTTGAAACAACACAATTTTTAAAGGATTTTTAAATAACGTAATTGTTTTATGTTCAGTCCACTTAAATTTGTCAAAACAATTTATTTAACCTAAACAATTTGTGTTGGGACAACATTAAGGAATTGTGTGGAACTCAGTGTTTTTACAGACATATCCTCCTGAGACCCAATGAAAAAAATAGACTTTTTTTGTTGCTTTTTTGTGATTTCCTACATCCTTTGGGTTAAAAAAATCTACAATTTAGAGTTTTTACGTCTTGTTTTTATTTCGAATTTTACAGCATGTCCACTGTAGTGGACCACAGGACCATTTTAGTTCGAAACGACAGTCAAACTTAGTCAACAAAACTGTACAGGATATGGCTGTAAAGGGATAATAATCCAATGTTAATGTAACAAAAACAAAACAAAAGCCATTTTTCCTTTTGTGTTGAAATTCCTGGAACAGTTTAGTTTGAAAGAGAACCGAACTCAAAAAAGAAAAAAAAAGAAGTGATGTTAATCCAAAACAAACTCAACATAAAAATGATTTAAAACTGATTGCCATTCTCTAATTGTCTCGAATTCTCTAATTGTCTGATTGTCAGATTCTAAGTCAGAGTCTCCCTCAACTATCTTATAAAGAATCTTCTCTGCTTCAGTTCTGCCTCCTACAACATGCAGTCATTAATTACATTAAGATGGTGTCCACTGTCGTTGACATTTAAAAATGGATGATATTTTGAAAACAAACAATTTAACAGCTTTGAAAGCTAAATGTATTGTTCCTGACACTTTAATAAACAAATATATATGTAATAATAATAGTGAAAAATAGTTAAACAGCTAAGTTTTACATACCTCTCTCCTTCCCATAAAATGTGCTTGTTTGTATGCCGGCCATTTTGGATGCAGTGTAAAAAGTGGTTCCTAATATGCCAGCCAATCAAATGACATATCACTAGAAAGCCCAGGATGTCCTCTGCACAGTACAATAGGACTTGACAGAGTAGCTCAAAATATTCAAAGAAAATTCATGAATACACAAGGTTCACTACAGAGGAAGTCAATGGGAGGGGTCTCAAATGTAAAATGCTTATAAAAATATAACATAAAGAATATATATTAAATAATAGTAAAATATTTGCCTTGTAGTATTTTTGTTTATGTGCAGTAGCGTCTAACTTTATTCTGATTAATAACATTTATATTTATTAAATAATCTTTAACCTTAACTTTAACTTAGTTTGGTTGATTTTGAAGTGAAAAACTTTACAAAGAAAAAAGTGAAATACTCTAAAACAGATTTCATAAATTGCTAATAAATTTTTACAAGTAATTCAAAAGAAACTGCATGTAACCTGTTGAATAGGAAAACTGTTGAATTGAATTATTTTAGAGTGGAAAAAAAATGGCAGTATTGTGTTTATTTACAGCTTCAAAAAATATCCAACATAGGCTCATTCAGAAAATTTAGCCTTATATACATTTCTGGAGATTATGAATTAGCCAGAAGTACTTATGGCTGCTTTTCGTCTTTAAAACGAAGGCTAGGGGGCGGTATGACACCATTCTTTTTCGCGCATATCAGCTGACCACTTACCTTTTTATGAACGACTTTGCCACTGTTACGTTTGTCCAGTGGTTTGTCGCGTATGTCTGAGAATTTGAGATGCACAGCGGAGTTGACCGTGACAACAGGGTTCGAGTCTGGCAAAGAACGGTTCCAGAAAGCAGGTAAGACAAAAACAGAAGACAAAATTAAATAAACAAGTAAATAACTGGGTGAGAATGTGGTAAAATCAGAAAACGTGGGAAAAAAAATCAGGCTGCCGCAAGGGCTTTTCTTTTTTTTGGATTGCTTTGGAAAACACTGACGCTTGGGTTTGGGGTGGGCGCTGGTCAATCGATGCTTTTTAAAACACTATTGGTTGAGTTCAGGGATGGGGGTGGGTGTCGTTCAGTCAGTCAGTCGACAGTGGCCTCTAGTGGATTTACGAAAACAAAAACTCCAAAAAAAAAGTACCTCCTGCATGGGACATATTTCGCGGTCTCTAGAAATGTATATAGAGGTACGTTTTAAGAATGAGCCTGGGTTGGTTTTATGTTCAATCCACTTACATTTGTGAAAACAATTCATTTAACTTAATTGATTTGTGCTGGGACAACATGAAGAAATTGTGTGGAGCCCAGCATTTTTTACAGCGTGTGTCATGTAACTTAAACATGTAAAATGTTTATGAATGTAACATAATATATATTAAATAATAGTATTTGCTTTTGTAATATTTTTCTTTATTTGCAGTAGCGTCTAATTTTAACATGATTAATACATTCATTCATTTTCTTTTCGGCTTAGTCCCTTTATTAATCTGGGGTCGTCACAGCGGAATGAACCGCCAACTTATCCAGCATATGTTTTACACAGCGGATGCCCTTCCAGCCACAACCCATCACTGGGAAACTGCCATACACTCTACATTCAATTTTAGCATACCCAATTCACCTGTACCACATGTCTTTGGACCTGTGAGGGAAACCAGAGCACCTGGAGGAAACCTACGCGAACACGGGGAGAACATGCAAACTCCACACAGAAACGCCAACTGACCCAGCCAAGGCTTGAACCAGCAACCTTCTTGCTGTGAGGCGAACGTGCTACCCACTGCACCACCGCGTTGCCTTATGATTAATACAATTTATTTTTATTAAATGATCCTTGTCTTAAGCTTAACTTTTACCTGGTTTAGTTGTTTTAAGTGAAAAAAAGACAGAAAAACATTGCAATGCTCTAAAACCAATTTCAGAAATTGCTAATAAAATTTAATAAAGTAAAATAAAGTAATAAAAAGAAACAGTATGTGACCTGTTGAACAGGAAACTGGTGAAATGAATCATTAAATTTTAGAATGGAAAAACTGAAGTTGTATTTTCTTGTAAAAATACAACTAAAAAACAGGGTGAGAATGTGATAAAATCTAAAAATATGGTAAAAATCAGGCTGCCGTGAGGACTTTTCTTTACTGGATAGATTTTTAAAGCACTATCGGTTGTGTTCAGGGAAGGGGGTGGCTGAGGGTATCGGTCGGTTGGTCAGTCAGTCAGTCGACAACGGCCTTGTCAACGGTGGATTTACGCCAGAACAGCTAGAGCAAATGACATTTGCGACAGAACTTTGAGATCTGAAAAAGCATACACATCGGTCTCTGACAGATTTGCGGAAACAAAAAAAAACTGCAAAAAAAGTAGCTCCTGCGACATATCTGGTGCGCTACAGAAATGTAAATAGGGGTACATAATCAGAATGAGCCTAGTTTGAAATTATTGCTTTTCAACAGTGCATTACAAAACATGCATAATTCAAAGGTTTTTGTCTTTGTTTGGACAACTAAAAATATTTATGAACAATAAATATGATCTAATATGATATAATATGATATAATATAATCTAATATGATATAATATGATATAATATAATCTAATATGATATAATATAATATAATTTTATATAATGTAATATAATATAATATAATTTTATAATATAATGTAATGTAATGTAATGTAATATAATATAATATAATATAATATAATATAATATAATATAATATAATATAATATAATGTAATATAATATAATATAATATAATATAATATAATATAATATAATATAATATAATATAATATAATATAATATAATTTTATATAATATAATGTAATGTAATGTAATATAATATAATATAATATAATATAATGTAATATAATATAATATGATATAATATGATATAATATAATCTAATATGATATAATATAATATAATTTTATATAATGTAATATAATATAATATAATATAATTTTATAATATAATGTAATATAATATAATATAATATAATATAATATAATGTAATATAATATAATATAATATAATATAATATAATATAATATAATATAATATAATATAATATAATATAATATAATTTTATATAATATAATGTAATGTAATGTAATATAATATAATATAATATAATATAATGTAATATAATATAATATAATATAATATAATATAATATAATATAATATGATGTAATATGATATAATATAATATAATATAATATAATATAATATAATATAATATAATATAATATAATTTTATATATAGAATATAATATAAATATAATATAATATAATATAATATAATATAATATAATATAATATAATTATATAATATAATATAATATAATATAATATAATTAATATAATATAATATAATATATATAATATATACTATAATATAAATAATATAATATAATATAAGTAATATAATATAATATAATATAAAATAATATAATAGAATATAATATAATATAATATAATATAATATAATATAATATAATATAATATAATATAATATAATATAATATAATATAATATAATATAATATAATATAATATAAATAATATAATATAAATAATATAATTATATATATAAATAATATAATATAAAATAATATAATATAATATAATATAATATGAATATAATATAATTAATATATAAAATAATTAATATAAATATAATATAATATAATATAATATAATATAATATAATATAATGTAATGTAATGTAATGTAATGTAATGTAACGTAACGTAACGTAAGGTAATATAATATAATATAATATAATATAATATAATATAATATAATATAATATAATATAATGTTATGTAATGTAATATAATATAATGTTATGTAATGTAATATAACATAATATTTTTTCCTTCTGACTTCTGGACTGAAATGTGACCTTTTTTGTTGCAGCTAACAAAGGCCCTTTCCTGTCCAACTCTTTTCATGCTTAAACACACAAAAAAAACTGTTTCTGCACAACAGGAAGCCGAATGACCTCTTCTATCAGGAGACGCTTCCTTCACAGCACCAAATGTCGGAGGAATAATTTCAGCCCAGGTTTCGCCCATTTCCTGCTAAAAGGAGTGTTTCACGGCCCGTCTTCTGCAGTGTCCTGTTTCAGATCCAGTGTTATCAGTGAAAACACGCCACCGATGAGGAATGTGGACATCTGAAATCAAATGAGATTGACATGTTGAGGACTTACAATGCTTTTCTTGTAATGTTTGGAATATTTGAGATTACTGTATGTATAATTTGATAGAAATTATCGTCCAAGGCTGAATTTTGATTTAATTAAAAAATGAAAACAGCATTATTGTGATACACTGTAAAAAATGAAGGGTTCCACACAATTCATTCATTTTGTCCCAACACAAATCGATTAAGTTAACTGTTGATGATTAAGTAGATTGAACAGAAAACAATTAAGTTGTCCCCCAAAAAATCTCAAGAATTGTGTTGTTTCAGCTCATTATAAATAAGTAATTTGAACAAGCAGCAAAAAAATGTTATTGAGTGTAGATTATTATGATTAAAAGTAACTATATAAATAAATAATTAGAACTGTAATAAATATATTTAAGGTGTAATTTATTCCTGTGAGTTTTACACGATCCTTCAGAAAACAATTCATTCATTCATTCATTCATTCATTCATTCATTCATTCATTCATTCATTCATTCATTCGTTCATTTTACTAGTTTATTAACACTCAAAAAATGACTTAAACTGCTTGGCCAAACTCATTTAAAATCAGTTGAAACAACACAATTCTTGTATTTGGAGACAACTTAATTGTTTTATGTTTCAGCTACTTTAATTTGTAAAAATTATTGACTTAATCACTGGATTATTTAAAGTGTGTCACACAAAAATATATTCAAAGAAACTTTTTCCTACTTTACTTTATTATTGAAAATGCTAATAAAACATTTTGTTCAGGTGTTGACGTAATTTATTATTTATTTTTTTAAAAAACAGACATTTTTGCATAACACCACCCGTGATCGGCTATCGGGTGAACTAGACTGACGTAACATATTCCTACAAAGATTCCACATATCTCTCCAAATTGCTGACGTTTGATATAAACCTGAAAAAGTGTCTTAAAGTTTTAACTAATATAACGTCACAGGTGTCCAATCTGTGCCCTTCTTCATTTATTTTTTAATTTATTTCTATTTTATTTAGTTTGTTTTATGTACAATTCGCTTTTACAATACACTTTCATTTGCATTACTTAACAGTACGCAAACTTGTTTGTTTAAATCTGAGTAAATATTTTTACATAGGTATTATATATATATATATATATATATATATATATATATATATATATATATATATATATTTTTTTTTTTTTTTTTTTTTTTAGAATATACAAAAGGTCCAAATTTGAGATAATGCAAATACAAAGAAAATGAAACAATAACACAAATACAAAAAACAACAACAATACAATCAAGTACCGTCAGGTGCGTGTGTTTGTGTGTGTGTTTGTGTGTGTGTGCGTGTGTGCATGTAAAGGTAACTTGGTAAACAGGTCAGAGTACATGCAAAAGGAACAATAACAGACACTAAATGAGGCAAGTAACTTATATAAGGAGTGACAAGAATGCTAGTGATATAATGATTGTAATAATGACAGTAAACAAGCAAGAAAGGACAACAGTAATAATCAATAACAACAACCACTACAATAATAATAATAATAAAAATAAATCCCAAGTACTACACCAACTACTACTACTACTACTACAGAGATTTTCTAATGCTACAACTATAACTACTGCTACTACAGCCACAACCACTACTACTACTACAATGTGTACTACTACTGAACCTACTACAAAAACTACTACCACTGATACTACTACTACTACATCTACTACTGATACTACTACAGGAATGACTGCTACTACAACATCTACATCAACAACGTCTACTGCTTCTGATACTACTACACTGACAATGACTAATATTACTACTACACATCCACTACTTCTGATACCACTATACCAACAACATCTACTACTACAGATACTACTTCAACTACTACTTACATAGGTATTATAGGTTAAATATGTTTCGGTTAATAAAAACATCTACACTTAAAGATTAAAATTGACACAGAAGTATAAATCAGCCTTAAATTGCTAAACTTTGAAAAGATTTTCTTCATATCAAGATGAAAGTTAAACTTTGTATAACAAAAAAAAACTATTTAGACCTGATTAACTTATTGAAATAAGTTAAAGTAACAAAAAAAACATAATAAATACATTTATTTTATCCTTTTATTAGATTTATTTACATTTAAAAAATACTTTAACTGTTTGTTCAAATTACTCATTTAAAATCAGTTGAAACAACACAATTCTTAAGTGTTTGGAGACAACTTAGTTGTTTTATGTTCAAGCTACTTAACTTTGTAAAATCTATTAAGTTAATGTAATCAATTCATTTTGGGACAACATTGTGTGGAATTGTGTGGAACCCAGCATTTTTTACAGTGTAAGTGACACACTAAAATGTACTCAAAGTATTTTTTATTTTTATTTATTACTGAAAGCGGTAATAAATTAAGTAATAAAATATTTTGTTCAGGTGTTGAAGTAATTTATTATATATATTTAAAACTAAAATGACATTTATAATGTTACAAAGGAGTTTTATTTTAAATAAAACTCGTTCTTTTCACTCTGTGTTTATGCACACTTTAAAGTAGAAGTGTCAGATGCCAAATTTTTAATAAAAATATCTTAATCCGCAATTTTTTTTTAGCTCACTTGAACTCTGACATAGCAAACATTACACCCATGTGACACTACTATGGTTGCATTGTTTACTGTCGGGTTGCTAGGTTACCAATACTACAGTCAGCCACTCTAACAACTTGATGGAAACGCACCAACTTTGAAAAGATTTGCTTCATGTTAGGATGAAAGTTAAACTTTGTATAACTAAAAACTGTTCAAACCTGATTAACTTATTAAAATAAGTTAAAGTAACATAAAAAACCTAATTATTTAATTTATTTATTTAATCATTTTGTTAGATTTATTTACACTTAAAAATACTTTATCTGCTTGTTCAAATTACTCATTTAAAATCAGTTGAAACAACACAATTCTTAAGTGTTTGGAGACAACCTAATTGTTTTATGTTCAAGCTACTTAACTTTGTAAAATCTATTAAGTTAATGTAATCAATTCATTTTGGGACAACATTGTGTGGAATTGTGTGGAACCCAGCATTTTTTACAGTGTAAGCGACACTAAAATGTACTCAAAGTATTTTTTTTTCTTAATTTATTACTGAAAGCGGTAATAAATTAAGTAATAAAATATTTTGTTCAGGTGTTGAAGTAATTTATTATATATTTAAAACTAAAATGACATTTATAATGTTACAAAGGAGTTTTATTTTAAATAAAACTCATTCTTTTCGCTCTGTTTATGCACACTTTAAAGTAGAAGTGTCAGATGCCAAATTTTTAATAAAAATATCTTAATCCGCTATTTATTCTTTAGCTCACTTGAACTCTGACATAGCAAACATTACACCCATGTGACACTACTATGGTTGCATTGTTTACTGTCGGGTTGCTAGGTTACCAATACTACAGTCAGCCACATTAACAACTTGATGGAAACGCACCAACTTTGAAAAGATTTGCTTCGTGTTAGGATGAAAGTTAAACTTTGTATAACTAAAAACTGTTCAAACCTGATTAACATATTAAAATAAGTTAAAGTAACATAAAAAACCTAATTATTTAAATTATTTATTTAATCATTTTGTTAGATTTATTTACACTTAAAAATACTTTATCTGCTTGTTCAAATTACTCATTTAAAATCAGTTGAAACAACACAATTCTTAAGTGTTTGGAGACAACTTAATTGTTTTATATTCAAGCTACTTAACTTTGTAAAAAAAAAAAAAAAGATTAAGTTAACTCAATTCATTTTGGGACAACATTGTGTGGAATTGTGTGAAATCCAGCATTTTTTACTGTGTAAGTGACACACTAAAATGTACTTAAAGTATTTTTTTCCTACTTAACGTATTTCTGAAAGCGGTAATAAATTAAGTAATAAAATATTTTTGTTCAGGTGTTGAAGTAATTTCTTAAATTAAAAAAAGAACATTTAGAGTTTAATTTCAAATAAAACTCATTTTGTTCGAACTTTCTATTGCTCAATGAAATAAGATGCAGATGGAGAGGGCTAGAATGACACTGTGCTCATAACTTATAGAAAAACCTTATCAAATAGCAGACATTTAGTCAACGCACTGCCATTGAGCTAGCTGTTTGAAGTTGAAGTTGATTTCTAATCTATACACAACTTGTTACAGTTTTCTTTCTTTTCTTATGCACATTTATATCTACATTTAGGGATGAACTTACAATCTATGAATGTAAAGTGCATATAAAATGT
>NC_079441.1:9444755-9459755 GCF_903798145.1 Danio aesculapii
CATACTGCTTTATTCAGAATGCTCAGTGGAACAGCATGGCAGACCCAGTTATTGTCTCTTTTTAAGGTCTAAAGGTTAGACGATGCGGCTCCTCATTGTCCTAAAATAAAGCCACAGCACCTGGGAGGATGACAGCACAGAAACCCTTCCTGACATTGTCTGTATGCCGTCATTGTCTAATGAAGCCTGGGAACAAAGTTATTTCCCTGCCAAAGGCCAGACTCGCAGCAGGCTGCCAAACACACAGTCCCATTAGGTGTGTTTGCTTTTGTCAGATGAGCCGAGGTAATACTCACAGGCTATGTTAAAAATGTGTTGTATGTACATTTCTCTTCCAAATCATAAAAATACCATAATATGTTTGCAGATATTTAAGAAACATGCTAAGCGAACATAGATGTTAATGCTAAAGCAAAGACTATAGAATACATAAGACGTGTCACACATATAGTTTTGAATAGGGGAAAATGTAACAGTCAGTATGGCGAATGAAGCTCCACCTTCTAGTGCAGGAGCCAATTATTGATCGCTATCAATGGTGTAAAGCAGGGGTCACCAATCTCGGTCCTGCAGGGCCGGTGTTCCCTCCGGGTTTAGCTCCAACTTGCCTCAAAACACCTGCCTGGGTGTTTCAAATATACCTAGTAAGACCGTGATTAGCTTGTTCAGGTGTGTTTGATTAGGGTTGGAGCTAAAATCTGCAGGACATCGGCCCTCCAAGAACAAGTTTGGTGACCCCTGGTGTAAAGTAACAAATTACAAATACTCAAACTACTGTAATTGAGTAGTTTTTTTTTTCAGAAATAGTAATTTACTTTTAAAAATGTGTACTTTTACTTTCTCTTGAGTACAGATTGACGTCGTACCCCAACATCGTAGGGATGTTGAAAATCGGGTTGACATCAGAACCCAACATCAGGCCGATGTTGAAGTCCAACCTAAAATCAACCAAATATCAACGTCTAATGTTACAGCTTGACGTTGTGTGGACGTTACCACTATGACGTCTATCAGACGTTGCATTTTGGTTGCCATACCTGTCAAATAAATGTCAAAATTTGACGTCAAGATGCCGTTGGTTTAAGATGTTGGCTCGACGTTGGATTTTGGTCACTTTCAAACAAAACCTAAAAACAACCCAATATCAACGTTGTTTGATGTCGTTATTGGACATCAAAATTACGTTATCCTTAGACGCTGGCTAGACAGTGAATTTTGCTCACATAACGTCACAAGCTAAATCTAACCAAATATATAACCTAGGCAATAACTTAATGCACTACGGAATGTTATGTTTACAAATAACATATATGCATCAGCTTTTTACAGAGTAACACTCACTACTCACGAGTACTTTTGAAAGGTATTTTTACTCTACTCGCACTACAATTTTGGGCAAGTAACGGTACTTTTACTTAAGTACGTGTGCTTTTACAATAGTTTATGTGGTCAACAGACGCACTGGAATCTCAGTGAATACTTGTTTTACAGACTTAAGAAATATATTCACATAAAGCTTGAAATCTGTACCTTTTAAATATAACAACTACACTTGATAACAAAAGTATTTTGGTTTTGTAATCTGTAAGACATGACTGTGAGGTACAGTTCATCCTCTCAAACACACATCACATGACAGCAACTACTCAAACGCAAACAAACGCATACAAAAGAATCGCTGTCATTTCTGGAGGATTCTGGAGGATTCACTATTAAGACCAAGTTGTGAATTACTTCAGAAGACCAACGCAATCAGACGATGACTATCCAGAGGATAATAATGTGTAGAACAGCCATAAATTAGCTTGGTGTTATGATCTTGTTCGTGCACATGCGCATTAGCTTGGTCAACCTTTTGTTTGATTTGTTTGATTCGAATGTTCAGAAACAAAACTTATATGTTTAATTTTATTGGTGATTCCAAGTATGTAATGTACTCGTAAGCTTGGCAAACTTTCCCATTCAGACAAAATGCCTGAGTATACGGAGTATACTGTGCGTCTGTTGTATACTGCCCAAGAGATGTTTCAAAGATGGTGAAATGACTTGCCTTAAAGGGACTTTGTCTATAGTCAGTTATTCTCCTTTGAAAATGTGCACTCGATGTTGGAATATCTGTCTTTGTTGTGGTCTCTATAACCTGCCCACTGCCAGTTTAGCCAATTATATTTCGCCACCCGAGGTTGCATTTGTGGAAAAGACTGTGTATTAGTGATGAAATGTTGGCGGGCACACTTGCTACTGTTTGTGACATCAATCTGGCAACCTGCGTCAACAGTGCAGGGGCCAGGTTAAAAAAAACAAACAAACAAACAAAATCCAATATTTTTAATTTGGACTGCAATACCAAGTTCAATCGTCCATATTTAAATTTAAATGAGTTTTGGGTTATTGTTTTGAGTTTGGGGCTATTGTTGCTAACTAAAACTAAAACCAATAATTAAAAACTTCAATTAAATAAAAATTAATTTGATTCATTATTAAATATTATGAATATTAAGTATAAATATTTAATAGAATATAAAAAATATACATTTTTAAATAGTTGTTAAAATTATGTAATTTATACAACATGAGTACGCTTAATTTAATGTATAATAAGATTATTTTAGCTATACCAAATCAATGGTTACTAGGGGTATTTTAGGAGGTTGCTAGGGTAACTCAGGGATTTTACTTGATATCACTTTTTCAATTTAAAACCATTTCAAAAGCAGACTATTATATTTAATATTATTATTGGAAAACATGGTTAACACTTTATTTTAATGGTCCATTTGAGTATTAGTAGACTGTCTGCTTAATATTTGTTGATATTGCTCCTTCAACAGACATTTAACTGACTTTAGAAACTTTGCAAGTACATGTCAACTTACACTAACCCTAACCCCAACCTAACAGTCTACTTATAATCTAATGAGAAATAGTTGGCATGTAGATGCAATGTAACTGATATTCAACAAACAGACCATCAAAATAAAGTCTGACCAAACATGCAATAATAAAATTGTTTTTATTGTAATTATTATTTAAATTTTCAATTGCTAGGCTACTTTTTCACCAGCCACTGTATTAGGTACACCTGTCCACCTGCTCGTTAACGCAAATTTCTTATCAGCCAATCCTATGGCAGCAACTCAATGCACTTAAGCATGTAGACATGGTCAAGACGATCTGCTGCAGTTCAAACCGAGCATCAGAATGAGGAAGAAAGGTGATTTAAGTGACTTTGAACGTGGCATGGTTGTTGGTCCCTGACGGGCTTATCTGAGTTTTTCAGAAACTGCTGATCTACTGAGATTTTCACGCACAACCATCTCTAGAGTTTACAGAGAATGGTCTGAAAAAGAGAAAATATCCAGTGAGTGGCAGTTCTGTGGGCGTAAATGCCTTGTTGATGCCAGAGGAGAATGGCCAGACTGGTTCCAGCTGATAGAAAGCCAACAGTAACTCAAATAACCACTCGTTACAACCGAGGTCTGCAGAAGAGCTTCTCTGAATGCACAACACGACCAACTTTGAGGCGGATGGGCTACAGCAGCAGAAGACCACACCGGGTGCCACTCCTGTCAGCTAAGAACAGGAAACTGAGGCTACAATTCGCACAGGCTCACCACAATTGGACAACAGAAGATTGAAAAAATGTTGCCTGGTCTGATGAGTCTTGATTTCTGCTGCGACATTCGGATGGTAGAGTAAGAATTTGGCATCAACAACATGAAAGCATGGATCTATCCTGCCTTGTATCACCGGTTCAGGCTGGTAGTGATGGTGTAATGGTGTGGGGAATATTTTCTTGGCACACTTTGGGCCCATTAGTACCAATTGAGCATCGTGTCAATGCCAGAGCCTACCCGAGTATTGTTGCTGACCATGTCCTTTCCTTTATAACCACAAGTGTACACATCTTCTGATGGCTATTTCCAGCAGGATAACGTTATCATGTCATGAAGCATGAATCATCTCAGACTGGTTTCTTGAACATGACAATGAGTTCACTGTACTCAAATGGCCTCCACAGTCACCAGAGCTCAATCCAATAGAGCACCTTTGGGATGTGGTGGAACGGGAGATTTGCATCATGGATGTGTAGCCGACATTTCCAGTACCTTGTTGAATCTATGCCATGAAGGATTGAGGCAGTTCTGAAGGCAAAAGGGGGTCCAACCTGGTACTAGTAAAATGTACCTAATAAAGTGACCAGTAAGTGTGTGTTTGCATATATATATATATAGTTGCTAAGGAAATTCACATTGTTACTACTGCTACAAATAAAGATATTTTACAAATAACGTAATTTTTGCTCATCCGATGAAATTTAAAGCTACAGTACCTACACATTTATTGTTTTGTTGTTTGAAATAGCCATCTTTGACACACATCCATTACGATTCTGTTCAATTTTGATTTCTGCCACACGAATGGTTCAAAAACAAAGTGAAAGCCCACTCAGCAGCTTCTATCTATTTCAAGAGAAAACATTTAACGGATGAAGGGAGGAAAAAACAGAGAAGAAAATAGCCTTGAGTGCATCTGGGTGGTAATCAATCTTCGTACCTTCCCATTTGCTAATATGAACCAGCGCTGTGTGGATCCTATGGGAGCATTCCCCGAAAATGACATCATCCTTCGCGACTGCCTGCACGCAGAACAAATGATAAATAATGTGTTTACTCACACACACACACACACACACGCACACAGAGAGAGAGAGAGAGAGAGAGAGAGAGAGAGAGAGAGAGAGAGAGAGAGAGAGAGAGAGAGAGAGAGAGAGAGAGAGAGAGAGAGAGAGAGAGAGAGAAAGCTTCTTCCTAGGAAACTACAAAACTACTACAGTCCATTAGCTGAAATGTTAACACGCACACACACACAATGAGAGTGTTTTGGCAGGTGCGAGAGGAATCCCAAAGTGTGTTCCCAAAGTCTCAGACAGATCTAAGGTCAGAACATCACACTTAATGATTTGCTACTAGTCACCGTTTTCACTTTTCTCACAGCACTTACTTTATTAACAACCAGAACATTTTAAAGTAAAAGTTTTAATGTTTCTATGCAAAAAAAAAACAAAAAAAAACAAACAAAAACACCCACTATCCTTCTGCTTAGTCCCTGCTTTATTAGGGGTTGCCCACATCAATCAAATCAATCAATCAATTAATCAATCAATCAATAAAATACAAATAAGACAAAACAAAAAAATGAACAAAACAGAAAGAAACATGACAACTAAACAATCAAGAGATAAACATAAGAAAAAACAAAACACAGACACGCACTCTCCTTCTGATTAGTCCTTGCTTTATCAGGGGGTTGCAACAAAAAGACAACAACAAAACAAACAAAAAATACAGCAACATCAATCAAGACAAAAACAATACAAAAACCAATAACACAAACAGAAACACAACAACAAAACAAATAAGACAAAAACAAAAGAGTCCTTGCTTTATCAGGGGTTGCCACAAAATAAACAAATATAAAAAACAACAAAACAAACAAAAAACACAACAACAAAACAAACAAGACTAAACAGAGACAAAACAAGAAACAAAACAAAATATAATAAAAATGAACAAAACACAACAAAAAACAAACCAAAATAAAAATGAACAAAACAAAACAACACAAAACAAAAAGAAAAACAACAACAAAACAAACAACAAACAAATCAACAACAACAGAAATTAGGCAAAGCAAGACAAAAAAAAAATAAACACAAAACAAACAACAATGAAACAAACAAGACATAAACAAAAGAAAAGTCAAAACACACACTCACTGATTAGTCCTTGCTTCATCAGGGGTTGCCACAAAAACAACAACAACAACAACAAAACAAACAAAAAAATGCAACAGCAAAACAAACAAGACTAAAGCAAAAGAAAAAACAAAACAAAACAATCACTCATTCTTCTTCTGATTAGTCCTTGCTTTATCAGGGGTTGCCACAAAAACAACAACATAACAAACAACAACACAACAAAACAAACAAGACTAAAACAAAACAAAAACCAAAACAAATACTCACTCATGCTCCTTCTGATTAGTCCTTGCTTTATCAGGGGTTGCCACGTAAATAGAATAAAAATCCAAGAAAACAAACAAACAAACAAACAAACAAACCAACAAGCTAAAAACACAACATCAAAATAAACAAGACAAAAACAAAATAAAAAAAGAACAAAACAATCAAAAAAAAAAAAAAACACACAAAACAAAAAATTAACCAAACAAACTAAACAAAAACCCAAAACAATCAGAAACCAAAACGAAACAATCGCTCCTACTCATTCTGCTCAGTCCCTGCTTTATCAGGGGTTGCCATGAAAATAAAATAAAGCAATAGCAAAACAAACAAACAAACAAGCAAAAAAAGTCTTGCTTAAGTCTTGCTTCATCAGGGGTTACCACAAAAAAAACACAACAACAGCAACAACAACAACAAAAAAACAAAACAAAACAAGACCATAACAAACAAAAAGACACACAAAAACAAAAGAAAAACAAATCAAACTCACTCTCATTTTGATAAGTCCTTGCTTTATAAGGGGTTGCCACACAAAACAAACAAACAAACAAACAAACAAACCAGCAAGCAAAAACCCGCAACAAAACAAAACAACAAACAACCAACACAAGTTAAAACAAGTTAAAAACAAAACACTCACTGTCCTGTTTAGTACTTTCAAAACAAAACAAACAAACAAACAAACAAAAACATAGTATAAAGATAGCTGTACAAGTGTGTGTGTGTGTGTTTGTTGATAGTGTTTAAAAATACTCCATGAAGCAGTGCTGTTGCTGTAGGAGGGCATTGGTGTGTGTGTGTGTGTTCCTCCAGGAGGCCAGCCAAAGTACAATGTCTTCCTCTTGGCTCTGTGTTTCTCCTTTCCCCTTTGAGGTGGAGTCCATTTCCACATATACACACACACAAACACACTGACAAACACACACAGTTTTGCTCTGATTTTAGTCACAATAAAATGGACAATAACACTTCCATATCAGTTAGATTTGTTTTGAATTGTATTGCATTTTTCAAAAAATATTCAAATTTCACAGTTTACCAAAGTAGGCGTCACGGTGGCTCAGTGGTTAGCGCTGTCGACTCACAGCAAGAAGGTCGCCGGTTCGAGTCCAGGATGTGCCAGTTGGCATTTCTGTGTGGAGTTTGCATGTTCTCCCCGTGTTGGCGTGGGTTTCCTCTGGGTGCTCCGGTTTCCCCCACAGTCGAAAGACACTCGCAATAGGTGAATTGGGTAAGCTATATTGGCCGTAGTGTATGAGTGTGTGTGTGAATGAGTGTGTATGGATGTTTCCCAGTACTGATTTGCAGCTGGAAGGGCATTCACTGCCCACAACGAATGTTGGATAAGTTGGCGGTTCATTCCGCTGTGGCGACCTCTGAAATAGAGACTAAGCCAAAGGAAAATAAATGAATGACCGAATGAGAAATGTTGGGAACTGCTAACCATTAACTTCCATTATATTTGTCTTTTCTACTATGGAAGTCAATAGTTACAGGTTTCTAACATTTTACAAAATATCTTCTTTTATGTTCAAGAGAAAAACGGAAACTTCGAAAGGTTTAAAACCACTTGAAGGAGGGTAACTAGTGAGTATGTTAATTTTTTGGGCTGAACTATCCCTTTAAAGGTCACCAGATGGCGATAACAGGCTGTGAATGCTGTAGATGTGACATGAAGCAGATTTATAAAGATTAACATATGATGTCTGCCAGCAGAGGGCGACACTGTCAATCAATCAATTACATCAGTAACGAGTTTACCTCAAACAAGATCACGTTAAAGCCATGTAATAATGATAAGACCCTTTAAGATTTCACAGAAAATGAGGATTGGAAAATACATTAAAAACGATTCATTGGATTTTCTAAATGTTTTTAAGGTAAGTGGTTGGAAACTATTTATTTGGGCTGAATTTATACAAACAAATTAAGTTTAAGAACATTACTGAATTGAATATGTTTAGATTCAGCTTATATAAATTGTTTGCAAACACTTACTTAAAAAAATGTTTAATATTTTTTTTCAGTGTAGATGAGCAATTCCTGAAAACATTGAACAATATTTATTCATTCATTTATTTATTTTCTTTTCGGCTTAGCCCCTTTATTAAACTGGGGTCGCCCCCAGCGGAATGAACCGCCAACTTATCCACCATATGTTTTACGCAGGGGATGTCCTTTCAGCTGCAACCCATCACTGGGAAACATCCATACACTCTCATTCACACTCATACACTATACAGACAATTTAGTTTACCCAATTCACCCATAGCGCATATCTTTGGGCCGTGGGGGAAACTGGAGCACCAAGAATGCACACAGAAATGCCAACTGACCCAGCCGAAGCTCGAAAGAGCAACTTTCTTGCAGTGAGGCGATTGTGCTACCCACTGCGCCACCGTGACGGCCGGAAACAATATTGTAGGTTTATTTACATGTTAACAAATAAATGTCTTTAAAAAGAATAATAAATAAACATTTAAGTTGCAAATTAAGTAAATTATTGAAATACATTTAACAATGAAACATTACTTCAGTCAACATTTCCCATCTAATTGAATTACTCCGTTTCTAAGCGTTACCTTTATTAGGTTACCTTTTTATGATTTTTTTTTTTAATTACACTGCTTAAATGGTAACAATTAATTTTTAGTATCAATTGTCACTTTAACTTGTGGGTTATTACCTGCATATTATTAGGATATTGGTTGTTTAATAATACTTGAAAAGCTTAGATGCAAAACCCTCTAAATCCATCAGACCTCTTTTCTTGTAAATGAGCATTTTCTATCAGGCTCCTCTGATTAGGTTCAGAAGTTTCATTTTATAGATAATGAAAAGGTTATTAGCTAGTAAATAAAATAACTTTTTTCAAAAGTGTCACTTTAGACAATTCTTTGGTTTTTAACAAGGTAGATTTTCTTTTGCGTAAAAACCAGCTAAATCCACTTGTGCTTTTTTTTGCAAAAACCTCTAAATCCACCTGTCGAGTGAGTGTATTTAAATTGAAAAATCACTAAAGATGAAAATTATTTTACCAAACACATGAATCTGTCAAGTAAGTGGCGGTTCATTCCGCTGTGGTAAACCCTGATAAACCAGGGAAAAAGCAGAAGGAAAATGAATGAATGAAATTTGTCAAGTAAATGCATCAATCACTAACAATAAAACTGACATTAATAAAATCTTAACAATCTGTTGTCATTTCTGATATTTGTTATTTAGATTTAATGTAAATAATGTAAATATTGCAACCATTGTAAACTAAGCTTGGTAGATTCAAATAATGTAGTGTAAAATATAAACATCAATATCTGTGCATTGTCCATTAATATAAAAAAGCTTATCAGACGTATAGGTAATATGAAGTAATACTGTTGTAGTATATTACAATTACTGTACATTCATTAATTAATTTTCCTTCGGCTTAGTCCCTTTATTCATCAGGGGTCACCACAGTTTATTCAGCATATGTTTTACAAACAAGTAATATTGTACAAACAATGTATAGTTCTATGCATTATGTTTATCTTTGAAAAAATAGCTTACTTTACCTTAAAACACGAGGTCTACTGGACAAAAAGGGCATGTCTCTCAAACACTTTTAGAAAGCTGTCAGTCATTCATTCATTCACTCCATACTCAAGGTCTTGGTCTCTTTCTCCTCTATTGTTTATCCTCATAGCATTCATGCAGAATAAAAGAAAGGCATCTTAACTTCGTCTTTCTTAAAACAGTGTCGCCTTTGAATGAGTCCGATTTATTTTACATTAAAAGTAGCATCGCTCCGCAAAAGCACGTTATGAATGCATGCTACACTTCCGACTGTACAGTGTGTTTTCTTTTTCTTATAATGCAGTTTTGAGGTAAGGAACATTTTCATTTACCATTCACTGACAGTCGGACAGGCTCATTCAATTCATCAAACTCCATCTTGTCAAATTTAAATCGAAAGCGGAATAAAACGGTCTCCTCATAAAAGCCGGCGTATCAGCGCGCTGCTGTATTGAAAACATATGATTTGGTTCGCGCCTTCTGATTGGTTCTTGGGATATATCGGCTTTTGCTGACAAAGGTAAGAGGCGTTTAGCGGCTTTTGCCAACAAACTGTTATTTCTGAATGCGCTGACGCTACGATTCAGATGATTGGAAGCAAAAATATTTGTTAAACATATAAAGTACGTGCTTAAAGCATTCACTCAATGTCATTATCTCATTTTTGGTGGAAATCGGCTTTTACGTCTGAACTCTTCACTTATAAAGTACATATTCTGCATGATCTTCTTCTACATCCCTAATCCTTCTAATACCAAAACCCAAGTACTACCTTAATAACTATTATTACGCAGCAGAGTAGGTGTTTATTGAGGTAAAAAAAAAAAAGTTAACAGTTCGTTAATAGTAAGAATTGTACCTCTAAATAAAGTGCGACTATATAAAATATTGAATATATTACAATTACTGTACATTCAATAATTAATTTTTCTTCAGCGTAGACCCTTTATTCATCAGGGGTCACCACAGTTTATCCAGCATATGTTTTACACAGCAGATGCCCATCCAGCTGCAACCCAGTACTGGGAAACACCCATACACTCTCACATTCATAATCAGACTCATACACTATGGCCAGTTTGGTTTATTCAATTCACAGCGCATGTCTTTGGGTTGCGGGGGAAACCGGAGCACCTGGAGGAACCCACGCCAACACGGGGAGAACATGCAAACTCCACACAGAAATTCTAACTGGCCCAGCCGGAACTCGAAGCAGCGACCTTCTTGCTGTGAGGCGACAGTAATAACCTACTAATAGCTAAACACAACTACTACTTAATAACTATTAATAAGCAGCAACATAGGAGTTTATCGAGGTGAAAACCATAGTTAATGGTGTGTTAATATCGAGAATTGTACCTTTAAATAAAGTGTGAGTTCCTAAAATATTGAATAAATTACAATTACTGTAGACAATATGCAAAATTGTTATTATTTACAATAAAAAGGAGGAAAAAGTTTTGAAAACAACATTAAAGCTTCAGATAATTCATCATCTGTGGCTTGATTTAGCATTTTAATTATGTTAAAATATTTAACAAATTTAATGTGATGGAAAAACTATAAAAAATAAACAACAAGATAGAAAAATAAAAATTAAAAAATGCTGAAGAAAACATATAATTGCTATTTTAACTTTTTAAACAGAATTTATTTATATCCCTAGGGCCTTTCTGACTTAAAGTTTTTGCTCAAACGCGAGTAAAAGCTCAGATTTTTTTTTCACAATGATGCCTCTGATACATAATCTTATCATCTTTTGGGAGAAGCCTGTCATTTCCGGTAAACAAATTTTATAAAATACTTTGTGATTAAATAAAGGGGATGAATAATTTTGGACTTGACTGTATATACACTCACCGGCCACTTTATTAGGTACACCTTACTAGTACCACGTTGGATCCCCTTTTGCCTTCAAAACTGCCTCAATCCTTCGTGACATAGATTCAACAAGGCACTGCAAATACTCCTCAGACATTTTGGTCCATATTGGCATGATAGCATCGCACTGTTCCATGATGCAAATCTCCCGTTCCACCCCACCCAATGGTGCTCTATTGGATTGAGCTCTTGTGTCTGTGGAGGCCATTTGAGTACAGTGAACTCATTGTCATGTTCAAGAAACCAGTCTGAGATGATTTGCGCTTTATGACATGGTGCGTTATCCTGCTGGAAGTAGCCATCAGAAGATGAGTACACTGTGGTTATAAAGAGATGGACATGGTAAGCAACAACACTCAGGTAGGCTGTGGCGTTGACACAATACTCAATTGGTACTAATGGGCCCAAAGTGTACCAAGAAAATATCCTTCACACCATTACACCACCACCAGCAGCCTGAACCGTTGATACAAGGCATGACAGATCCATGCTTTCATGTTGTTGATGCCAAATTCTTACTCTACCATCCGAATGTCACAGCAGTAATCGAGACTCATCAGATCAGGCAACGTTTTTCCAATCTTCTGTTGTCTAATTTTGATGAGGCTGTGTGAATTGTAGACTTAGTTTCCCTTTCTTAGCTGACAGGAGTGGCACCAGGTGTGGTCTTCTGCTGCTGTAGCCTATCCGCCACAAGGTTGGATGTGCTGTGCATACAGAGATGCTCTTCTGCACACCTTGGTTGTAACGAGTGGTTATTTGAGTTACTGTTGCCTTTCTATCAGCTGGAACCAGTCTGGCCATTCTCCTCTGGCCTCTGGCATCAACAAGGCATTTACGCCCACAGAACTGCCGCTCACTGGATAATTTCTCTTTTTCTGACCATTCTCTGTAAACTCTAGAGATGGTTGTGCGTGAAAATCCCAGTAGATCAGCAGTTTCTGAAATACTCAGACCAGCCCGTCTGGCACCAACAACCATGCCAAATTTCTTCCCCATTCTGATGCTCGGGTTGAACTGCAGCAGATCGCCTTGACCATGTCTGCATGCCTAAATGCACAGAGTTTCTGCCATGTCATTGGCTGATTAGAAACTTGAAACTTAATTTTGTACCTAATAAAGTGATTCACCATATATATAATTGGAGACAAAATTATTAGTCCTTTTATGACATTTTTATTACTTTTTCAAATAGTTTTCCAAGTAAAAACATATTTTTAAACAAGAGTTCTAACTAAATTCTTATAACTAACTCTAATCTCTTTGATCTTTGCCATCATGACAGCACATATTAATTTACTAGTTTTTCTTCATGATACTAGTATTGAGCTTAAAGTGCAAACTGAAGACTTAACTAGTTTAATTAGTATAAATGCAGAAAATAATAATCTATTATTACTGTTTCATATTGTTTTTTTAATTAGCATTTACCTTAACTTTATCAGAACAGACAGAATCCCATTGACTCAAAATGCTCATGTAAACCAGCATTTAGCAATTCAACTCACATATAAATAACCTGAAATATATATTGCTAGAATCTTACATAAAATTCTTTTCCTCTGCTCTATTTGTGGATTCCTCCAGTTCTGTGTGTTTGCTCAGGGATTCCTGTTTATCCAGTCAGGAAAACACTGACTGAACACAGACTCTCTATTCAGACCCCACATATGTGTGGGTGAATGTAAGTATGTGCGTGACTGCGTGTGTGTGTGTGTTGACTGAGAGACTCTGTGTGGTTTAGGCTGGGGTTAATTAAGGTAAATTACCCCTGCAGTTCATTTCACACTAACCCTGTATGTGAAGCAAAGCTGCATTCACTAACATAAACTCACAGTGAGACAGAGAGCCCCTTCATATCTATAACTCTTCAAGACTGAAGGCCGAATGTAAACTCACACTGATCCACTTTTGAAGTCATGTCAAGATTTGCACATTTAAACGGGTATGAGATATATACATACATATATACATGCATACACATACATATACAGTTAGGTCCATAAATATTTGGACATCGGCACATTTCTAACATTTTTGGCTCTATACACCAACACAATGGACTTGAAATGAAATGAAATGAACAAAATGTGCTTTAACTGCAGACTGTCAGCTTTAATTTGAGGGTATTTACATCCAAATCAGGTGAACGCTGTCGGAATTACAACAGTTTGCCTCCCACTTGTTAAGGGTCCAAAAGTAATTGGACAGAATAATAATGATGAATCAAACTTTCACTTTTTAATATTTGGTTGCAAATCCTTTGCAGTCAATTACAGCCTGAAGTCTGGAATGCATAAACATCACCAGACGCTGGGTTTCATTCCTGGTGGTGCTCTGCCAGACCTCTACAGCAACTGTCTTCAGTTCCTGCTTGTTCTTGGGACATTTTCCCTTCAGTTTTGTCTTCAGCAGGTCAGGTGATTGACTTGGCCATTTCATAACATTCCACTTCTTTCCCTTAAAAAACTCTTTGGTTGCTTTTGCAGTATGCCTTGGGTCATTATCTGCACCGTGAAGCACCGTCCAATGAGTTCTGAAATATTTGGCTTAATATGAGCAGAAAATAGTGCCTGAAACACTTTTTGATGTGTCAGCAGTCACATCATCAATGAATACAAGAGAACCAGTTCCAGTGACAGCCATACATGCCCACGCTATGACACTACTACCACCACCACGCTTCATTGCTTAGGATCATAAGCAGTTCCTTTCCTTCTCATACTTTTCTCTTCCTATTACTCTGGTACAAGTTGATCTTGATCTCATCTGTCCATAGGATGTTGTTCCAGCACTGTGAAGGCTTTTTAGAACTCTAACCTGGCCTTCTGGTTTTTGAGGCTCACCAATGGTTTACATTTTGTGATGAACCCTCTGTGGTCACTCTGGTGTTGTCTTCTCTTGATTGTTGACTCTGTAACCCCAAACCATGATTTTTCCTTCACCAGACTTTACTGATTTCTGTGAGAATCTTGGGGGTTCCAACAGGTCTTCTGCAGTATTCGTAATGATTGGGATGCAGCTCAACAGATCATTCATCAGAAAAATCTGCCACTTTTGTAAATGATCAGCTAGAAGTCAAGTTATTGTTTATTGCTTTTACAACTGGGATCGATGACAAGACTTTTGTCATGTAGTGTAGTGTGTGTATATATATATATATATATATATATATATATATATATATATATATATATATATATATATATATATATATATATATATATATATATATATGTGTGTGTGTTATTAAAAAAAAACATTATATCATAAGCAACCAACTAGATTGATGGAATTTTATGAGCCATTAGAAAGAAATGAAGGGAAAGAAAAAAGATGAGAAAATTATGTAAATAAAAAATATAATAAATGAAATGTGGGCATAACTATAGGGCAGAGGGACCTAAATCCCTCCCCGTCACCCAGAACATCACACAACTTTTCACCATTTCACACATCAAATAACCAAACCATAACCAAAGTACAAAGTAGTATGATCTTAAACTCAAACTGCCATCCACTTGTATTTTACAGCT
>NC_079441.1:9464755-9470062 GCF_903798145.1 Danio aesculapii
ATGTGCTGGAATAGTTGGCGGTTCATTCCACTGGGGCGACACCTGGTAAATAAGGAACTAAGCCGAATAAATGAATGAATTTTTTAATATATTTACAGTTACAGTTTTAGTTATTGTAGTTCAGAGTTACTTGAACACATCTAATTACGACTAAAACAAAAGCTTACAGTACCATGTTTGCAAACTTCTTAGCAATAAAAATCCAGTAATTGTTCAATACTAAATCCAAAAGCATACAAATGCAAAGAATAGAAGTAAAATTATGAAGAACTCCGGAAACCTTCATATTAAAGATCATACTGCATGTTAGGGGAGTCAAAATTAATTGCTTCTTCGATGCACCGTGATGCAGACATGAACAGTTCGGTATCGGTTCAGTAAGAATCATAACCAGTTATTATATATACTTGTAACGGAGGCCAGCTAGTGAAGTGCTGTGCAGGTAAACCTCACTCCTCTGACCTCTAAAGGTGCTCTAGCAACAGACATTTAGCCTCCATGTTAGAGCAACCGACTACCATGCGGAAGGTCGCCGGTTCGATCCCAGCCCGGAGCGTGTTGGGTGGTGTTGGCTCGGCGGGGTTACATACTGATGTCATTTATCATATATGCGTTACATGGCGGTTGCTATGGCGAGGAAGGACAGCGTGAGTAATTAAAATGCTCCAACTACTTAAAAAGCAGATACTGCACAATTCACTGCTTGTGAGTTTGCTGGACAGTCTTTTACTGACAGCGAAGTACATCAGAATCCAACTATAGAGAAAATAAAAGCTGTAAACGCTGTCTCACACTCTCTGTGGCTCCTCTGACCTGCTCTCGTGTTCATGTGAGGTAACGTTTTATCTCCTCTCTCGGCTGTTACAACAAAAATGCTACTTGTGTATCCAGACCGCAGAGTCGCAGTCTATAATGGATCAGCTGATCGCTGCAGCCATTTAATATCAGTGTCCGTGTGACTGTTTGCTGAACAGCGCCAGAACCGCGCTGACTGCCAATCGCAGCCTTTTCTGTTGAGCGTGTGATCAATCACAGGCGTTTAAGAACTCGCTCAATACTGATCAAAAAGGAATAATATTTACATTAGTTTATTTGCTATAAATGCTCATGTTGTTCTGTGCATGTACTTTAGTTTTGCTTGATACATTCAGTAGTGTTTTCGTTGAGCAGATAAAATTAAAGGTACAGTTCATATCTCTGACTGCTTGTATTAAAGGACAAAATTTTATTATAAGTAATACATAAATGTAAATACATTTATTTTAATGTAAGAATTATGGTGTTGCTAAGTAAAATATCAAATTGTTTATGGAAAGCATCGTCAATGCACTGAGCAGGGGCGCCGCTGTCCGTCACAGGCCCTCTGACAACCTTTCACGGATGCAACAAAAGATAGGTGGCGGGAGAGGGGGCATGTGTCGCGGACCAGAGTTAAGAGATAAGGTTGGGATCGTGGGCCCCTAAAATGCATGGACCCTTAGAATCGTCCTAACTTTCCCCCCCTTAGCTGGGCCCCTGGCACGGAGATATCGCACCGAATCAATGGCATGATAATTGTAACCGAATTGAAGCAAACCGTGAGACCAGTGTAGATTCACACCCAGACTGTATTTATAGTTAAACATGCCTCAAAAACTAATTTTTGCTGCTTGTTCAAACTACGTATTTATAATGAACTGAATCAACACCATTCTTGAGCTTTTTTTGGGACGACTCAATTGTTTTATGCTCAATCCACTTAAATTTGTAAAAACAAAATTAAGTTAACTTAATCATGAAAGAATTGTGTGGAACCCATCATTTTATACAGTGTAAACAAACTCAGACACAATTCATTTATGCTGTCACAGCACAAACCAATTAAGTTCACTTGATACATTTAAGTGGGCTGAACAAAAAACAATTAAGTTGTCCCAAAAATCTCATGAATTTTGTTTAAATTCATTTTAAATAAGTAGTTTGAACAAGGAGCAAAATTGTTAGTTTTTTTCATCTACACTGAAAAAAATTACTCAAAGATGATTCCTTGGATTTACTCAATTTTTTTACGTGAAGTGGTTGTAAACAATTTATTTGGGCTGAATTTAAACAAACAAATTAAGTTGAACATTGTTAAATTTAATTTGTTTGTTTAAATTCAACACAAATAAATTGTTTGCAACAGTTTCGCATGCGACACTTTTTTCAGTGTTTTTGGCAATTGAAGACATTTTACACTGTAAAGAAAATTCTTTTCTTGCTTAGATTTTTTGTTTATCTCTAAAACAAATTAGGGGGGCTTAAGCACCTATTAAGGGGGGTGCGAGATATTGAGGCGTGCACTCAAGTAAATTATGATGACGATTTTTATGTGTTCACTAGAGTAAATCTGATTAATGTTAACTCCACATCTAACTATCAGGCACCAGTAGAGTTAATGCGTTTGAGTAAAACATACAAATAAAATGGACTGGGTGCTTTTTAAAATGAATGACGGTGAATGAAAGTCAAACCGGTGAGCCGTCTGACAAAAAAGTGCCCTTCTGAATCAAGTCAGCAGGATGCCATTCAGGATCTTTCACTAAATTTAAAGACACTATTGACTACACTTACATGGACATCTGTAATCTTGTCATGTGCCTTAATAGACAATAATATAATGAAGGTGTTTACGTGAAGTCCTTTCATGTTGAGCAAGAGGGGCACCTCAGCCAATGACGGCAAGTGTTTACTTTGTTGTGATTTATTTTATTTAAGAAATTATTTTTGACCAATAGTTTTAGTCTTCATTGACTAAAACAACCTACAAAGGCTGCAAGCAGAATCCAGAGCTGCAAATCTGAAACTCAGGAGTTTCTGAAGTCCAGACGCTAATGTTTGTCTTAATTAGATCGGATGGAGACAGATCCATCAATGGGCTCCCGTGCAATCTGCCCAATGCATCAGGCGAATTATAACATGTGCTGATTCATATTGCAGTCCTGAGACTAACCTACAATTTATTACTATTATAAAAAAAAAAAAGCCGAATGTTGAGTCTCGAGGTAATTGAATGCAGGGTTTTGCTTGGACAGCCTTTAGTTATGGCATAATATGGAAATGGTTTGATTAGAAAAGGGTTTGACGAATGCTTTTGATTAAGAGTGGAACCGTTTATGTGTTCGTAAACAACGGGTGTTTAATAGAGAGCGGTAATAAACAGCAGAAATGAGAATAATGGGAAGTAAAGGGAATTGGTTATTTAAACTATCTATTTAGAAAAATAATTACCTTAGCAACTGAATGACAACACCTTAGCAACCACTTACAGTTTCTGGAATTCTGAGGAAAATCTTTTGAATTAATTCAAACACATGGGTTATGCATCAAATTCCAATACAGTCAACTGTATGTGAATAATAAACAGCAAAAGACATACACTCACCGGCCACTTTATTAGATACACCTGTCCAACTGCTTGTTAACGCAAATTTCTAATCAACTCAATGCACTTAGGCATGTAGACATGGTCAATCCGATCAGCTGCAGTTCAAACCGCGCATCAGAATGAGGAAGAAAGGTGATTTAAGAGACTTTGAACGTGGCATGGTTGTTGGTGCCAGACAGGCTGGTCTGAGTATTTCAGAAACGCCACAGACTACTTGAGTATTGTTGCTGACCATGTCAATCCCTTTATGACCACAGTGGACTCTTCTGATAGCTACTTCCAGCAGGATAACACACCATGTCATAAAGCGCAAATCATCTCAGACTGGTTTCTTGAACATGATAGTGAGTTCACTGTACTCAAATGGCCTCCACAGTCACCAGAGCTCAATCCAATAGAGCACCTTTGGGATATGGCGGAACAGGAGATTCACATCTTGGATGTGCAGCCGACAAATCTGCAGCAACTGCGTGATGCTATCATGTCAATATGGAGCAAAATCTCTGAGGAATATTTCCAGTACCTTATTGGAGCTATGCCACGAAGGATTAAGGCAGTTCTGAAGGCAAAATCGAGTCCAACCTGGTACTAGTAAAGTGTACCTAATAAAATGGCCAGTGAGTGTAAAAACCATTGGTTAGATGAAGTATGCAAGATCTGATTGGTTTAGCTTATTACAAACAAACTGAAGCATACACCATGCTCATTTTTTAGCATCTTATATTTGAGGACAAATATATTACCTTCATATCTCCATAGCTGCTTTGAGAATGCTTTTTTTCATTTGAGAACAACAGTCGTCTAAAGCAAATCTGAAGGCACAACAACCTTGCTCATTTTCAACCTCTTCCTAATAAAATTCACCTGGCTTAACTCATCAGAACATAAGAAGAGACTCCAAAACCTGTAGTTAATGGGTCAGATAAGGGAGACATTCAAAATATGTACTGTCTGTGTGCCTCCAGGAAACACCATGTTGGAAAACACTGTGTCTTTGCTTCTACATACTGAGCCAGTGCTGAGGAATAGTTTGAATAAAAGCAAATCATAAACACGAGGGTATCCAGACGCAGCCATAGAGCACCTGTAAACAAAAACCTGCAACAGTTGCCCCACCTTCAAGCTCTTATGTTTGGACCAATGATTTGGAACTGACATTGATGAGCTGTGCTTCGTTTGAAATTTAACAATCCTTTAACTTATCACAGTGTCTAAAAATGGCACAAACATGAGGGTTTTTTACATTTTGCTTCAAAAAGACAACCATATTGGTCACATATGCATGTTAAGCACGTATTTTTAAAAACAACAACATGTGTTTACACTGAAAAACAATAATAAAGTGGTGCATTTGAATGGAAAACACGCTTTATGTGAATGATCGCTTAGCAACTAAACTGTCTTTGTGACCACCTGTAAAAAAATACATTAAAAAGGTAAACTAGCTAGTTTGCAAAAAAAAAAAAAAAAAAAAAAAAGCAACAGCCTTACGATGACACAGGAGACCCAAATGCCTAATAGTGTTGTCACGATACTAGTATTCGGTACCAATCTGTACTGAAATTTAAAAAAAAGTCAGTTTCCCGCTAACATTTGAGCGCTGTTGAGCACGTTCTTAAACAGCGCTGATTTTCCATTGTGTTCATGTGCTCAACAGAAATGTTTGTGATGGCTGTAATAATCATCATTTCACTGGGCTCACAGATACAGGGACGCTGGAGAGTTTCACAGTCACGTCGATCAGCTGGTTTGTCAATGAGCTTATATATGAGCGATCCGCGATCATATGTCTGAATCGTGGCTTTAAAACGTTCCAGTGTCTGTGGTTACACTCAGTAAACAGTTGAGCACATAAACGTTGCTTAAATGTTAGCGGATGTTAATGGATGTTTTTTTTTTTT
>NC_079441.1:9470162-9480162 GCF_903798145.1 Danio aesculapii
AGTTCCTGTCAAGCTCTGACAAAGTCACATTCATCAATGGTCTTTTCTGATCCTTCCTTTAACAAACGGCTGATGAATCCCCCGTTGCAGGGTAGGGCGTTGCATTAATCACTAGAACATTCACTCTTTAATGTTCACTCATCTTCAGTCACGATCACATACCCACACTCTGCTAGCGTATGAAGTAAAAGGCGCGTTCACGTTTTACCAGATCCGACACTTTATATTTGGTATTGTTTCGTGTCGACGTCGATATGAACAGGCAAAAGATCCGGATGAACAACGAATCAATTAAACAACTCTGAGTAAAATCCTTAATTAAAAAAAATAATAATTATTATATTTTTTAAACAAGGTGCACTTTCAGATTTAAACCTCAGCTGGATGTTTTCGTTCACTTAGAGGACACCTTCATTCGCTTTCATTCACATGGAAGGAAATTTTCAAAAATCCATAATAGGGGCTCTTTAAATTGTGACATTAGATTAAAAAAGTTTTCATATGCACTGAAAAAAATGATTCAAAGACGATTCCTTGGAATTACTAAATCTTTTTAAGTTAGGTGGTTGTAAACAATTTATTTGGGCTGAATTTAAAAAAACTAATTAAGTTGAACATTAATAAATTTCATTTGTTTACATTCTACACAAATAAATTGTTTCAACAATTTTGCAGTTATCATTATTTTTTTTTCAATCGGATAGTCCAGAAACCTTCAGTGAGTCTGGAAAATATGAGTATGAAAAAGTATAAAATATGACTTATATGGCAGTTAATGACTTAAAAAAGCAACAATGGGGAAAAAAATATCAATTTGCACTTAAATAAGCCTGTCAATTCTAAAACTTTCTTAAACGCGACAATGGTGACAATAACCATTATGATGATGATTTGTGTAAAGAAAGTATAGATACTTGTTCAGGATGAACCGATATGGACATTTTTTGGCTGATACCGATAACCCTTTAAATTTGAAGGCCAATAGCCGATATATTGGCAGATAAATATAAATATAATTTTTTCCAATTTTTTTTTGATGCATGATTGCAAAATCAAAATACAAACACATGCAGTAGAGTGAACAACTGATTTTATTTATTATTTTTTTAAATCTACTGCCTGACAAAATAAAAATGTACAAATAAAGTCAGGGATAAAATAACCAAAATATCAGTGAAATAATTTGTGTACAGCATTTTTTTTTTACTTTAGAAATTCTAGTTTTCATATTTGTGGACTATTTTTGATAGATATTACTGAGCAACAGTATTTGATTAATTTTCTATTCCTAAGCAAGTTATTAAACAGGTTTTGGCCATTACTTTGCTACAGCAATCCATGTTAAATCATGAAAAATTGGTATGCACATCACCCAAAAAGCTATTTTGTGTTTAAAAGACATAGATATAATAATATGTAATAGATATAAATCATATACATCCTAAGGTAAAACTATGCAAAATTTGGGCTGTCATCAGGCAATAGGCAAAAAAAAAAGACTAGTCATCAACAATAGACAGTGATGAATGATTCCATGTGAAAGCTGTCTAATTTCTGTTTGAATATAATATATTTTAAAAAAGTAATACAATTTTTGAGGGCGGCATGGTGGCTTAGTGGTTAGCACTGTCGGCGTAGGTTTCCTCTGGGTGCTCTGGTTTCCCCTACAGTGCAAAACATGTGCTGTAGGTGAATTGACTAAACTAAATTGTCGGTAGTATACGAGTGTGTGTGAATCCGAAAGTGTATAGGTGTTTCCCAGTGCTGGGTTGCGGCTGGATGGGCATCCACTGCTTAAAACATATGCTGGAATAGTTAGTGGTTCATTTCACTGTGCCGACCTCGAATAAATAAGGGAATAAGCTGAAGGAAACTGAATAAATAAATTTTTGTCTTAAAATGAAAGTTAAATAAAATTAAATAAAAATAAATAAAATTCTGGTTTAAATACACTTAAAATATCTCCACAATATGTATATATATATATATATATATATATATATATATATATATATATATATATATATATATATATATATAAATTAAAAAAGAATAAAGCAGCAAACCAAAAAATATTTATAAATGTGAAAGTCTCAATTTTAGAAAAGATAAAAAATTAGACATTTTTAAATATCATTTTGCAGTTTATGAATGTCAAGCTGCTTTGAAACAATGTCTAACATACATGCTATACACGTGAATAAATACGACTATAAAATTATAAAAACTAACGACTTAAAAATATAAACAATGGGGAAAAAACGCACCTTGCACTTACATTAGCCTGTCACCTCTAAAACTTTCGTCAACATGAAGATGACGATGATGATGTCATCTGTGGACGTCCGAGAGTTGAGCACATTAAAACGGAGCTGTGATCCTGCTGAAATGAATCATCATCACATGGCCGACGGGAGATGCTGTTTGTTACTCCTGCACAAAAGAGAGCTTGTTGAGACACAAACCACGCTCACGCTGGACATTCTTGCAGAGGCTCAAAGCATAACGTTCTGATAAAACACACCGTGACCTTTGCACAGCTTATACAAGTGTCTAAAACAACATTTACATTGTAAAAGCCACTGATGAGACTTTATGAAGCAGAGATGGGCAAATAACTGATGTTTGATCTGTGACATAAGGATTATTCAAATTATAATGTCAGACACGTAAAATATCAAGGCTAAATATTTAGGGCACTTTCATGCCCTTTTAGGTGATGTTGTTCCACTGATGTCAGTCATTAAACAGGTTATGGCCATTACTTTGCTACAGCAATGAACTAATTACAACTTTATTGTAAAGTGTTACCATTAAAGCTTAAAAATTCTAGTTTTCATATTTGTGGACTGATTTTTGATAGCTATTTATGAGCTACAGTATATTATTCATTTTTGATACGATTCTTAAACCAGTTCTGGTTATTACTTTGCTACAGCAATCCATGTAAAATCATGAAAAATTGGTATCCACATCTCCCAGAAAGCCATTTTGTGTTAACAATATGTGCTACGTCTTGGCTAAAATAACGCTGAATTTGGGCTATCGTATAGGCACTAGTCAAAAAATAGACTAGTCTATAGTCTAAATCAATGTTTCCCAACCCTGTTCCTGGAGGCACACCAACAGTATATTTTGGATGTCTCCCTTATCTGGACCCTTAGTTATTAGAGTCTCTTCTAATGTTCTAATTAGTTGATTTAGGTGTGTTCCCTCAGCGAGAGGGCGACACAGTGGCTCAGTGGTTAGCACTGTCACCTCACAGCAAGGAAATCACGGGTTCGAGTCCCGACTGGGTCAGCTGGCATTTCTGTGTGGAGTTTGCATGTTCTCCCTGTGTTGGCGTGGGTTTCCTCTGGGTGCTCCGGTTTCCCCCACAGTCCAAACACATGCGCTATAGGTGAATTGAATAAACTAAATTGGCCATAGTGTCTGTGCGTGGATGAGTGTGCATGAATGTTTCACAGTGTGTAAAACATATGCTGAATAAGTTGGCGGTTCATTCCGCTGTGGTGATGCCTTATGAATAAAGGGACTAAGCCGAAGGAAAAGGGATGAATGAAGGAGAGGGAGAGATTGACAATGTGTACTGTTGGTGTGCCTTTAGGAACAGGGTTGGGGAACATCGATCTAAATTATATAAATATTATTCAAAATAATTGGAAAAAAATGTCTATTAAAAGAAAATGGGTATAAAAAATTGTAAATTAAATATTTAGATATTCTTTTTTGTACTTGTTTTAATATAACTTTTCATTAGATTTGTTTTGTATTATGATGTCTAGAAAAATACATAAATAAAAAAGTCATCATATATTAGAAATGTTATATTCATATATTATAATATTATATAATATACTAATAATAATAATAATATGTGTGCGTGTATATATATATATATATATATATATATATATATATATATATATATATATATATATATATATATATATATATATATATATATATATATATATATATATATATATATATATATATATATATATATATATATATATATATGCACACACACACAAACAGATATAAGATATATATAAGAAATATCAAACGGGTAGCATATAGAGGCTGCAGGCCGAGTGCCTTAGTGTCCCACCAGTGATGATATACAGCCATCGCACTGCTACTCGTGTGATGTTGCGTTTATACGACAGTTCGATGCCATAATCATGTATATAAAAAGAAAATCAAACACGGAGAGTCTAAAAGAGTTTTCCTTTTTGTAAGGTCAAAAACATGAAAAAAAATCTCCAACTATCTTTTTTTAAAATTGATACATTAAAACATAAAAGCATCCTTGGCACTACGGTGAAATCAAGAAAATACATCAAGAGAATATATTATCTGCTAAAATGCGGTGTTAACAAGCAAGCTCCTTGACATTAAGATGAAATAATTAAGATGATCGGCCGTCTTCTGATTTATTCATCACACTGAAAACGAAATGTCAAGTCAACCATAGTGCATTGTGGGATACAAAGTCTCCCAACTGATCATCTGAATATTTCATGCGTAATGAAAACTTACAGACTGTAGAAACAACATGAGCTGATGGATTGGAGAATGCTGGAAATGTGACTGAACCAAACCATGAGGGTCCATTTTTTAAATTTAAATTATAATCAGATTTCTGCTGATGAATACTTTGTTATGATTGGACAATATTACAGTAGGTCTAGATACAATCTTGGGGGTTTAAAAAAAAATCTAAATATCAAGAAAACCCTCTATAAAAGTAGTCCAAAAAAAAATCTTAATGCATATTATTAATCAAGAATTGTTTTGATTTATTTACAGTAGGAAATGTACTAAATATCTTCATGGAACATCATCTTTAGTTAGTATTCTAATGATGAAAAGGTAAATCGATCATATTGACTCATACAAATGCATTGCTGGCTATTCCTACAAACTGAAAATGGATAGTTCACATAAGAATTAAAATGACCACATCCTTTATTCTCCCTCACATGGTTTCAAACCTTCATCAGTTTCTTTTTTCCATTGAACCAATAAGAAGAAATTTTCAAAAATGCTGGTTAATCCATTCGACTTCAATGGTAGGAAAAATAAATATATGGAAGTCAATGAGTTCCATCAACCAGCATTCTTTGAAACATCTTCTTTTGTGTTCAATATGAGCCAGTTTTGAACAAGTGAAGGGTGACTAAATGATCATTTTCCTCATTTTTGGGTGAACTACCCCTTTAATGTCCAGGGGCACACATTACATTAGAAGTTTTTGTAAGGGGTATCTCGGTTGCTCAGTGGTTAGCACTGTCGCCTCACAGTAAGAAAGTCACTGGTTCGAGTTCCAGTTGGCATTTCTGTGTGGAGTTTGCATGTTCTTCTCATGTTGGCATGGGTTTTCCTCCGGGTGCTACTGTTTCCCCCACAGCCCAAAAGCATACGCCTTAGGTGAATTGTATGAACTTAAATTGCCTGTAGTGTATGAGTTTGAATGTGAATGAGTGTGTATGGGTGTTTCCCAATACTGGGTTGCAGCTAGAAGACCATCTTCTGCATAAAACATGTCAGAGTAGTTGGCGGTTCATTCCGCTGTGGAGACCCCTGATAAATAAGGGACTAAGCCGAAGAAAAATTAAGTTTTTGTAAGAAATGCTCTCAAATTTATATACATAGTACTTGCCAGTTTTGGTTTTGTACACACACATGCATACACATCTCTCTTTAACACTGGTCTGGTTGATCCTGTGAAACAGTGCAGCTTGTAAAGGTCACTGATGTGGTTCAATGGTGTAATAAAGCTCAGCTATAATGGTCACATTTACTCCGGCTGTTAAAGTGTGGATGTTTTCTGCTAGTGTGTGCGTGTGAGTCCAGGCCTTGTGTAATGTTCTGCTGCTTCTTGTGGAGCAGGAGAGCAGTTTCTGGAGGATGTGTGTCGCCACACGAGACGACGCTTTACACACGGCGGACAGAAAACCCCAGAACTGCGACAATGAAGCTTCTGTTGCTCAGGATTTACACAGGTAATAACCAGCTCATTCTGATATTCCCCTTTATGTGTTGTGCTGAAGCAGGGATCAACAGTAACGATCTTTCTTCTGGGATAAATGGGCTGGTAGTTTCACTATTGTATTGGAAAATAGAATAAATAATTAAAACATACACACACGTTTTTTACATTTTATAACTATTTTATAACTATCTACATCAAATGCAAATAAAAAAACATAATGAATAAAACTTGTTCATTCAAAAACAATAGTAACAATATACACTCACCGGCCACTTTATTAGGTACACGTCCAACTGCTCGTTAATGCAAATTTTTAATCAGCCAATCACATGGCAGCAACTCAATGCATTTAGACATGGTCAAGACGATCTGCTGCAGTTCAAACCGAGCATCAGAATGGGGAAGAAAGGTAATTTAAGTGACTTTAAACGTGGCATGGTTGCTGGTGCCAGACGGGCTGGTCTGAGTATTTCAGAAACTGCTGATCTACTGAGGTGTTCACACACAACCATCTCCAGGGTTTACGGTGAATGGTCAGAAAAAGTTCTGTGGGCGTAAATGCCTTGTTGATGCCAGAGGTCAGAGGAGAATGGCCAGACTGGTTCGAGCTGATAGAAAGGCAACAGTAACTCAAATAACCACTCGTTACAACCGAGGTCTGCAGAAGAGCATCTCTGAACGCACAACACGTCCAACCTTGAGGCAGATGGGCTACAGCAGCAGAAGACCACACCGGGTGCCACTCCTGTCAGCTGTCAACAGGAAACTGAGGCTTTTTGCCAAAATTGGACAATAAAAGATTAGAAAAACGTTGCCTGGTCTGATGAGTCTCGATTTCTGCTGCAACATTCGGATGGTAGGGTCAGAATTTGGCGTCAACAACATGAAAGCATGGATCCATCCTGCCTTGTATCAATGGTTCAGGCTGGTGGTGGTGGTGTAATGGTGTGGGGGATATTTTCTTGGCACACTTTGGGCCCTACCAATTGAGCAGTGTGTCAACACCACAGCCACAGGATAAAGCGGCATGACATAAAGCGCAAATCATCTCAAACTGGTTTCTTGAACATGACAATGAGTTCACTGTACTCAAATGGCCTCCACAGTCCCTAGACCTCAATCCAATAGAGTACCTTTGGGATGTGGTGGAACAGGGGATTCGCATCATGGATCTGCAGCAACTGCGTGATGCTATCATGTCAATATGGAACAAAAGCTCTGAGGAATATTTCCAGTACCTTGTTGAATCTTGAAGGATTCATGAAGGATTAAAGCAGTTCTGAAGGCAAAAGGGGGTCCATCCAGGTACTAGTAAGGTGTACCTAATAAAGTGGCCAGTGAGTGTATACAGTAATAATAATAATAATAATAATAATAATAATAATAATAATAATAATAATAATAAATTTATTACTTTCAATAAATAAATTCATATTTCTTATTAATACATTGTGATTAAAGTGGTTCATATGCTAAAACAACAGTACATAATCAATGTTATAAAACAAACAAACAAACAAACAAACATTTTGTATTAATCAATAGTAAAAAAAAAAAAAAAAAAACGGTAAGGCCAAATCATGCAATAACTCAGACATGCATTTAAAACAACAATAAATATTATAGATAAAAACATGGAATAATTCAATAGTCTTATAACAACACCAACAACAACAACAACAACTAATGATAATAATAATGATAAAAATATTTGTTTTCCTACAGAAACAAAATATGACGATACGATTTTTGTAAATAAATTGCAGTCAAGTAATTTAAAATGCCAATTACTTATAAGAATAATAATGATAATGATAAAAAACAAAGGTAAATGTATAAGATTAAATAATATTATGAACAATTTACAAGTAAATAAGATCTCAGTTACTTGAATAACTACAATAATAATAATAATAATAATAATAAACAAAAATAAATTACAATTAAAAGTTTATTTTGACGTAATATGCGTGTCCATTATATATATATATATATATATATATATATATATATATATATATATATATATATATATATATATATATATATATATATATATATATATATATATATATATATATTTATTTATTTATATTTATTATGTTTATGCATGTTACATCTAAATATAAATAAACATTTTCTCAGATACATGCATCCATGCGTGTATTTACATCTACAACATAAATATTTACAGTACATACACTTATATTATGTCAAAACAATCTTTTATTTGGATGCGAATAATTAATTTTTTCCCAGCAATAAATAATAATAATAATAATAATAATAATAATAATAATAATAATAATAATAATAATAATAATAATAAACTCATCTGTCCATCCCTATTGAGTCCTTTAACAAATGAAAAACGCATGCATGTAAATATACACACACACACACACACACACACACACACACAGGCCCCTTTATGCACATTACAGCCCGAACAGAAGTGCCTTTAATGCACATATTCTCTCGCCTTCTGTCTCCAGGGAAACTTACATCTACTTTGGAGAGCGTTTGGCCCCGTTTAACGGACAGGTCATAAATGAGCAACCAAACCCGGAGCCTGAGCTCCACAAACACAAGACGACGGAGAGCAGAAAAAGCAGCTCTGAAGTAAGAAAGGGCTGCTCATTATTGACAAAAACTGACACTGTGATATTTTGTATTTTTGTGATATGATATGATATGATATGATATATATATATATATATTGAGATTTGAATATAATTAGATGATTTAATAATAAATAACTCCATTCAGGAAGAATTCCTAATATTACATTGATCGGGAGTGTATATGTATAAATGAATACATTAGATATAGTGCTGCTCGATAATAGAAAAATCTGACATTGTGATATATATATTATTATTTATTTTTTTTGCTGCGATACATATTGCAATATGAATATAATTTCAACAGATGATTTGAATGGCTCTATTTGGGAAGATTTCATTAATTTACATCAACTGGGATGATCAAGTATTTTTCTATACAGCGCACCTGAACAAAATATTATAAATTACAAGCATATAGAAATACGACAGAGCAAAAATAAAAGTGAAATTAACAGTGCTTTATGGTTTTTCTGGGGAGTGTAACAGTGTGTATATCGATACACACATACATACATACATACATACATACATACATACATACATACATATATTTACACACTGTAAAACCCAACAGTCAACTTTATCAAATCAAATATGGGTAGTTAACTCAAAATCCCTAAAAAGTTAATTCTACTCATTTGAAAAGAGTTTTGAACTCTAAATACCTCTTTTGAACTAAATACTTCATTACTTCAACTTAAATGAAGTTCACAGTACTATTATTAGTTTTTAACTGAAATGGTCTGTAACAGTCTGTTTCCTCAAACAGTTTGAGTTGCCTTAACTTATTGGGTTTTACAGTACTCACTTGGTTTGAGTTCTCTTCATTTATTGGGTTTTACTGGGCTCAAATTGCTTCATTTACTCAAATGGATTAAGTTCACAGTACTCATTAGGGTTAGTTTTTGAACTTACAGTATATATACAGTTGAAGTCAGAATTATTAGCCCCCCTGAACGATTAACCCCCCCACCAGTTTATTTTTTTCCCCAATTTCTGTTTAACGGAGAGATTTTTTTTCAACACATTTCTAAACATAATGGTTTTAATAACTCATTTCTAATAACTGATTTATTTGATCTTTGCTATGATGACAGTAAATAATATTTGACTTGATATTTTTCAAGACACTTCTATACTGCTTAAAGTGATTTAAAGGCTTAACTAGGTTAATGAGGTTAACTAGGCAGGTTAGGGTAATTAGGCAAGTTATTGTATAATGATGGTTTGACAGTTCATAATAATTAATAATTAAAATGTCAAAATTAATAATTTGACCTTAAAATGGTTCTTAAAAATTTAAAACTGCTTTTATTCTAGCCAAAATAAAACAAATCAGACTTTCTCCAGAAGAAAAAAAATATTATCAGAC
>NC_079441.1:9485162-9582662 GCF_903798145.1 Danio aesculapii
ATACAGCACCCACCTTTAAGCCTTGATCACACCGAATGCGCTTTTTGCATTGCCTTTTTTGAACAGTTTTCTAATGGCTGTAAGCGTTTTAACCATCTATGCAGCTATGCTTCCTGCACACCTCGCTTTTTAACCATCTGCTGTGCAATGCCTTTGAACCATTGTATGCTGTGCACCCACAGTTAAAAAAAGTAAACTGTAAGTGGAAAAATCAGTCGTGTCTTTTAAATTCTCCAATCAAATGAAACTGGAAGCTGGGTTTCCGTTGAGGTGACAGCATGTTTGCATTGTCAAGATGACTATGGAGACTTTTAAAGATGGAAAAGAGACTAGTGATCACTTTTTTGGGTTATCCAGAGCTGTATGACTTCACAAGTCGTGAATATCCCAATATTGTGAAATTACAATTAGAACAATATCCGCAGAAGCAATCGCAGACAATGTGCAGCTGATTCAGTGGTTGCATAGCAACATAAAAAGTGCAGTGCACTTCAATTCTTCTTATCAACAAAAAAGACTGTGGGAGGAAACTAGGCATGGGATGATAACCGTTTTCAAGGTATACCATGGCTTGGAAAAGTCAAGGTTTTAAAACCACCAAGATTTTCTGTAATACCGTTCCTAAGGTATCAGTAAGATTTTTTGTTGTTTTTTAAGACAACAATATCTTCAGCAGAAAAATATCCAAAGATGCCATTTTAAATTGTAAAGAAATCGGTGTTATTTAAAACTAATGACGACAGCAGAAGTCAATGATTCATTTAAATTATTTAGCCTGACATGTTTACTGCTCCAAAATATTATAAATCTTTCAAAAAATAATATATTGCTTTAAAAAGGGAATAAAGTATTTGTTTTATTACCCAGACATTTAAAAAGAACATTTCTCAAAGCAGTAATCACAATACCGCAATACTGTGAAACCGTGATATTTTTATCAAAGGTTATCATATCGTCAGAATCTTATACTGGCCCATGTCTAACACCTTGCATTCTCAGAATGGAGATGTGCGTTTGGTGTGATTGACCCCTAACTCCGTGATTTATGTAAAATAACTAGGGCCAGACGGAATCTGCAGACGTTTTTTGCAATTTCAGCGGAGAATTTTGGAAAAAATCTGCGGATTTCTGTGGAATTATTTTGGGAGTATCAAAACTAAAACCTTAATATGTGAAATAAGGATAATATCTTTTTAACTTGTATTTAATGTTTAAAATGCAAATCCAATTATATTCACTTTATTTGGTAAACAAAGCAAGTCTCTCATATAATATCTCTACAGAAAGACAGAAAATATTACTGTACAAACTGCATTGTTCATAAATCAGATGAACATTTTCATATTTCTATAGAGCTGCGCATCGTTGGATTTGCTCTTCAGTATTTGGACTCTCAGTAGTGATTATTAAACCACACTGAACTGAGCTCAACTGAACTGAACTTAAACACTACAAACTGAACTACACTGTTCCTATTTACTATGATCCTTTATGTGAAGCTGCTTTGACACAATCTACATTGTATAAGCGCTATACAAATAAAGGTGAATTGAATTGAATATTAGTCAATAATATTACTGTAATTATCTTAAAAACTGAATAAATATAGATTTACACACATTTACTCAAGTAAATAAACAGAATTAATGATGGGCTAAAAATCTGCGGAAATCTGTGGAAAATCTGCGGAATTCTGCATGCGCAGGTTCCGTGTGGGCCTTAAAAATAACTAATAACTTTTACTGTGCAATTTATGTTCATTTTTGCAGATGCCAATTATAAAGGTGTCCGACGAGGACGTCAAAAACCTTGACAATGAGGACCAAGGCTGCCAAGAGACCTCCTGCAAAAGATCTCGCTCCAATTCCACCAGTGAGACAAACAAGCCTGCATGAACACATCTGACATCTGTCACTCAGTGCAACCAGCTCAAATAATGTCCAGATTTACTGTCCTATTATTATTAAGCTTTTATTTCAACATCGTTCCTACTTCTGCCCATAGACATGCTATCCAACACATCTCTTCTTCGTTGCATAAACTACAACTAAACAACTAAAGGACACATTTAACAGATGATACTAACATTAACATATGAGACCCTGAGACCACAAAAAAGTCCAAAAATACATTGTATGGATCAAAAATTTAGATTTTTATGTTATGATAAAACTTACAAGAATATTAAAGAGGTAGTTCACCCAAAAACTTTACTCACTATTTACTCAGAAAGCTGAAAATCTGTATTGACATCCATAGTAGGAAAAACAAATACTATGGAAGTCAATGGCTACAGGTTTCCAACATGTTTTTTTTTTTTAATAATTTATTTTGTGTTCAACAAAAGAAAAAAACTCAAGGTCTTTGCATACTGAAGTCCAAAATTTTGTTTTCATATTCATATATTCATATTTCATATATTTTTTTCATTTTCATATGCGAAACATTTGTCAATTACACAAATCTTACACACAGAGTTCGATGCGTATTAATGGTATTAATTAATCCATCATGGAAAAAAAAAAGCCAAACATTTCAGAGTCAGTTCAAGCTGTGATGCTTTGTTCTCCTCTCTTTTCTCCAAAGTAGAAAAAGAAAGAGGAATAGGCTGCAAATTGTGTTCATCCAATACTAGCCCACATAGAGAACCAGAGTTCTCCTCCTTGTCAAAGAGCTACGCTAGATTATCCCCATTTGCAAAGTTTATTTCAGGAAAACTTCGATGCATTACTTGTGATCACGTTTACCTATGTAACATATGTACAGACATTACAGTAGATGGCGGCTACGTTGGTGTGTCGGAGCAACAAACTGAAACAGATTATGAGGTGATTATGTCTATGCGCAGTGTGTCAAATATATGGACACACACACCCCAGATAGCAACTGGGGAGAGGTGCGCCAGTCACTGAATCCAGCATATAGGGGTTCTCAATAGTCCAACACATTCTGTCTTGTTATGCACTGACTTTGTCAAATATATCTGTTTCTCAAGTGACTTTGTCAAAACACCTCTTAAAGCGCTTTATCGGATGCGAAAAACTGAAAAAAGAAATCGATGGCGGTTTGAATTTTTATATGACGGATGAAAGTTTCGGAGACAGTGTGTCAATTTGATTGACTTAACGTGAGGTTGAATTTATTTTTTTAACATGCGAAAATTATGGACGATTCGGTGTGCAATAACCTTCACACCCACAAAAATACTTTTGCTGCTTGTTGAAACTACTTATTTATAGTGAGTTAAAACACCACAATTGTCAAGTTTTTTTGAGGGGTCAACTTTATTGTTTTATGTTCAATCCACCTAAATTTTTTAACTAATTTAACTTAATTTGTGTTGGGGAAAACATGGAGGAATTATGTGGAACCCAGCTTTTTTTACTATGCATATAAGTTTTAAACAAATAAAAGTTCAATAAATGATAACAGAATTTTCTTTTTTGGGTGAACTATCCCTTTAAGATCATGATTCACCAATTTATGTCAAAATTTTAATTAGTAATATTCCTAAAAAATAGCGCTATTCCTTTAAATTCGGACAACTTTTAAGGCGATTTTCTCAGTTTTTTGATTATTTTTGAACTCTCAGATAATTCCAGTCGTTCACATATTTGTATCTCAACCAAATTTTGTCCTATCCTAACCGACCATACGTCAACAGAAACTTATTTAGGCTATGCCGCTTGTATGTAATAAATCACAATTTCCCTAAAAATGACACTTATGACTGGTTTTGTGGTCCATGGTCACATTTACACACATGATGTCCAGCTTGACAGCAGTGCACTGAACCGTCCTGTACTTACACGTTATGTAACTCCACGTGGTTTTAGGCGTTCACCCGTACTGGATCGGAGACTTGGAGACCATCATTATGAAGACGCCGGAGCTTTTCCCGTGTTCCGCCCACAACACCGCGGCCTTTTACGGCAACAGGAAGAGTCTCTCACAGCAGCTGGAGTTTCCGCACAGTGTTCCGCAGGTGAGTGAGACGAGCGCTCTGCAGGGGTTGCCAGGTCCGCTTAAAATGCACGGATTTTCCCTTAACTCCTTCAGACCCAAATTATGTTCCAAGTTTCTGAAAAATATAAAAGTATGATTTCACATTTCTATGCCACATTCAAAGTCACTTAAATCCATTTTCTTCCTCATTCTGATGCTCGATTAGAACTGCAGCAGATCAGCTTAACCATGTCTACATGCCTAAATGCATGAGTTGCTGCCATGTCATTGGCTGATAAGAAATTTGTATTTACGAGCAATTAGACACTTTGTACCTAATAAAGTGGCCGGTGAGTGTATATCTACAGACTCAAATGTAATCTGGCAAAAAAAAGTGCTCTAGATTGTAAAGACAAATGCCTAAAGTGTTAAACATGAATCATGAGTGGTTAATGAAAAAGGTGCAGATGTTCATACTTAAAAAAGAAAAAGTTTTTTTTCCCCCTAAGTTGAGGTCTTGTTTTGAACAAGAGCACAGCAGTTAACAGTGAATTGCCTTTCAGCTGTTGCACTTTATTTGATAAGGTCGTCATTATACTGGTAATCAAATAAATGACTGTTGCAGTAAGTGCTGGAAGCCTCTCTACTCTAGAAGTGCTTTTCGGCAAAGTGCTTTCCCTCTAAACCATCAACAAAGTGGCTCTTTTAATGAACGTCATGGGAATGGACGTGTAACACTGAACACATCTGCTCTGTGTAGCAGAATTTTGTGAAATGAAATCATCTCATATTGTCCTTTTTGACCCTCTGACCCGCATAACTGATTATTTGTGCTGTCCTCTGTCTCTGCAGGCTGTGGTTCGACCGTCTCGCTCTTTGAGTTCAGCGCATTTAGTACCTTCCTGCAGCAGCGTTCAGGCCTTCATCATCTCTAACATCGTCCTCATGAAGGGCCATGGCAAGGTAACCAAACACATTCATTCTAAGGGGCAAAAACAAGGGTTTTTGTTGTGATGTAACCATTTTGAGTTTCATAAATAAAACTTTTAGTGAAGACTTCCTTAATGCTAAAAGTGTGAAAACCATTCTAAAAGTGTAAAGAACATTCTGAAAGTTTGTAAAATTCTTAAAGAATAGAGAACATTCTAAAAGCATGAAGAACATTCTAAACACGCAAAGAACATTTTAAAAGTATGATGAACATTCTGAAAATTTGAATACCATTCTAAATACATGATTAACATTCTAAATGAACCTTCTAAAAGCATGAAAAATTATGAGAAGAACATTTTAAAAGTGTCAAGAACATTCTAAAATCGTGAACATCCTTGAAGCGGTATGAACATTCACAAAAAGCACAAAGGACATTTTAAAGTAATGTGAAGAACATTCTAAACAAGTGAAAGATATTCCAAAATAATGTGAAGAACACTGCAAAAATGAAGAAACTTATAATAATGTAAAGAACATTCTAAAAATGTGGGGAACATTCTAAAAGCACAAAGAACATTCTAAAATAACGTGAAGAACTTTCTAATATAATGCAAAGAACATTCTAAACATGAAGAACATTTTAAAAGTGACATTCTAAAAGTGTGGAGAACATTCTAAAAGTGTGAAGAACATTCTAAAAGTGTGAAGAACATTCTAAAAGTGTGAAGAACATTCTAAAAGTGTGGAGAACATTCTAAAAGTGTGAAGAACATTCTAAAAGTGTGAAGAACATTCTAAAAGTGTGGAGAACATTCTAAAAGTGTGAAGAACATTCTAAAAGTGTGAAGAACATTCTAAAAGTGTGAAGAACATTCTAAAAGTGTGAAGAACATTCTAAAAGTGTGAAGAACATTCTAAAAGTGTGGAGAACATTCTAAAAGTGTGAAGAACATTCTAAAAGTGTGAAGAACATTCTAAAAGTGTGAAGAACATTCTAAAAGTGTGGAGAACATTCTAAAAGTGTGGAGAACATTCTAAAAGTGTGGAGAACATTCTAAAAGTGTGATGAAAATTCTAAAAGTGTGGAGAACATTCTAAAAGTATGGAGAACATTCTAAAAGTGTGGAAAACATTCTAAAAGTGTGGAGAACATTCTAAAAGTGTGAAGAACATTCTAAAAGTGTGAAGAACATTCTAAAAGTGTGGAGAACATTCTAAAAGTGTGGAGAACATTCTAAAAGTGTGAAGAACATTCTAAAAGTGTGAAGAACATTCTAAAAGTGTGAAGAACATTCTAAAAGTGTGGAGAACATTCTAAAAGTGTGAAGAACATTCTAAAAGTGTGGAGAACATTCTAAAAGTGTGGAGAACATTCTAAAAGTGTGACATTCTAACATTCTAAAAGAGAACATTCTGAAAATGTGAAGAATATTCTTGGAATGTAAACAAACTTCTAAAAATGTGGAGAACCTTCTAAAAATGTTGAGAACATTTTTAAAATGTGGAGAACATTCTAAAAGCATGAAAAGCATTCAAAAAGCTTGAAGAAATTTGCAAAACTGGTAAGAACCTTCTAAAAGTGAAGAACATTCTAAATGCATGAAGAACATTTTAAAAGCTTGAAGAACATTCTGAAACTGGGAAAAGCATTCTAAAAGCAGGGAGAATACTCTAAAAAAACGTTCTTGAAGCATAAAGAACATCTAAAAGAACATTCTAAAGTGTAAAGAGCATTCTAAAAGTGTGAAGAACATACTAAAAGCAGAGAGAATATTTTAAAAATAGTCTTGAAGTATAAAGAACATCTAAAAGAACATTCTAAAGTGTAATGAGCATTCTAAACATGTGAAGAACATACTAAAACTGGAAGGAACCTTCTAAAAGCGTGAAGAACATTTTAAAAAGTTTTCGAAGCATAAAGAATTGTAAAACTATTCTAAAAGCCTAAAGAACATTCTAAAGGAGTGAAGAACATTCAAAAAGTCTTATGAACAGTCAAGAACATTCTAAAAGTGTAAAGAACATTCTAAAATAATGTGAAGAACATTATAAACATGGAGAACATCCTAAAAGGTGAAGAACATTCCAAAATAAGTGAAGAACATTATAAAATATGTGAAGAACATTCTTGAAGCATAAAAAACATTGTAAAATGTGAAGAACATTCCAAAATAAGTGAAGAACATTATAAAATATGTGAAGAACATTATAAACACGGGAACATCCTAAAAGGTTAAGAACATTCCAAAATAAGTGAAGAACATTATAAAATATGTGAAGAACATTCTTGAAGCATAAAAACAATGTAAAATGTGAAGAACATTCTCTAAATTTAAAGACCATTCTAAAATAACCTGAAGAACATTCTAAGCATGAAGAACATTCTAAAAGCGTGAAGAACAGAATAGTGTAAAAATATTCTAAAAGCCTAAAGAACATTTTAAAAGTGTGAAGAACATTCTAAAAGTCTCATGAACAGTCTTAAAAGTGTGACAAATAATCTAAAAAATGTTAAGAACATTCTAAAAGTGTGAATAACAATCTAAAAGCATGAAGGTCATTCTAAAAAGCGTGAAGAACAATTTTAAAACTTATATTTAATGTGTGTGTGGGTTTTTTGGGCTGTGGGGAACAGATTTGATTTTAATCACATTGACTTTTGACAAACAATAAGATGTATTGTATGGTCATCACAAATCTTTCCTGTTGTTCCAGGGTTTGGGCTTCAGCATTGTAGGAGGCAGAGACAGCATGTATGGCCCCATGGGGATTTATGTGAAGACCATCTTTCCTGGAGGTGCAGCAGCTGCTGATGGAAGACTACAGGAAGGTGGAACCACTAGTTAAAATATTACACTGTAATTGATAATGGTATAATGTATTCAGACACTTACTTCAAAAATCCAGCGTTGGAAATTTTATAGCAACATTTACAGCTGCCTTAGCCAACAGTGAATAGAAAACTGTATGAAGTGTTTCTGTTCAACAGGAGACGAGATACTGGAACTGAACGGTGAATCTCTGCATGGTTTAACCCATGAAGATGCCTTACACAAGTTTAAAGTGAGTAAATTCATTAATTTAATCATTTTCCTTTGGCTTAGTGTCTGATTTATCAGTGGTCACCACAGTGGAATGAACCGCCAACTATTCTGGAATTTGTTTGACGCAGTGGATGCCCTTCCAGCCACAATCCACTATTGGGAAACACCCATACACTCTTGCATTCAAACTCATACACTATTGACAATTTAGTTTACTCAATTCACCTATAGCGCATGTCTTTAAACTGTGGGGGAAACTGGAGCACTCAGAGGAGCAGAACATGCAAACTCCACACAGAAATGCCAACTGACTCAGCTGGGACTCGAACCAGCAACCTTCTTACTGTAAGGCACTGAGCCGCCCTAACTTGTAAATTCTGGCCCACAATAAATAATTTAGGGAATACATCCAGTATGTAATGTTGATTTGTGTTGTTTCGAAGGCTGATTACTGATAAAACTCTAACTTTAATAAAAAAAAAAGGGGTAAAAGGTCACAATAAATTATTATTTTTTTTAATATACAGACGTGGGCAAAATTGTTGGTACCCTTCAAATTTGTTCATGCCGTTTTCTTGTAAACGTTATATCTGCTTTTACACAAAATCTGATTTTCATGAGCTTATTTTTTTGTCATTTTTGATTATTTATTACTTTTTTAGATTTTTCTGATTATTTCAGTGACCACTGTGGGTTTTTCTTTGGAAGAGTGGAAAGGTGCCAACAATTTTGTCCACTTATGTACATTCATTTATTAAATTTTCTTCGACTTAACCCTTTATTCATCAGAGGTCGCCACAGCGGACTGAACTGCCAACTTATCCAGCATATGTATTACACAGCGGATACCCTTCCAGCTGCAACAGTACTGGGAAACACCCATACACACTCATTCACACACATAAACTACGGCCAATTTAGTATATATATATATATACGGTATATATACATTTATTCGTTTTCTTTTTGGCTTAGTCTCTTTATTAATCAGGGGTCACCACAGCGGAATGAACCACCAACTTATCCAGCATATGCTTTATGCAGCGGGTGCCCTTCCAGCTGCAACCCATCACTGGGAAACATCCACACGCACTCATTAACACTCATTCACACACATACACTACAGCCAATTTAGCTTACCCAATTCACCTATAGAGCATGTCTTTGGACTATAGGGGAAACCGGACCACCTGAAGGAAACCCACATAAACACGGCGAGAACATGCAAACTCCACACAGAAACACCAACTGACCCAGCCAGGGCTTGAACCAGTGACCTTCTTGCTGTGAGGCGATTGTGCAAACCACTGCGCCACCGAGCTGCCCCATATACATATATATTCACAGTTTTCAGATATTCATGTATGAATGATATGAAATCTAATGTTTAATTGGAAAACAAATAATTGTGTTCCAAATTGGGAAACAGATTTTTTTTTCAACACATTTTATTAACTTATTTAATAACTAATTTATATTAACTCACTTTATCTGTCTTTGCCATGATGACAGTACGTACTATTTTAGCTTAAATTGCAATTTAAAGGCTTAACTAAGTTGATTAGTTTAACTAGACAAGTTTGGTTAGGTAGGCAAGTCAGTGGACAACAGTGGCTCTGTAGCCAATTGAAAAATAAATAAATTATTTAACTCTTCTTCTTCTTCTTCTTCTTCTTCTTATTATTATTATTATTATTATTATTATTATTATTAATTACAGCCAGAAGAGAAATAAAAATGCAACTTTCTCCAGAAGCAAAATATAGTAGAAAATAGTGTAAAAATTGTCCTTGCTCTGTCAAGCATCACTTTGAAAATATTTGAAAAAGAATTCAAATGAATCCAGAATCAAACAAAACGTCAACACAGGCTCATTCGCCATTCAAACGGCGCTCATTTTCATGCTTACCTCTGTATTGACGCTTACCTCTTTCCCGCTGTTACCAGTTTGTCCAGTAGCTCACCATGTATGTCAGTGGAGTTGAGACTGGTCAATCTGTGCTTTTGGAAACACTATTGGTTAGGTTTAGGGAAGAAGAAGGGAAGTCAGTCGGTCAGTCAGTCAGGTGAAAGCGGCATCTGGTGGATTTACAGGAGAAAAGCAAGCGCAAATAACACCTGTGAGGGAAATTTGAGATCTAAAAAAGCATACACAGCTGCCTCTGGTGGATACACAAAAAAAAAACTGCAAAAAATGAACCTCCTGGGAAGTATTTGGCACTCTCCAGAAATGTATATAGGGGTACGTTTTCCAAACTGAACCTGGGTTGCAAAAAGTGCTTCAGAGGTAATTGATGCTCTTTGGATAAGGGATTTATGAAAATACAGGAAAAAACATAAGTCTAAGGCTTTGAAAAGTAGGTGTAAAAATTAAAAGGCCATTATTGAAAATTGTCAATAAAATAAAATTAATTACTTTTTTATATTATGCAATTTAGAAAAAACAAATAAGCAAACACCTCACAAAGCCCCCCCCCCCCCCCCCCCCCCCCAAAAAAAAAACAAAGTGCCATGTATCTGTTAATTAAAACATCTAGTGAACTTCTTGATCTGTCATGAATCTGTCAGAAGCAGTAACCTGTGTGTCTCTTTCTGAAGCAAGTGAAGAAGGGTTTGCTGACGTTGGTGGTCAGGACAAGTCTGCGGGTGGGCGCAGTGATGGGCAGTCATGGCCAGGTGTCTCAGCTCTGCAGATCCAGATCTCTGAGCTCCAGCACCGCTATCAGTCGAGTCAGCGCTGATCTGGGGGAATACAACTGCCTGAATAACCCAGCAAAGGCCCAGGACAGAGTCATGATGGAGATCACGCTGCACAAGGGTTAGTATCACATCTTACGCTTTCATTTTATTTTTATCACATGTGACCCTGGACCACAAAACCAGTCATAAGTGTCATTTTATAAAAACGTACACTGGTAAAATTGTTTGTAAATTACAGTATTTAACTGTAAAATTTCACTGTAAGAGAGTTACTGTATTTTAAAGTTGCATTGTGAAAATTGCAACACAGGCTCATTGTGAAAACGTAGCCCTGTGGACGTTTCTGGAGACAACGAATTATGTTAGAAATGTGTTGAAAAAAAATCTTCTCTCCATTAAACAGAAATTGGGGGAAAAAAATAAACAGGGGGCTAATAATTCAGGGGGGCTTATAATTCTGACTTCAACTGTATATTACATCCAAGTTAATTGTGCTGTAACTGCAAAAGGACAACTAAAAAAAGGGATAGTTTACCCAAAAATGACATTTCTACCATCATTTACTCATCCTCTACTTGTTTCACAACTATTTAAGTTTCTGTCACACAAAGGAAGATATACTGAAGAATATTGGGGAAAAAAACATTGACTTCCAGTGGGGTTTTCTTTTCTTACACTGTTAAGGATTTTTGTAAATTACACATTATTTAACTTTAAGATGAACTGTATTTTACTGGAGGACAGTTACGCATTATGTTACTGTATTTTAAAGTTGTATACTGTATATTTTACAATAGTTATGCAATACTGTAAATACATACACAGCAAGGTAAATGGTGCTGTAAATGTAAGTACAGTATTTTCTGTAATTGATTTACAGCAAGTTACTGGCAAACTGAACTGTAATATGAACTGTGAGTTACACAGTATGTTATTGTATTTTAGTGTTGTATTGTGAAAATGACTGTATATTTTATAATAAAGATATGCAATACTGTAAATACACATTCAACAAAATAAATGGTGCTCTAAATGTAAATATGGTATTTTTGCTGTAATTTATTTACAGGAGGTTACTGGAAAACTGCTGCCAGTAAGTTACTGTAGATTTTACAGGAATTTTTTAACAGTGTATACTCTGTTCTCAACACACTGTTAACGATTTTTGTAGATTACACCGTATTTACCTGTAATATGAACTGCAGTATTTTACTGTTGGACAGATATACAGTATATTACTGTATTTTAAAGTTGAATTGTGAATATTAATGTATATTGTACAGTAAATTAGATATAGAGATATTCAATACTCTAAATACAGCAAGGTGAATGGTGCTGTAAATGTAAATATTGTATTTTACTGTAAATGATTTACAGTAAGTTACTGTAGATTCTACTGGAGATTTTTAACAGTGTACAATAAATGACAGGGGTTGTTTTATCCCAACATTCTTCACATCTTGTTTTGTGTCCAACAGAAGAAGTAAAAGTTAAAGTAAACCGCTTAAAAGTAAATCACTGAGTGTGATTAAATGCTGAGGGATTTATCATTACTTTACATACTTACAAGTAGTAAATATACTTTAAATGACGATCTCATCTGTCCATTTGTTTTAAGATTCCATTCATTCAATTTGTGAATATGTTTTGCACATGTTTGCAGAGATTGGTGTTGGTCTAGGCATTGGTTTGTGTTGTGTACCGTCTTCCGGCGGCTGTCCAGGAATCTACATTCACACACTGTCTCCTGGATCTGTGGCTCACATGGATGGACGATTAAGGTTTGAAGATGATATATCTTTAAAATATGAAATAATGACACTCTATTGTTTTGTGTGAGTTTTATAATGCAACTTTGAATACATAGAATCTTAACAGCACTCAAATCATGTTTTTTTAATTATGTTTACTGTTAAAATCTGTTTTATAAGTATGTTATATGTACAGTAAATATTTTTTTCTGAGCACTTTAAATTTCTCGATTCACAAACTCGAAATAATTTAGTTTACATAAAAAGATTAACATATCTATTGCAAATGTCCCATTGTTTGCAAAGAGATTTAAGTCAATGTTTAATGTACAAAAATGATAGTAGTGTTTTACATAGCATTACAACAGCATTGCAATTAATTATTGCTAAATTAAGCAAAGGCATGAAATTAGGCTATACTAAAATAATGTTTTCTTGAACTGACATAATAGATTTAAGTTTTTGTGTCAGATAATAACTACACTCTGAAACATGCTGGGTTGTAGCTGGCTCAAATATGGACAAACCCAACAGTAGGGCTGAAAAAAGTTGAATTTAACCCAGCATTGGGATTGTCCATATTTGACTTGATATTGGGTTAAAACAACCCAGCATAGTTTAAAGTGCAGCTATGACTTGTTAGCATGCTAAAAACCATTATGTTCATTAATATGATCTTTTTTTTATGAAACACTTATTAGTATTAAAAGCATTAGTAGAATTCAAAGAATATTTGGCTATGATACAGGCATTTAAAAATCTGGAATTGGATGGATGGATAAAAGGACTGGATGGATGGATGGATGGATGGATGGATGGATGGATGGATGGATGGATGGATGGATGGATGGATGGATGGATGGATGGAAAACTAAAATGAATGGATGGATAAAAGGACTGGATGGATGGATGGATAAAAGGACTGGATGGATGGATGGATAAAAGGACTGGATGGATAAATGGACTGGATGGATGGATAAAAGGACTGAATGGATGGATAAAAGGACTGAATGGAAAAATAGATGGATGGATGGATGGATGGATGGATGGAAAACTAAAATGAATGGATGGATAAAAGGACTGGATGGATGGATAAAAGGATTGGATGGATGGATGGATGGATGGATGGATGGATGGATGGATAAAATGACAGGATGCATAAAAGGACTTAATGGATGGATGGGTGGATAAAAGGACTGGATGGATGGATGAATGAATGGATAAAAGGACTGGATGGATGGATGGATGGATGGATGGATAAAATGACTGGATGCAAAAAAGACTGGATGTATGGATGAATGAATGGATAAAATGACTGGATAGATGGATGGATGGATGGATGGATGGAAAACTAAAATGAATGGATGGATAAAAGGACTGGATGGATGAATAAAAGGACTGGATGGATGGATGAATAATTGGATAAAAGGACTGGATAGATGGATGGATGGATGGATGGATGGATGGATAAAATGACTGGATGGATAAAAGGCTAGAGTTTTGCCCCATGCAGTGTATTTTTGGTAGTTTTTGTGGTTCAGGGTATTAATCTCTGAAGCCTTGTTACACGTTAATAAGTTAATTTATTAAAGTTCTTTCTATCTATCTATCTTTCTATTTATCTGTCTATCTGTCTGTCTGTCTGTCTATCTGTCTGTCTGTCTGTCTCTTTCTATCTATCTATATTTGTGGCAGATTCCAGATTACCTTCCAAATTCCAAAATGCCTGTATCATAGCCAAATATTCTTAAATATTAATCTAACAAACATACATCAGTGGAACTTAGTTTTCAGAGGGGTGTATAGATCTCAATTTTCAAAAAAAAAAAAAAAGACCCTTACGATTGGTTTTAGGATCCAGGGTCACACATTAAAATGTGAAATATGTCCAACAGTATCTGGATGCAGACTTGGATTTGCATGCTGAGATTGCATATCTCAGACACAATCCACTAAATGGTGCTAGTAGTGACGTCACTGTGAGGGGTGGGGTTAGGAGTGGGTATTAAAAGCATTGCAGGCAGCTCAGCTTGCACCTGCACCGACCCATCTCAATATGTCTTTTCTCATACTCTGTGCTGTTGAGTTTGGATCACTTGTAGTTAAACCAAATATATAAACGTCACATTACAATATAAAATGTCAACACTTTTATTTTTATAAGCGTGGTTTCTAAAGTTAACCGAACTGCAGCGCTGTGGTTTGCTGTAATAATGTGTGTGGTTTGCTGGGTTGTTAGTGAGTTTGGTGTGGATGTTTTTCAGATGTGGTGATGAGATCATGGAGATCAATGAGACTGTGGTCTGCAACATGACGCTGAACGATGTGTACACGGTTCTGAGCCAGTGCAGCCCGGGCCCGGTTCATATCATCATCAGTCGACACCCCGACCCTAAAGTAGGTATAACCTTCCTCATAGAGCATCACAGACCATGTTTAATAATCAGACAGACGCGGAGACACTTCACACTTCATTATGACCAGTCAAACCAGCACTTTTGTTTGCATAGCTATAGTTCTGAGTTGTCCACTGTGGAAATGTATTTGTTTTACTTTTTTTAAAAGTCTGCATAAACTGGAAGTAGCTGAGACTTTTATTTCAGTATGTTGATGCACTTCCAACTGAAACAAAATATTAAGTAAGGGGCGGGGCGTTCTTTTTGCGCATCACTTGCTTGCAATCACAGAATTGAGTTTCAATGGAAGTCTATGGAGCGAAAAGTGAAATGAACTCAATTTAAAGCTGTGGTCCAGAGTGTATTATTAAGGCTTGGTTGTGTTTATAAGATGCAAGGCAATGTGTGCTTATGCTTCATTTGTAAAAAAAATAAATCACATTATTTTTTCATCAATCTTACTTTGATTACATACAGCTACTCGGCTAACATGAAGACGTAACATATTTCCTAGTTCCTCTGAAAGGCCCGCCCTCAAGAGGCTCTGATTGGTCAGAATAATGTGTTCTGATTCGCGTATTGGCTCCACACCACCATGTCACGCCCTTACAAGCACACACTTTTGTACTGTGTAAACAGTCAGTCAGAGCAGCTGTTAGCAGCATTAGCTGCCTGAATCAGACAAAAAAATGAAGAGCACACAGCTGAACCTCACGCCTGCTCTCTAAAAATAAAATCTGACAAGTGCCTTTCACATATATTCAGAATAAGCATGTGTAAGTAATATGAAACGTTCATATATCTTTTGTGAGTTCATTATCTGAGATGTAGAACGCACGGAAAGTGGCTGCATAGAGAGACACTGCAGAGCTGGTGAAGATTCAAGGGTTTGACTGATAAGGATGAGATTGTTGCTGAAATGTTAGCGGTGCTAAACAGCATTTCTCGCTGTTTACATCCTTACTTACAACCTCGCTACAATTAACGCAAGATACTGTGCATGTCATAGATCAATTTTTTAATGAATTAAAATTAATTACAGGTTGTTGCTCACACTCCACAGCTTCAACTTTTTGGAGCTGCTCCTTTGAGGAGTTTTTAGCCGAATCCAGCGCTGAACTGAGAGAGATTCTGGAAGCTGTCCTTTGTCAAATGCTAGAGCTATATCTTTTTTATAATTCTCTGGAACATAATTAAAATTAAACTATAAGCACTTCTATCTTTGTGTCATGTCCTTTGGAAGCCCAAATACTTAAACAGAAGAAGCTCAGTGGAAATAGCAGCGTTTGGATGGCATTTTAGTTTTCTCTGCTATAACATGACAGCACCTCTGGCCACCCCCTCTGCTGTGCAGGGTGTATGCACGTGGTAAATGCACCTGAACCTGAAGCGTTTGTAATCTCATTAGCCTGGATGTATTTTTTGTAGTCCCCAAACTTAGCTGTAGGCTTTGCGTTAAACTTTGACCATACATTCAGAGATGTTGTTTAAGTTCACACAGCTACATTACACATCAACTAAAGTTTCAAATATGATATCGTAATGGACCACCCCTTTAATTAATCTCAAAGTTCAGTTCCAGTGTGCATGTTCAAATGTATCAGCCTGATCTGACAAACAATTGTAACTATTTTTATTTTTGTCAATTAAGTGGCTAATTCATATGTGGTTAGTCGTATGAAAATGTAAGATTTTAAGAAAATGTAAGGAGTGGCACCAAACCCCACTCCTAAACCATCACTGTAGGATGAGTAAATCATACTAAATTGTACGAATGATACATATTCACACAAATTAGCCACTAAAATCAAAAAGCTACTAATAGCAATGAGATGCCATTGAAACGGATTTGTGTGTGTAGGTCTCTGAGCAGCAGCTGAACGAGGCCATCTCTCAGGCGGTGGAGAACAGCAGATTAAGGAGAGACAGGAGTCAGTGGAGTATGGATGGATGTAACAGCAGTGAGTCCCTCATCTTGTGTTTTGCTCCGAAATAATTGTTGGACAGTCATTTCTAAGACCAGATTCACATTTCTAGGATATCTGAAGCCTGTGAGGCTATGTCTACACTAATATGGATGAACTGGAAAACACTCCATGTTTTTTGTCTAAAAACACTCCATGTCCACACTCATTCATTCATTGATTTTCTTTTCGGCTTAGTCCCTTGATTAATCAGGGGTTGCCACAGTGGAATGACCGCCAACTTATCCAGCATATGCTTTACACAGCGGATGCCCTTCAACCCATCACTAGGAAACACCCATACACTCTTGTATTCACTTTAGAGATGCGCGGATCAGCTGAAATGTCACCTGAATCCGCAACTTCATACTAATCATCCACCCGCCCACAAATAGAAATGTATGTGATATTTAAATATCTGCACCCGATCGCCACTTTAATAATTCTAATTCTTTGTTTTAAGCATGATGATGATAGGTCAGCATGGACTGTTTGTTATTAACAGCAGATTCAGTGAGCTAATCAGCGCATCCATTGCCAGAGTCAACATGGAAGGGGCATACTGTATATCAAGGCAGAACAGGTCTGTACACACATGCATCAACGTAACTTCTAGTGGTATTTTTTGCAGTCCTGAGGAATTTAATAACTTAAAGAATTATTCAGCCGCGGGTATAACCACCATCCGCGCATCACTACTTCACATACACTACAGACAATTTAGATTATTCAATTCACCTATTGCGCATGTCTTTGGACTGTAGGGGAAACTGGAGCACCCCGAGGAAACCCACGTAAACATGTAAACTCCATACAGAAATGCCAACCGTCTTCCGTCATCCATTCTAAAAGGACTGAAAACACTTTTGTTGAGTACCGTGCATGCGCACCGATGTAAGACGATTTTACCTGCATCATATCCACCTGCTGTTTATTTACTTTCTGTCTCTTTGAAACATCGCAGCAAAATGTTGAAACTGAACCGCTGAACAACAGCTCGCAGTAAACATCCCATATCTTTTGAAGAGAGGCAATATGGCGCATCTAAAATCTGACAAAACGAACAGCATTTAAAATATCTGCTTTACAGTATCATCTAGCATGCTGAATTGGCCACAATTTTGTCATCATTTTTGAAAGCCTCCGTTTTACAGTCGACACTGCAACACGAAAACGTCATTTTCAAATGTATCCACTTTGGATAGTGTTTTCAAAAAGATAACGCCATGAAAATGGCATGTTGGTGTAGACAGAAGGTTAAAACAAAGAGAAAAATATGCAGTTTAAACAATGTAGCAGCATTTGGACGGCATATGCGTTTTTTAACTAATAAATAAATAAATATATATATATATATATATATATATTTTTTTTTTTTTTTTTTTTTTTTTTTAATATATTTATATATATATCTAGTCCAGGAGTGGGCAAACTCGGTCCTGGAGGGCCGGAGTTCTGCATAGTTTAGCTCCAACTCTAATCAAAAACACCTGAACATGTTAATCAGTGTCTTCAAGATCACTAGAAATCTATAAGCAGGTGTGTTTGATTAGTGTTGAAGCTAAACTGTGCAGGACACCGGCCCTCCAGGACCGAGTACTATCCCAAGGTTGGAGAAAAGTCCCTATCCCAGGTGGAGGAGTTCAAGTGTGAGGGAAGGATGGTGCAGCGGCAGCAGTAATGCAGTCAATGTATTGGTTCGTTGTGGTAAAGAAGGAGCTGAGCCGAAAGGCAAAGCACTCGATTTACTGGTCAATCTACGTTCCCACTCTCACCTATGGTCATGAGCTTTGGGTTATGACCGAAAGAACAAGATCTCAGATACAAGTGGTCGAAATAAGTTTCCTTCTCAGGGTGGCAGGGCGGACCCTTATAGATAGGGTGAGGAGCTCTGACACTCGGGAGGAGCTCGGAGTAGAGCCGCTGCTCCTCCACATCGAGAGAAATCAGCTGAGGTGGCTCGGGCATCTGTTACAGATGCATCCTGGACGCCTACCTAGGGAGGTGTTCCAGGCTAACCACCGGGAGGAGGCCCTGGGGAAGACCCAGGACACGCTGGAGGGACTGTGTTTCTCGGCTGGCCTGGGAATGCCTCGGGACCCCCCGGAGGAGCTGGGGGAAGTGTCTGGGGAGAAGGAAGTCTGGAGTTCTTTCCTAAGACTGCTGCCCCTGCGACTTGGCTCCGGAAAAGTGGTTGAAAATGAATGAATGAATGTTGGACATTAATTGTATATATTAAACAAATATGATATGACATTTTTCAATAAATATAATAAAAATATGTCAATGAATATGTTACATTTGATATGAATCTTAAATATAATGCCATGCTGTATATTTCCATAAATTTTACAATACATATATCATGTTTTCTACAGATGATAAATAAATACATATAAATGCTTTACACAATTGACCTTTTCCCAACAGGGAAAACCACCAATAATCAAGAATGCATGATTGTATTGTGTCATGGCCTTGCAATCAAAAAATGTATAAATAATGGAAGTCAATGGGGCAAAAACAGCCAGCAACATAACGAAAGGGTAGTCAATTTAAACAGTACTAACACATCCAAACTGACTATGTGAAAAAAGCTCATGCATGAAGTGACTGAAGTGTCTGATTTTAGGTCTGAGGAAACCCGAGTCCTGTTGCCACAGCAGGCAGAAGTGCATCCGCTGCGTGGACCGGAGCACCAGTCAACTGACCTGCAGACGAACACAGAAACCCATGATCCGCTCCTGCAGCGAAGGCGCTTACAGCCAACGCTGCTGCATCCCAAACAGCACCACCACTCAATCCTTCCTACACACAGACCACGTCTCTTTAACAACCAACAGTGAGACCTCACTCAATAACACACTGTCTCAATCCTCCTTCACTGATGACGACTATAACATTCCCTACAAATGTCCAGTGAACTTCAATGGAAAGCAGACGTTTGATGTGAACGCAAGTTCAAGACTAGTAAACCAGCCACGAAAACACTGCAGGCGGCAACAGGAAGTCAGCAGTCAGGAAGCATTGAATGTTTCAAGCGGCTCTAGTCGAGATTCACCAGTTAAAGAGGAAGAGTTGATGCTCTCGCAAAGCAACTGCCAGGTATGGACATATTTACTGTATGAAATGATCGATTAAGATGTTTATTTCTTCACTGTTGTTGTTGCTGTTTCAATACACTTAGAGTTTCTGCAGATTTAAAGTCAAATTAGAGACTTTTAAAGACATTTTAAAGACTATTATTGATGAAATTTCAGACGTATACAGAGCTAAATGCTAAGTTTTTTGTCTAATAGCTCAGTCAGGAAAACATTTTTACTTGGCACATTAAACTAATTCATTTGTATGAAATGATGGAATAAGATGTTCATTTCTTTGTTTTTGCTGATTTTTTAATGCAAAAAGTAAACTTAAAGACGTTTTTGAGACCAAATATCAGACTTATACATAACTAATGGCCCAGTTGGGTCAGTGGCAAAGATTTTTGGTAACACTTTATTTTAATGGTCCATTTGAGTATCAGTAGACTGTCTGCTTAAATATCTATTGATACAGACATTTAACAGACATTCAACTGACTGTAAGATACTTTGCAAGTACATGTCAACTTACACGAACCGTAACCCCAACCCCAACCTAGCAGTCTACATATGATCTAGTAAGAATTAGTTGGCATGTAGATGCAATGTAGCTTAAATTCACCAAACGGACCATCAAAATAAAGTGTGACCAGATTTTTAATTGCCTGATTAAAATCTAAATAATTATTTCTCAGCCACATACTTTAAATAATGTGTAAAAACAAGCTAACCCTAGTTAAAAAAAAAAAACACACTAAAAATATAATAAACTAAATGTACAACAGTCTGTCCAGGTCAGTGTCCTCACCATGTATAGACTATACAGTACATACGCTACCTGACAAAAGACTTCTCATCGATCCCTAACTTGACTTCTAGTTGATCATCTGGAAAAGTGGCAGAAGGTAGATTTTTCCGAAGAATCATCTGTTGAACTGCATCCCAAATCTCACAAATATTTCAGAAGACCTACTGGAAGCCTTATGGACCCAACATTCTCATAGACATCAGTCAAGTTTGGTGAAGGAAAAATCATGGTTTGGGGTTACATTCAGTATGGGGGTGTGTGAGAGATCTGCAGAGTGGATGGCAACATCAACAGCCTGAGGTATCAAGACATTTGTGCTGCCCATTACATTACAAACCACAGGAGAGGGCAAATTCTTCAGCAGGATAGCTCTCCTCCTCATACTTCAGCCTCCATATCAAAGTTCCTGAAAGCAAAGAAGGTCAAGGTGCTCCAGGATTGGCCAGCCCAGTCACCAGACATGAACATTATTGAGCACGTCTGGGGTAAGATGAAGGAGGAGGCATTGAAGACGAATATAAAGAATCTTGATGAACTCTGGGAGTCCTGCATGAAGCTTTCTTTGTCATTAGATGACTTTATTAATAAGTGATTTGAGTCATTGCAGAGATGTATGGATGCAGTCCTCCAAGCTCATGGGAGTCATACACAATATTCATTCTTTTTCCACTGCACCATGACTTTATATTCTATACTGGACATTATTTCTGTTAAGTGACAAGACTTTTGTCTAAGCAAAGCCAGACCTTACTGTCCTAATTAACTAATTAAAACTCAAGGCATGATCATATTTTATTTTGGTGAAATAAGCGTAATCTAGAGGCCTTTACCTTTCATATAAGCCACTTCTGATACCAAATGATCAACTAGAAGTCAAGTTATTATTTGTTGTTCCTAAAACTTGGATAGGCGACAAGACTTTTGTCAGGTAGTGTACTGTTATCATGGCAAAGATAAAAGAAATCAATTATTAGAAATGAGTTATTAAAACTACTATGTTTAGAAATGTGCTGAGAAAAACTTCTATGCGTTACACAGAAACTGTGAAAAGAAATATACATAGGGACTAATAATTCAGGACAGCTAATAATTCTGACTATATAAACACCTTTTTTTAATATATTAACATCAAATCAGCGAAATTTTGTGCTATACATAGGAACTGCTGTAGTTTTTGCTCTGTTAAAGAAATTAACAAGTAGCAGTATTCATTCGGAAACGGTTGCATTGGCCATAAATGCTAGTTGCGTAAGTCAAGATACGATTGGCTTCAGTGTACCCTTTACTGCGTTCATGTCAAGTTCTTCACAAGTTTGGCAGCATCTTGCACCATCAGTGTGCACATGAGCTGCTGTAATGTTAGAGCGAAGGGAAGGCGGCCATTTATTTCTTGTGTTTGAACATTTTTTTACTAGAATTTAGTTTTATTGCATCAGATTGGACGGGAAATACAAATAATAATAATAACAAAGCATTTTATTTAATATTAAAAGATGTTTAAAGATCATACAATCTATTAAAAACGTTATCGTTTCATGCAAACTGTGTTCTAAGTTAAGCAATTTCCTTTGCAAAGACTCATCGTGATCTGTGAAAAACAGAAATGTGCCAAATATAGGTTTCGTTATCATTTATTGCGATCCTGTAGCTTCATACATTCCTAAATAAGAATTGTATAGATCTAACAAGTTGTATAGAGCTAAGTTTTTTTCCCTCTCCACTGTCGCCACTGGCTTGCATGGTTCGGGATCTGTAGAGCTGCGCATCGTTGGTTTTGCTCTTCAGTATTTGGACTCTCAGTAGTGATTTTAAACCACACTGAACTGAGCTCAACTGAACTGATCTTAAACACTACAAACTGAACTACACTGTTCCAATTTACTGTGACCTTTTATGTGAAGCTGCTTTGACACAATCTACATTGTATAAGCGCTATACAAATAAAGGTGAATTGAATTGAATAACAAGTTATACTTCACTGAATATTTGTCACATCATGGAGCCATTGTCATGTATTTGTGAAATACTGTGAATATAACGTATACAAATGCACAAAAATATGCTTTGTACAAATATCTGTTTCTTTATGAGAATGTATAGCATTTAACCTAACCTAAATAGATCGATTTTACGCAGGCCTGTAGCCAGAGGGGGGGTTCAGGTGGTTCGAAAGACCCACCCCTTATTGACAAAGATCCAAAACTGGTCCCATACATGAGCTCATTTGTCCTATTTTGATTGCCATGTCATTATAAATTGTGAAATCTAAAAAAGGCTTTAAGACCAAGTGGAAACCTCTGATGGCTGTTGCTTCGGTATGACTTCAGCTTTGGCCAGTGCAACCAGCTGTGAAAAAAACATACAAGCTCATGAAAGTGAAGTGACAATAGACTTAATAGACAATAAAAAGTGTTTAATTTAAAACTTTAACAGAATCTTTTTTTTCTAATGATATATTTTGTAATAAATTTGTGTTTATTTTATTTTATTTATCATTCTTTAGCAAATATTTTTGGTACATCAAAACGTGTGGTTATGATGACCATCTGACAATCTAATCCAGCTAAAAAAATTGTGCTTAAAATGTCCATTAAAAAGAAAATATGTAAATTCACGGCCAAAGAAGAAAACAAAGAACCACCCCTTTCACCAGGCTGGCTACAGGCCTGTTACAGTATCATAATATAAAATAAGTCAAACGTGTATTGCCTCACACAGCTTTGTTTTTTTATTGTCTCTCCACATGCATCTAGTTTTTCTGCAGTCTATACAGGGCTTTGAGAAAGATCTCAAGGCTTCTGTTTAAGAATGTACGTAGTAACTCTTTCTGGGTGTGTTTGTCAAGTATTTTTTTTTTTAATATGACTACATGTGCACTTCATACTGAAGGTTTATTTGTAGAGTAGTGCATCTTTCTGTGATATGTGTGATTCAGAGTGTTTGGCATGGGGCATGGCTCTTCTGTCTGTGTGCAACAGTGATGCATGATGAAACGATGCATTTCTACACCTTTTCAAGTTCTTTGTAAGTCTCAAACTCAAGTCAACGATTTCCTGTTTTTGTGACAGGAAGTGGTTGAACTTGCAGAAGTCGGAACTAAAGCATCTGCCTGCATCTCTGAGCCTAGAAGTGACTCAACACGCAGAGAGGACAGACTGCATAAAGGTAGGTTTATGCAGAAATTCACCAACTGCTGGTTATAATGCAAATAATGTGTGTCATGTAGATTGCATAAGTTAGATTTAGAAGTTTACTGTGTGTTATTCTGAAAATGTTCAAGAAACATGTGTTGAGGGTTTTCATTTCCTGATTTAGCTGATAACAAAGTGCACTGATGGTAAGGATTAAAATGAATAGATCACCTAACTATGGAAATTCTGTCATTAACTCATTCTTCATTTGTTTAAAACATATGTGAGTTCTTTCTTTTGTTGAACACAAAAGAAGATATTTTGAAAAATGTGAGTAGCTAGAACCCATTGACTTTCATGGTAACTTCTTTTCCTACTATGGAAGTTGACAGGCCCCAGTAACCACACTGTAAAACCCAACAGTCAACTTTATTGAATGAAATGAGTGTAGTTAACTCAAAATTGACTGAAAGTTAATTCTACTCATTTGAGAAGAGTTTTGAACTCGGTGTTGAAAGTAATGAGTTAATTAAATACCTCATCACTTCAACTTAAATGGAATAAGTTCATAGTACTCATATAGATTAGTTTTTAACTTAAATGGCTTGTAGCAATCGGTTTCCTCAAACGGTTTGAGTTGCCTTAACTTATTGGGTTTTACAGTACTCAGTTGGTTTGAGTTCTCTACATTTATTGGGTTTCACTGTGCTCAAATTGCTTCGTTTACTAAAATGGATTAAGTTCACAGTACTCATTAGGATTAGTTTTTGAACTTAAATGGTTTGTTGCAATCGATTTCCCCATTTGGTTTGAGTTGCCTTAACTTATTGGGATTTACAGTACTCAGTTGGTTTGAGTTCTCTTTACTTATTGGGTTTTACTGTGCTCAAATTGCTTCCTTTACTCAAATGGATTAAGTTCACAGTACTCATTAGGATTATTTTTTGAACTTAAATGGTTTGTTGCAGTCGGTTTCCTCAAATGGTTTGAGTTACCTTAACTTTTTGGGTTTTACAGTGCAGCATTGCTTTAAAATATCTTCTTTTGCATTAAACACAAAAAAACGAAAAGTTTTAAAACCACACAAGCGAGAATAAATTATTTATTTGGTGAATTATCTATTTAATAAAAGAAAAGCAGCACTCAGTTTCCTACAAAAACTAATTTTGTAATTCTATTGTTTCCGAATGAAACTAGAGTAATTATTGAAGCAAATATTGTGTGTAAGGCAGCATGTGAGTTAGTTCTCAATTTTCACTTCTCTTTTCAGAATTTCATGAAAGGGAAATGCATGTAAACTCTATTGTGTTACAGATCCGGAGTGTTCATCTCAAGTGTGCAGTTCGAGTAAGCGGGTCGGTCTGAGACGTCAGGCTCATTTGGAGGTCAGCACAGATCAACCACTTGACCCCTGGGTAAAGCTGACGGACAGTCCGGAGAATCAGTCATACTCCTCCAAAACCATGAGTGACCATAATGGAGATAGTGAAGTTAATGGCACAGCCTCTGAAACCACAGAGTCCAATTCTGAGCAAGCTACCGGTGTTAAAAAAGGGCCTCCGGTGGCTCCAAAGTCTGCACGAGTACGTCAAAGTATAAGGAGCATTAAGTCTGGGAAACCGATAACAGAGGCTTTGAGGAACCAACAGGATAACAGGAGCCACGAAACTGGCAGGAGCTTTAAGATTAGTTCGAGAGCTGCTTCATCAGGAGGCAATTTGTCAATCAGGCAGAAGATCAGCTCATTTGAGACTTTCTCAAGTCCTGATGGCTCTGAAAGGCCAAGCTGGCGAATGGCTCCAACTGCATCTGTTCCTCCAACCGAGAAGACGACTAAAACCTCATCTGCAGACTACAGCAATGCAGAGAGAACCAGAGTTAACACAAGCAACTTGCACAATAATGATTACTGCCAATCTACACCAACATTTTCAGCCACCACCCAGCCTTCAGAAGAGCAACCAGCTTGCCTCATTTCAGAGTCCCATCCTGAGGTAGAAAAACAGTCAACTTCTCATGATTCAGAGACCTGTAAGTCAATCCCTGTTGAGGAACTTACTGTTGACCCTACAGATGAGATTACAACAGCTGTGGAGACTGAGCAAGAACTGGTTTCTTCTGAAAAGTCTTCTGCGGTGACTGAGCAAGAACCGGTTTCTTCTGCGGAGACTGAACAAGAACCGGTTTCTTCTGCAAAGTCTTCTGTGGAGACGGAGCAAGAACCAGTTTCTTCTGCGGAGACTGAGCAAGAACCAGTTTCTTCTGCGGAGACTGAGCAAGAAACAGGTTCTTCTGAAAAGGATGTGCCCCCTCTAACCCACGTCCCAAGAAGATCAAGCAGCTCAAAAGAGGCCCCTGGAGAAAAAGCAGAAGATGCTCGGACTCATGCGGTGAGCTTGAGGAGCAGGAGTTTACCCCTCAGTCCCTCTTCAGATGCCCCTATCTCAAGCGGCTTGGAGGGGGAGAGCTTGGGGATCATCTTGTCCTTTAGCAACCAAGTGTCCAGTGCGCTCATGCGATCCATGCAGTCCCTGCCACAGTCCCCTTGTATTCGTTTAGGAAACCCTTGGAGTGCCCCACCAGGATCCCCTCTTCATAACCCAATAGAGGAAGACTCTGCTGCTGAAAACCCCCATGCTTCGACAGCTCTGGAAAACAACGAGAAGGGTTTCTCTGTCAGGTGTGCATGTTATTTTAAGTAGATTATCTCAGAAAATGATGCACTTGGAAGATGAAAGCGTTTGGGGTGTAATTGTGTAGTTTTGGCTGATGGTACAGGATAAGATCACTTACAGGGACTGGAGCCAACAATTTAGGCATCTTTCATGTTGAGTACTGGCTGTACGATAGAGGTTTGAATCAGTTGGGAGTCTGTTTTAAATGAAACGAGAGGAAATGCTGCATGCTTGAGTTAGTCACAAACAGCAGACCCTTTCATGCTAATGTTTTGTATTTCTCGTTTCTAATGTATTTCTCGTTTTTGTCACTTTAAGAAAAAAAAAAACGCTTTCCCGTCATGCATGTGTGGCTTGAAGTCTGTAGATAAATGTGGTTAGCAAAATGGTTGCAATGTGCAAGTGAGACATAAAATTAACTTGCACTTTAAAGCACCCAGAGGATGACCACTGCCTGCATATTTAGCTGTAACAGAAATTAAATGCACTCAATCAACTAATCTACTGATGCATCTAAAACCAGATACTTCCTAGTCATATAGATCATTGTGTTGGGGGGAGGTGGTTGGCTTTTTCAGTAGTTTGTGTCATGCATATGCATTGAATCAGATATATTTAATTTAATTTATTACTCAAACTTATTGACGTTTTCAGGATAATGCTTGGATTTTGCCCTCCTTTTCTAATGTAAGTCATCCAGCTTGTTGTCATTACCATACGACCTACGTGCATCAGTTGCATGGGATAGTAAAGTGTCCACTAGAAGAGCATTTCAGAACCCCACCAAAAGTAGTGGGTTTTCTGTATACTTTTCATCTACAGTTTTTTGAATACTATGAATTCAGACATTGACATACTATAGAGCAGTGTTTCCCAACCCTGTTCCTGAAGGCACACCAACAGTACATCTTTTGTATATCACCCTTATCTGAACCATTCATTTCAGGTTTTCAAGTCTCTTCTAATGTTCTGATGATTTGATTCAGGTGTGTTTGATTAGGGAGAAATTGAAAATGTGCATTGTTGGTGTGCCTTCAGGAACAGGGTTGGGAAACACTGCTATAGAGTAAGGAAAGTATGCAAATTCAGACAAACCCTTTGTCTGCAGGATTACTTCAACATTTTAGGCAGGTGGTTAGATTGGTTTGGTTAGATATATGGAACTAAATTCTGAAGGATAGTGGGATAGTATCCTTCCAGAACTGGAGTTCGCTACCCCTGTCTTAAGATGACTGTAAAACACTGCAAATACTTGAGTGTCAAATTTGCTCCTGAATGTCCACCGAATGTCCACCTTTCTGCAGTTTTGTCTACAAGTTGTATAAAGACCTTGATTAGTTTAGGACAGGGATCAACACACTCAGTCCTGAAGGGCCAAAATCCTGCAGAGTTTCATTCCTTATCAAACACACCTGAACAAGCTTATTAAGGTCTAACTAGATATACTTGAAACTTCCAGGCAAGTGTGTTACGGCAAGTTGCAGCTAAACTCTGCAGGATACCATCTAAATTTGGTGACCCCTAATTTAGGATATGAGCTGTGGTCTTAAATCAGGACTGTACAGACTTGGTCCTGGAGGGCTGGTGTCGTGCAAATTTTAGTTCCAACCCCAGTTAGACAAACCTGGGCTAGCTAATCAAGCTCTTACTATGCTTTCTATGTACATCCATGCGGGTATGTTGAGGAAAGTTGCAACTAAACTCTTCAGGACACCAAATTAAGTTTGGTGACCCCTAATTTAGGATATGAGCTGTGGTCTTATAGCAGGACTACACAAACTTGGTCCTGGAGGGCCGGTGTCTTGCAAAGTTTAGTTCCAACCCCAATTAGACACTCCTGGGCTGGTTAATCAAGCTCTTACTAGGCTTTCTAGAAACATCCATGCAGCTGTGTTGAGACAAGTTGGAGCTAAACTCTGCAGGACACCGACCAAGTCTGGTGACCCCTAACTTAGGATATGAGCTGTGGTCATATAGCAGGGGTGCCCAAACTGGTCTTGGAGGGACGATGTCCTGCAAATTTTAATTCCAACCCTAATTAGACACACCTGGGCTAGCTAATCAAACTATAACTAGGCTTTCTAGAAACATCCATGCTAATGTGTTGAGGCAAGTTGGAATTCAAATTTGCAGGACACCTGCCCTCCAGTACCAAGTTTGTGCACCCCTGTCTTACAGGAACTGGGATTTCCACTCTTGCTCCAAATCAAGGGTGACCATCCTGGCCCCTGGTCCAACATATAATTTCAAGTAATCCTGATGGTCTTAATTCATTGGTTGAGGTGTTTTGGTTAGCTAAACTCAACAGGGATGACTCCCCCAATCTGAGGCACTTTAAAACAAGTTCATTTATATCTGGTCCACAGCTTGGCTGAACTGAGAGAGCGTACCATTGAGAGAGGAGAGGAGTGCAAGACGGACGAATGGAAACCTGAACAAGCCCTCACTTCAGCCTCAGCTGCCTGTGCCCAATCCATGCTCTCAGTCCTTCCGCAACCGGAGATCCAGCGGATGATTCAGGAAGTGAAGGATCTGGATGAAGACACGCTAAGGGTGGGTTTAGCTCTGGTCTGATAATCATAAGGCCAAAACGACAAAGGTAAATGCTGCCGGCTATTGTCTGCCACTGATTACTTCCACTTCCTGCTCTGCAAACCTGAATATGTATGAGAGGTGTGACAGAGGAACAATCAGTTCTCTATGAAGAAATAGTTTCAAGGTATTTTAAGGTTTGTGAAGCTCACTTGTTAAGAGGGTTGGGTTAGATGTAATACTATATGCAACTTTTGATCAAAAGTGTGTCTTCCTGTCCATGGCAGAGTTGCAAATGGTGAAATTTGCTGACATTTTGCAGTTGTTTCTAGAAGGGATACAGCTCCATATGATTAGTTAATGAGAATTATTTATATTATTTATTAAATTACCCATTACATTTTGTTTTATTAACAGCTACACCTACCCAAGCCCTAAACTGACCCCTCACAGAAATGTAAAAGCAGTAATTATTGTTGTACAGTGTCATGCCCAAGTATCCAAAGCTGTATCCCTATATAGTTTTCCCTGTTTTGGATTTATGACGGTTTCCCTGATTGATATTTTGGTTTGCAAAGAAATAAAACTGTCTGTATTCCTTAAGCTTAATGAGATAGTTTCATATGCCATTGCACAATGTCCGTTTGTGTTGTGAAAGTGAAATGCGGAAAAACAAGAGTTTTTTTCTTTAGACATTTCATAAGATCATGCTAGTTTTTTTTTTTTCCTATTGGCTATATAAATAAATTCACAATACTAATACAGCTAATCACTCATCTTCAGCATAGTTAGCAGGGCTGGATTATGGACCCAATCCCTTGAATCAAAAAAGCTTAACAGCAGTTGATTTTAAATGGTCGTGTGGTCTGACAGATTATCTGCGATTTCCACTGGGATTTTGTGTCCTGATGAACACTTTACTATCCCATAAGGCCATTTGAGAAGATTTGAGAATAATGAATATCAGCGATGAGGCTGACATCATAGGTTACATGGCAATTCCATTATTGCAAATGCAGTATATCTGACCGGACTATATTCATACAGCAAGCTTGCGTACATACAGTACATAACATATTTGATGGAGTCAGCACTGTCATATGTTATATGATCAAAATGTCAGAACATTTTTTGTTTTTTTTCACATATTTTAATAATATAATCAGGTTTCAACTTTATTTTTTGGTTTTTACAGACTCTTTAAAGGGGCTGTATGTGCGTTTTTGACACTTCTAAAGCATACAAATACCATAATATGTTTGCAGATATGAAACATGCTAAGTGAACATACTTAATTATCAGAAAAACACAATGCTAGTTATTCTTCTTTCAGAAAGTGTGTTCCATATCGGAATGTCTGTCTTTGTTTTGCTCTGTGTAACTCCACCCACTTCCAGTTAACCCAGTTAGATTTTGCTAACCCAGATTGCCTTGATAGAAAACGTATTTCATTTCAGACATGAAGTCTGCCTATATAGCGCAAATTTAAAATGATAAATTTCTATGAGGTGGGTTTTAATTTGCAAACAATACAATTATCACAAACTTAAACATTAGCTAAGCAGATTAAAGTGTAGAGCTGTGTGCACACCAGACGGAGTACGTGTAAACAGACGGGTGAACATTGTGAGTTTACTTGCTTCATTCGCGCTTGCTTCTGTTGATGTTGTCAGTCTGGTAATCAGCATGTGTGACTTTGGAGGAGGGGCCAAGTAAAAAAAATCCCTATCTAATCCGAATCTAATATTTTTAATTTGTACTGCATTACCTAGTTCAAGCCACCATACTACACACTTTTATATCTGTCACAATTAAATACGGGTACAGAGAAGGATCCAATATGCAAGTAAAAAGTTTATTTGACACTGTCAAACTAAACCAACAGGGCTACAATTGAGGCCGAGGACACTGAGATTACTGGGCAGGAACAGACAGACGAACGGGGTCCAGCAGTCACTCCTCACTTCCTGAGCACAAACAGACTCACATGAGCAAACACAACGAACTGACAAGGAAACATAGACACGTAGCCCAGATATAGGCACGATAATGAGCCTCAGCTGGCGAGCTAATCAAAACAGCTGAGTGCCGTCATAACACGTGACCAAACAAATACACGTGGACAACCGAACAAAGCAAACCCACGTGACAAAACAGACACTCTGGAAAGCGCACAAACCTGCAACCGTGACAATATCAGTTAATTGATGTTGAAGTTACAGTTAATTTGACTGGGAAGACTTTTGCTCATGCTTATCGACATCCAAATGACACCAATGATTAATAAGTAATTCTACTTTTCTAATCTATTATTTTGAATATGTACTGTAATACCTAGTTCAACCACTAGGTTACATACTGCACACCTTTAAGTCAGTTTAATTCATGTATGTTGAAATGACTTAAAGTTTACAGTTTCACAGTTAATTTTACTGGAACTGTTGCTCACTTTTATCGCCATTTAACACCTCGTGACTAAACAAAGGGTGCCAAACGTGCTTCGTTAAAAACTGGTCAACCAATGAAAGTGGCACTTTAGTTCACTGGTCTTGAGCTGATATAGTATAGTAAACAAAGACCAGCACAAAACAGTCTAGACGAGCACACAATCCTAATGACGAAGATGCAACAAGGCGAGATGTATACAATAAGTATAATATAAGTATAATGTATACAATAGTTGTATAATAAACTAAATGTCGACAAGATGGGAGATTGTTTGCCAGCTATTACCATGTGAATGATTTTAACAAGCATGTAAACACGATCTCTCTTCTTCTGAGCAACAAGCGATTGTCTAAAGTGTACCAAAATCCCTTTAAGGCAAGTCATTTCACTCGGCGGCCATCTTTGAATCGCCTCTCGGGCAGTATGCTCGGGCATTCTGTCTGAATGGGGAAACATCAAATTCTTCAAAATTGCTTGCCAAGCTTACGATTAGATTTCATATTTGGAATCACCAATAAAGTTAAACAACAACTTTGTCTTTAGTTTCATTTCTAAATGTTTGAATCACAGAAAATGTGCAGAAACTCATGTCTGGTCCGAGCCATTCCCCCGACGAATCCTTAGACTATAGCGATTGCTGATTAGCACGTGTACTAGTAGGTGGGGCTTCCTTCGCCATACTGACCATTACACTTTTCCCCATTCAAAGCTGTACAAGTGAGATGTCTTGTATATTCTAGATTCTTGAGTGTGTCAAGGTATTTCTGTCCATTAAGCACCATCTACTGTCAGGGAGTGACTTTGCTAATGATTTTTGTGATGTTCATTCTGCTCATTTCCAGTGAAACTTGCTTGGGTATGAATGCCAAAAAACATCTCGAAATAGATGCTGATGACAACTAGGGTTGGGCAATGTCGACCAATTTGGCATTGTACGATGTCTAATGTGAAACATCGCGATGGCATCGTTGTCGTAGGCGGCAGTGAATTAATTATTTATAAATAATTAATTAATTCATAATTAATTAATTTTTTTAGCCTACTGTTTCAACTACCTGACCCGCATGGCCTTTGTTTTACCCATAACCAAATTATAAAAAAATATAAGCTACACACATAATTACCACCTGTCAATCACTTTTTTTCCGCGGGACTCTGGCATGAATAGGCAGAGTGATCTGTGTCGTTAAAATGGCGTCAACGTGGTTGGTAAAAAAGTTGCACAACCAACAGGAACCAACCAACAGTATCTGAGGTTTTCGCTAAAATGACTAAGTACAAGTGTGAAGTGAAAGATTGAAGCAGTGTCCTGACGCTGAGACACGTTACATGATAGATTCAAAAGACTGAAGAGTCGTTAGATAGAGACAAGATTAATTAAGTATTCACGTTAACTATAGTGAGACGTGATCCAGCGGTACATCCTTGATAAACTGTCCGATGTGCACTGCACTCTGGGGTTTTGTGCCCAAAGCATGCGCTGACTGCCTGGAGCTCAGATGTGTGCATATCCTGCAGCGAATGGATGTGAATCTTTTTCGTTCTAAAATGCCATTTTGAAACTAAGACGTATCAGTGTAAACGGGGCCAAAGTGAGTGTTTATCGCGAGCGACAGGGGCGGGACAGAGGATTGTGATGCTGGCACAGCATTGTGATGTCTATCGGCCATCGCAGATGGACAATGGCATCGTCTATCAACCCAACCCTAATGAGAACCATAAGCAAAAAAGGACAAAAACATTTGATTACACTTTAGTTTAAGTACCAATTTCCGCTAGTACCAAGTTCACTAGCTTATGAACTGCCTATTAATAAGATGTAGGGGTGACACAGTGGCGTAGTGGGTAGCACGTTCGCCTTACAGCAAGAAGGTCGCTGGTTTGAGTCTCGGCTGGGTCAGTTGGTGTTTCAGTGTGGAGTTTGAATGTTCTCCCTGTGTTCGCTTGGGTGTGCTCCGGTTTCCCCCACAAATCCAGTTTGCAGCTGGAAGGGCATCCACTGCGTAAAACATATGCTGGATAAGTTGGCGGTTCATTCCGCTGTGGCAACCCCGGATTAATAAAGGGACTAAACCGAAAAGAAAATGAATGAATGATTAATAAGCTGCTTTATCAGTACTCATAGTACTCACCACAAGTATGGTCTTACTCTACATCCCAATACCAAAACCAACTACAACCTTAAGAACTATTAATAAGCATAAACAAATTGTATGTATTGAGGTCTTTGTTAAAAGTTATAAGTCTTTGTAAAGGGTTTGTTAATAGTGAGAATCGTACCTTAAAATATAGTTACCAAAAATCTCTATCATATTTTTTTCTAACCAATCATGCCTAGACAAGTGTGATATTTTAGGACTTTACAAATAATTATGAATGACATTCTGTGCTATTCCAACTCAGGAAAGCCATTTCTCTCAAAAACTGCATGATGCAATAGAGCGGGAACATTATCCAGCCCGTCTGGAAGTCATCAATCAGGCAGCTGTTCTTACAAAAGCGATGAACCCATGCAGATTGTTCTAGAATAACTGCTGTGCTAAATGATTTAGAGTACTCAGATTCTTCTCTCAGTACAAAGAGGTTTTTAGAAGCGGGGATACTCTATAAACAAAGCTGATTTTGGTTTCTTAATGTCCATTAGCAACTGGAAGACATCCACGTTGTGATTCTACATAAAGAAGAAGGAGCTGGCTTGGGTTTCAGCATCGCCGGTGGTATTGATCTGGAGAACAAAGCAACTACAGTGAGTGACGTCTCTATATCTCCATAAACCACAGCCTTTACATCACCTTTTTAACAGGAGACAGACTCTTAACTTTTATCATTATTTGCATAACCTTGCGGAAACACACAATATGATTGTGCTTAGGTTGAAAGCATGCTTCAGAGCTCATTCATTATTAAGACATGAGCATTTGGAGCAGACTTGACGTCAGCGATGATAATCAACCTTCTGCCATAGGTTTCAAATGTCAGGTTTTTCATGCATTTAGAAATGTATGACAGAAAGGAGGGTGGCTCGGTGGTTAGCACTGTTGCCTCACATCTAGAAGGTTAGAGTCCTGGCTGGGCCAGTCGCCATTTCTGTATGAAGTTTGCATGTTCTCCCCGTCTTAGCATGGGTTTCCTCCGGGTGCTCCGGTTTCCCTCACAGTCCAAAGACATGTGCTATAGATGAATTGGGGAAGCTAAATTGGACTTTGTGTTTGAGTGTGTGTGAATGAGAGTGTATGGGTGTTTCCCAGTACTGGGTTGCGGCTGGAAGGGCATGCGTAAAACATATGCTGGAATAGTTGGTGGTTCATTTTGCTGTGGTGACCTCTGATAAATAAAGGGTATGAATGAACTATTTTAAGTGCACAATGACTATTCTTTTCTGATCCTTACAAGCTCATAACAAACTTTTTCTGGGGCTCTTTTTGAGCTTGCCAGTGAATATCATCAACATTTTTTTATGATGAATTAAGAAACCTTATTTTAAAATATTAAATAAGAACAAACCAATGCAAAATACTGATTTTGGGTAAAAATGACATAAGGATGATTCTATTAGGATGTATTTTCTCATTTTTGGGTAGATTAATACACTCTTATTGTTCAGAAGTTTGGGGTCAGTGTTTTTTTTTTTATTACATTTTTATAATTAACTAGAATCTATTAAACAGATCAAAAGTGACTGTAAAACATCTAGATAATGGAAATCATAGAAAATAGAAAAACATCTTACTAAAATTATAGTTTAAACATATATTTTTACCCTGAAAAAAAAACTTTATCTTATGACATAATTATTAAAATTATTTAAAACTTCTAATAAATAAAAAAAACATAAAAAATAGAAAAACATCTTACAAAAATTATATATTAAATATACTGTTACCCTGAAAAGAAAACTTTATCTTAAAAAAATAAATAAAAGTTCAAATAAAAAATGTTTCTTGAGAATCAAATAAAAGATTATCGGGCAGAATATCTAGATCACAATTCAGTTCTTAGAGGGCCGCAGAGCTTCACAGTTTAGCTTTAACCCTAATTAAACACACCTGATCAAACTAACTGAGTCCTTCAGACTTGTTTGAAACCTACCGGTAAGTGTGTTGAAGCAGGGTTGGAACTAAACTGTGCAGAGCTGCAGCCATCCAAGATCTGGATTTGACACCTGTGATCTAGATGAAAATCTAGATTAAAGAAAACACATAGAAAATAGAAAAACAAATTTTACAAATTAAAAAAAAAATGTTTCAATATTATTTTACTCTGAAAAAAACTTTATCTTATGCCTTTAAAAAAATTAATAAATAAATACAATTTAAAAAATTTATTGTTTCTTGAGAATCAAACAAAGGATTATCGAGCAGAACATTTGGATGAACATCTAGATTAAAGAAAACACGTAGAAAATAGAAAAACTTGTTTCAAAAATTATATATTTGAAATATATTATTATCATAAAAAACTAAAACTAAAACTAAAATTAAAAAAATAATTAATAAATAAATAATGCACATAGAAAATAGAAAAGCATCTTACAAAGCTTATATTTTAAATATATTGTTGCCCTGAAAAAAAAACATTATATTATGACTATCTTAAAAAAATAAATAAATAAAAAAAAAATGTTCCTTGAGAATCAAATAAAAGATTGTCGGGCAGGTGATGTGACACTAAAAACGGTGGCAATTATGCTAAAAATTCAGCTTTGCATCACAGAAATAAAACAATTTTTAAAAAATATTAAAATATAAAAACCTTTATTTTAAATAAGAATATAATATTTTAACAATATTACTTTTTTTTACTGTTTTTATTCGAATGAATTCTACCTCCATGACCAAGACTTATACTGACCCCATGATTTTCAACAGAAGTGTATCTTACAGGACAGTTGCAAACTTCAAGTGCATCCACTTTATCTGTAAACACAAAATGTTTCAGTTAATGCCAGCAAAAGAATATTTTACAGTCTATTATACAGTTGAAGTCAGAATAATTAGCCCCCCTGAATTTCTGTTTGATGGAGAGAAGATTTTCTTCAACCCATTTCTAAACATAATAGCTTTAGCTCTAATAACTGATTTACTTTATCTTTGCCATGATGACAGCACATAATATTTTGCTGGATATTTTTCAAGACACTAGTATTCAGCTTACAGTGACATATAAAGGCTTAACTAGGTTAATTAGGTTAACGAGGCAGGTTATGGTAATTAGGCAAGTTATTGTATAACAATGCTTTGTTCTGTAGACAAATATCGAAAACAAATATTGCTTAAGAGGGCTAAAAATATTGACCTTAAATGGTTTATAAAAATTAAAGTGCTTTTATTCTAGCCGAAATAAAACAAATAAGACTTTCTCCAGAAGAAAAAGTATTATCAGACATACTGTGAAAATGTCCTGCTCATTTAATGTCATTTGGGAAATATTTGAGAATTCACAGGAGGGACTTTAACTGTATATTCATTCACTCCTCATCTACATGCGCTCAGGTTCACAGAGTGTTTCCCAGTGGCCTGGCAGCTCAGGAGGGCACCATCGAAAAAGGAGATGAAGTCTTGTCCATCAATGGCCAAACGCTAAAAAACGTGACGCACAGCGACGCCACAGCGATACTCAGACAATCACGCACACTGAAGCAGGCGGTGGTGGTGGTGTCCAAAAACAAAGATGCAGAAGGCAAGAGCGCTAACGCTAACGAGTCCAGCTGCAGCGGTGGAGCCGAGAGCTGCATTACAGGTGGGCCAACATTACTGATAGCAACATTAAAGTCAACGCTTAACAGGAGTTATTGGAATATTACACGAGCTGAGGTAATGCCAACCATTGAAGGCTTTGAGGACAACACATACACTTAATACACAAATACACTTCATTGAACATGTACACATAGGCATTACCTATATACTAAATAACGGCAGGTTAATGTTTATAATAACTTTAACTGTTCAAAACTATTAGTTATCTGTTGGTTAATTCATATATTAGTTAATTAAAGTTATTAGTAATAATTAGTATATTAACTAATACCCATAACTTTCCTGATTTTGAATGTAATGCAATAGCATGTGGACCTTTTGTAAAGCTGCTCTGAATCAATAATTATTGTGAAAAGCGCTATACAAATAAACCTGGATTGAATATACTCAAGTCAAATAAAAGCCCTATCTGAACTGCTCTACTTTTCCCCTGTTGAAGTCAATTCATGTTTCGCAGATGTACCGGTTGTGTCCAAGTTTAACACGTCAGCTGCTCTTACATAACTTCAGCGGACATTTTAGAGGAAACTTAAAGGTTTCAATTGGATTCAGGTGGATTTCCTCCCCAATCCTTTGTTGTGTTTTTAAAGAGATAGTCTATCTTCAAAACCTATTGGAGTTTCTTTCTTCTGTTGAAAACAGCAGAAGATATCTTGAAAATGGTCATTGGCACCCATTGACTTTCATAGTATTTTGATTTCTACTATATAAGTCGAGCAGCAACTAGCATTCTTCAAATTATCTTCTTTTGTGTTCAACAGAAGATTAAAGCTCAAAGGTTTAAAACCACATGAGGGAGAATAAATGAGGTAATTTTCATTTTTTGGGTGAACCATGCCTTTAAGGGATCTTATTATGCTTTTCACAATGTCAACTAGCCTTAAAGTGTTACCTTCAGATCTAATATATGATATTTCTACATCTTTAAACTGGCGAGACTGTAATAAAACGTATAGATGTTTTGTTTGTTGGGTAGCCGAGGCACAGACTGTAAAGGCTCCACCCTCTTAGGGGGAGGGAAGCAGAAGCTCATTTGCATTTAAAGCTACAGACCAACAATTGCCTGTAGAGCGTGGTGTGGTAGATCAGTGTTTCCCAACCCTGTTCCTGGAGGCACACCAACAGTACATATTTTGGATGTCTCCCTTTTCTGACCCATTAACTTCAGGTGTTGGAGTCTTTTCTGATGTTATGATAAGTGGATTCAGGTGTGATTGATTAGGGAGAGGTTGAAAATGTGTACTGTTGGTGTGCCTTCAGGAACAGGGTTGGGAAACACTGTGTTAGATGATTTGTGTGTTATTTTGTGCTGGTTTTTCACAGACACTTTCTGGAGAGACTTTTTGGTAAATTTAGGATACAATGTCTGGCAATATTATAAGCCTAAAGAAAATTAGGTAACATGTTAGTTTAAGTAACAATTCACACCATTTACAACTGGATTATTACACTACCTGCATATCTTTAAGATTTAACGGTTTATCAGCACTTATAAAGTATGATCTTATTCTATGTGCACATTCTTACCCAATATCTAAACCCAATTACTACCAAATAATTAGCAAACTAAAAGATCTTAGTTAATAGTTTGTTAATGGCCTGTTAATAGCAGGAATTATACATTACACGTTTACAGTAATGTAAAACAAATGACAGCATTAAAAATAAAACAAATTATAATAATAAATACATTACAATAAGCTGCGTTGGAGCTAGTTTCATGAAAAAAACACTTGAGAAATGATTTTTAAAAGTGGTAAATAAAGAGGGAATACAATTATTAAAGAACATTCAATAGCATTCAAGTTAAATCTGAAATATTACTGGCTTTAACTAGAAAAATTGACCATCAGTTTGTAAATTAACTTGATTTGTACACCTTTTTTGCAGTTTGTGTGTGTGTGTGTGTGTGTGTGTTAATTATTGTTTAGACGTCATTTAGAAAGCATAATACAAATAGCTCTAAAAGCAAATGCGTATATCAATGCAATGCAATGCAATGTGTGTGTTAAATTGTTTTTATTTTAAACCTGTCTTTTAGGAGACGATGGAGGTGAAGTTGTAACATTTGAGCTGGAGAAGAACGCAGGAGGAGTTGGATTCAGTCTTGAAGGAGGAAAAGGCTCGATTAGTGGAGACAGACCACTAGCTATCAACAGAATATTCACAGGTGAGAATAAATCATAATTCTCATTAATAGACGTTATAAATCTGCATACTAAATTTGGATTCTGGGAATGTTTGGACTAGAAGAACGGTTATTTTACTGAAGTCAAATTTAATATTATCCAACAAATACACATTAACATATTCTTAATATGCCATTATTAGATTGAACTTTTTACTAATTACAAAACTGAGAAATTATAATAAATATGAAATACACGGAAAAATGTATTTGGAAATTTTATTTATGTCATTGTATGAAATCTGAGAGAACAAATAATCTGAGAATTATCAGTAACAGTGAATTAATATAATTTTAATATCTAAATTGGTATAGAAACAGTGCAACATTTATTAAATCTACAAGCTTATTTCAAGCTAAAGGAACACTCCACATTTTTTTCAAAGGCTCATTTTACAAGACTCCCAGAGTTAGAAGGTTTAAACCATTTTTTAATCTTTTCAGCTGAGTGCTTGTTCTAGCGATGTCACTTTTAGCTTAGCTTAGCATAATGAATTTAAGCGGATTGGACCATTAGCATCGTGTTCCAAAAATTTTTTTTAAAGAGTTTTAATAATTTTCCTATTTAAAGCTCAAGTCTTTTGTAGTAACATTGTGTAATAAAACTGACTGAAAATTAAAAAAAAATACTATTTTCTAGCCCAATATTGCAAGCAACTATACTCTCATTGTGGCGCAATAGTCAAAAAACACTGCGATACAACATCAATTACTGTTATATTGAGAATAATAGAATAATATAGTGAGAATAAATCATAAACCTCATTAATAGACATTATAAATCGTCATACTGTGTTTGCATTCTGGGATTTTTTTGGACTAGAAGAACGGTTATTTCATTGTAAATGTCAAATTTCATATTTCCCAACATAAACACATTATATCTGAAAAGCACCTTCTCTGAAACATTTCAAAGTTTTCAGAGTTACCATGTTCTTACTATGGTATTATTGGATGTAACTTTTTACTATTTAAAAAACTGAGAAATTATAAGAAATGGGAAATGCATGGAGAAAAATTATGAAATCTATGACCATATATAGTCAGTATTACTTACAGATTTGTTATTACAGATTATTACAAATTATTACAAATTATTATTAATTACTATTAATATTTTTTAATTAATAGAAGTTGAAACTCAAAATTGGTATAGAAACAGTGCAAAATGTATTAAATTTACAAACATATTTCAAGCTTAAAGGAACACTCCACCTTTTATTTTTAAAACAAGGCTCATTTTACTAACATTTACATTGTACTGTTACTCCTAGAATTAAAATGTTGACTTGAACCATTTTTGAATCCATTCAGCAGATTTCTTGTTCTGGTGGGGTCGCTTTTAGCTTAGCTTAGCATAATGAATTGAATCGGATTGGACCATTAGCATTTCATTAAAAAAAAAAAGAGTTAATAATTTTCCTATTTAAAGCTTGAGTCTTTTGTATTTACACTGAAAATGCAAATTTTCTAGCCCATTTTTCCAAGGAACTATAGTCTTATTATAATGTAATAGTCAAGAAACGCTGCTATACAACATCAGTTACTGTGAGAAATTCCTTGTAACAGCATAAACTGCAGTGGTGAGCTTTTCATACTTCATTTCATCAATAAGCGAGTATACACATCTAGAAGGGTGTGAGAGATGTGGCGAAAAGCACTTTAAATATAACTTTGTGACACTCAACAGATATTTTTGCTAATATGTTTGACACCTCTGCATACCTCATCTGAGTCTACACACATGCAATGGATAATTTTACAAGCATGTATAACACCTTCACATATCCTGTGCGACGTAAGGGTATTTAAATATTCTCAAGGTTTCACTCATTAAGTAAAATCTAATCTAGCATCTTAAAACATCACTTCTAGTCAAAACAGATGTGTTAATATCATTTATATTAAAGGTAGATTTCAAATTAGCACAATCTGCTGACTATTTTTTTTATTGATCTATGAAATGAATGAATGCAAACACGTGTTAGAATATTGCAGTCGTCCTGGTACATGTAGCTGAAAACAAAATCTGAACATGAAGAGCCTTTTGCGGTTTTCATTTTCTGCAGAAATATATTCTCTTAAAAGATATAGATGTAATGGATATTATAGATTTCTCAAAATATCTAAAAAAAATATATATCTTTTTTTTTGAGTGTGCCTCAAACAGGTGAGTGGGTTTGATAAACCACCTGTAGAAACACTGTCTCACCATATGCACCAAACACTTTACTTAAAGGGCACATAGTTTACCTCTTTTTTATGATTTAATATTAATATTATGGTTCTTCTGAGTGTGCCAGTTTAGGTTCAGTTTAAAACACAATTCAGATTTGTTTATTATAATGTGTTAAAAAGTGTCATGTTGGGGGCGTGTCCACAGTTCACTGATTTATGGGTGTGTTGCTTCACATGTAGATTAGTTTCGGCTTCCCGCGTAACGTAACAAGGGGGCGGGGCCATGAGCTCACCCGCTCTGCGTTTGCAACAGAGTCTGACAGGAAGACTGCGAGAAGGAGCAGGAGTGAGAGGTTCAGCAATCAATCGTACATATACGACTCGGACACATACCAAGCAAAGAGTACAAAATCATTTGTGTCTTTGTACAGTTTTACAGCCAACTGTGTGCTAGTTTCAAGTGCCGAGCTTGTACATAGACACTAACCACGCACACTGAATTGACTTTGACTGAGGCACCGGATGCGCCGCTCGAAGCCGCGACACGGCACAGCAGACACTCTCTGTGGCGCACCAGAAGCATGAAGTGTCCCGAATCGTCGTGCCACACATTTTTGAATTCTAAACATAGGTTTCTGCAGCGGTCCGCGGCGCCCAGCCATCGACTTGAGTGTTCCCTGATAGAAACCTATGTTTAGAATTCTAAAACGCATGCTAGTTAAGATCACAGGGAGCTTCTGGGATCGCGAGAAATGCAAACGGCTGAAGTATAAGGTAGACTCAATGAGAAGTACACATGTTTGCAAACCTACCTAAAGATACAACCAATAATTCCGATTAGAGCGATAATGTGGAGAATATTGCTCTTGTGTTGAGCCCAATGAGCCTTGCATCTAAAAATAGAGCTAGCGTGTTCCTTTAGTGATATCGCTTCGACTCACGCTGAAAATGGCGGACGTGAATCAACAAACTGAGGATATGATGACGTGCCTGTCAATCAATATTGGTGGGCAGGGGGACCGCTCTCCTACGTAAAGTTGCGGTCGTTTTGAAAACCGCTCCAATTGTTCCACCGTTTTTTATGTTGTTAAATTGAAGCTGTGCTTATATCACCCCAATGTGACGGTCTATACACCATACATGCACATATGTCTGTCCAAACAGCTTGAAAAGTTTTTTCTTGAAGATTTTTTACCATAGGTGCCCTTTAAACTCCATTTTACAAGGACTTAATAAGAAAAGCAATGTTTACTTGTGAATGTACCACACAATCATGTTGCACTGCTTGTTTTCTTTAACCTTAAATATCTCTTTTAATATATTTATTATCAATATCGTGCACAATATTTTTATGTCTTATTTAAAAGTGCTTGTATAGGCTGTCTGTGTGTGTAGTTTAGTTTTTTGAGGCACCATCTTTATTAAATTTATATAAAGTTTTAACATATACTAACGAAAAAACAATTATACACTTCCTGACAAAAGTCTTGTCGCCTATCCAAGTTTTAGGAACAACAAATAATAACTTGACTTCTAGTTGATCATTTGGTATCAGAAGTGGCTTATATGAAAGGCAAAGGCCTCTAGATTATGATTATTTTACCAAAATATAACATGATTATGCCTTGAGTTTTAATTATTTAATTAGTACAGTAAGGTCTGACTTTGCTTAGACAAAAGTCTAGTCACTTAACAGAAATAATGTACAATATAGAATATAAAGTCATGCTGCAGTGGAAACAGAATGAATATTGTGTCTGACTCCATCATGAGCTTGGAGGACTGCATCCATACATCTCTGCATTGACTCAAATCACTTATTAATAAAGTCATCTGGAATGGCAAAGAAAGCTTTCTTGCAGGACTCCCAGAGTTCTTCAAGATTCTTTGGATTCATCTTCAATACCTCCTCCATCTTACCACAGACATGCTCAATAATGTTCATGTCTGGTGACTGGGCTGGCCAATCCTGGAGCACCTTGACCATCTTTACATTCAGGAACTTTGATGTGGAGGCTGAAGTATGAGAAGGAGCGCTATCCTGCTGAGGGGTTTGTAATGTAATGGGCAGCACAAATGTCTAGATACCTCAGGCTGTTGATGTTGCCGTCCACTCTGCAGATCTCTTGCACGCCCCCATACTGAATGTAACCCCAAACCATGATTTTTCCTTGACCAAATTTGACTCATTTCTTTGAAAATCTTGGCTCTATGTGGGTTCCAATAGGTCTTCAGCAGTATTTGTGGTGATTGGGATGCAGTTCAACAGATGATTCATCAGAAAAATCAACCTTCTGCCACTTTTCCAAATGATCAACTAGAAGTCCAGTTAATATTTGTTGTCTTACAACTGAGATCGATGACAAGACTTTTGTCAGGTAGTGTAAGATGTAATTGTAAGACTTTTAAACCAAGAATTTCTTCGCTTTTTTGTTCGTTTTTTTTAAAAAGCAGCGCAGCATAATTGTTGAAATAACACCGTACCGTACACTCACAATTGAAGCACTTTTATAGACCCATGTTTGTTTTTAAGTACTTTCCAGTCCTTGAATTCATATGTCTGAAATTGGAAGTGTGGAAACCCTGAATTGGAGGTGAATTACCCAGATTTTATGTTGTCTATCAGGGAGTGATGCGGAACAGAAGGGGCTGAAGTCTGGAGACGAGGTGCTGCAGATCCAGGACTCTTCTCTGCAGGGTCTCACACGCTTCGAAGCCTGGACTCTCATCAAAAACCTCAATGATGGCCCGTTCACACTCATCGTCAAGAGGAGAAGATGCGAACAGAGCTAAAACTTCCCTCTAAAAGCACTTAGAGAATAATCATAAATTTACAACATGTTACGAAGCGTCTCCATTCAATTCTTTTCATCATAAAAAAGGGTTCCCATACCTTGAGGCTAATAAATTTTCAGGTCACAGTTTATAATAAGGTTTCATTAGTTCATTTATTTACCAACATGAACTAATTATGAACAATACCTGTACAGCATTTATTAATCATAGTTAAACATTTATTAATGCATTATTAACATCCAAATTCATGCTTGTTAACATTAGTTAATGCATTGTGCGTTTACATGAACAAATACTGTAATAAATGTATTGTTCATTGTTTGTTTATATTAGTTAATGCAAGGGTCATCAATCTCAGTCCTGGAGGGCCAGTGTCCCTGCAGGGTTTAGCTCCAACTTGCCTCAACACACCTGCCTGGATGTTTCAAGTATACCTAGTAAGTGTTTGATTAGCTTGTTCAAGTGTTTGATTAGGGTTGGAGCTAAAATCTGCAGGACACCGGCCCTCCAGGAACAGGTTTGGAGACCCCTGAGTTAATGAATAAATTACATTAACTAAAACAACCTTATTGTTAAGTGTAACCAAATTTACATTCATTTTTACCCATTTTTGAGAACGTTAAAATAAGGTTTCATTAGTTTATGGATTAATAACTAACATGACCAAATAACAAACAATATATTACAGTATTTATGTTAAAGGGGACACAAGCCGTCTAAGGTTTTTATTTTGTGCTCTTCTCCAAGGTCTACTAATAATATTATCAAGATTTTCACTTCAAAACATCATAGTTTAGATGTAATTTGACTATTTTCTGTGCTGTTTTTGCACTTTGTTTATATGAGGGCGATGGATTGTACACTGTAAAAGATATCTGTTAATTAACAGTTTGCTTATTTTGTGATTCACAAGTGTTTTCTGTTTATTTACGATTGTAATTTGCATTATAGGATGTTGATCTCTGCTGTCGACTTTTGATGTTGAGAATTTAACTCTACACTTTACAAAGTGACTTTTATTGACATTTTAGTAGCTTGAAATAATATAATGCATAAGAAATGATATATAGAGAAATAAGTAAAATAACAGAAAATGTACTGGCAAGTTTGTTACAAGGTTTTTGTAGCGTAATATACAACACCAACCCAGACAATATATCACTTTAAACTATTAAAAATGTTCATAAAAGTCAGTTTTTCCCAACTTTTCAAGGTTAAAAATTGTTGGAAGAAAGGTCAAGATCCCATTATGCAATTCAAAAGCATAAAAAATGGCATAAAATAAAAACATGAATTACAAAATACAGAAAACTGCAAATTTATGGATATTTTTTATTTTTTACTGCTGTGATTGGCTAAAAGTTTTGCATATTAAGTTATTTATTTGCATATTTAGTTCAGAAAAAATAGGCGTTGATCTTCTGCGGAGGCGGGGCTTATCCACCCTATGACATCATAGATAAGCATGTTCCATTTCCTTTCGTTTTGTCAGACTACTTTTAATAAAAGCTGTTTTTAGAGTAACAACGTTTTGAGCTCCGAAACTTGCAGGGTGCTTTTATAGTACCATGACCTCTTTTATTTGAAAATTAATACAATTTTGGTTTCTCATTGCATGATCCCTTTAAAGTTACTTACTGAAAATAAAGCCATTTGTTGTTCGTTCTTGTTAACTCACAGTGCATTATCTAAATCTAGATTTGCATTAGTAAATGTTGGATTAATAACTGCTGCACAAGTATCATTCATGTTTAGTTTCAAACAAGCCTGAAGGACTCAATTAGTTTAGGTGTGTTTAATTAGGGTTGATATTAAACTGTGCAGAACTGTGGCCCTCCAACTAACCTGTGTGTTAGTTCAACGTTAACTAATGAAATCTTATTTTGAATTGTGACCAATTTTCTTAAATGAGCCGGATTTAATTAAATGACATATTTTAGAGTGGAGCAAGGAAAATATACATTTACTATTAAACACTTACATGATTTCTGCCCACTTCACAATTGTATATTCCCCTTATATTTGCAGCTTTTTCCACTTGTATTTGCAAGCTGATTTATACTTCTGCGTCAAGCGCAACAATGCATAGCGCAAGCTTTGTGATTGGTCGGCTTGGTGGTGCTGACAAGTGTGAGCGGGACCGAGACCCACGCGAACCCAATGGAGCGAGTGTTTACAAGTGTTGAGTTCCATGAAGGAGCTCCAGATTGTGTTTACCTTATGATTAATGTTGTTGCAAGTCCGCCAGTTCGTGCCTCTGAATGAGCAAGTTTGATCTACTTGTAACGTTACAAAAAACAAAATACCTGTGAAGAAACTTGGCACAAAGGAATATAAAAACCTGCTGCCAGCTTGCATTTCGGAAGTGTTATTGAAGAACAACACAAAGAGCACGCAGACGTATATATATATATATATATATATATATATATATATATATATATATATATATATTTTTTTTTTTTTTTTTTTTTTAGGGGGGGGGGGGGGGGGGGGGTACCTTCAATTTGGATAGGATAGTGGATGTTACAGACAGGAAAGTCTTGGGAGCAGAGAGAGGGGAACAGTCGGCAAAGGACCTCGAGCCGGGAATCAAAGCCTGGTCACTGTGAGCACCATGGTGCTATATGTCAGCGCACTTAACCACTAGGATATTGGCGCCAACATAAATCAGCCTTAAGAGTGTGGGAACCCTGCTTGGATCATCTGAAGGATTAATTAGCCAATCAGACAACTTAATTTTTAGTCATTTTCAGATATAACGTTTTTATGTTGAGCATTGAAGAGCAAAAAAAGAAAACAAAAAAAAATACAAAAACATGATTTACAGACAGAATTTATGGTTTTACATACGAGTATTAAAGAGAATAAACTGCAGAAAAAACCCGAAATTTCCAAAAAAAAAATAAAAATAATAATAATACTAAAAATGGTGGTTTATCTGTGTTCGCTAATTGATCTCTTCATTCATTTATTGCTTTATTTCATCATTAATGCATTTCAGCAGTTGTATGACATACCTGATGTGCGTCGCTGCATGATGTGGTACTACACGATCAGGAAGCTTGTTTTTATTTTCACATTTGTACCATTTTATTGTCATGATCAGGGATTCATACAACTATCATTCTTGTCAAATCTGCCTGTTCGGATGCAACGATTTGCACAAACTTGTATATATATATCTGATATATTTCTACGTCATATCACCAAAGCAGAATGTAGAGAGCGCATCAATGTGGCCGTTTTCAAAAGAAAAACAAATGTTTAAGTAGAACTTTTCCATAAAGTCATTTATTTTGCTTGGTCAAACGCTTCATCTAACAGTTCAGCACTCTAGTTTTTCATCAAAGGCAGATCAAAAATTCCTTTTTATATTTTACTGAAATATCTTTCAACAAAATCCACCTCTATCAGCTTCAGTAACTCGTGTGATGAACACTTCAGGTCTTGATAGATATTTTCATCTCCTGTTAAACGAAAAGCCTTAATATATTGAAAATGTGTGAAAACAGAAGATGTTTTAGATGTAATTTGGGTTTATAACATCCAAATAAAGTACGATACAAAGATAAACGTGGTCATCAGTCATTTTTAATATCTGAAAACTGAATCTGAAAGGTGAATCATACAATGACTGCTTCTTTTAGGTTTTAACCAGGTGCGTCGCTAGACCCGATTTACTGGGGCAAGTGCCCCAGTAAATGCATTGAGATTTATTTATTTATTTATTTAATTTTTTTTTTTTAGGAGGGGGGTGTGGGTGCCCCAGTAGAGCTTTATGTCTAGCAACGCCCCTGGTTTTAACAAACAGTACACAGATGTCCCATAGTCAGTTCTGAGTGGACAAACAGCATGATAAACGTCAAAAATGAAGACTAAACATGTTTAAAGTCACCATGAAATGACAACTGACCTGATCTGAATGCTCTTTTTCAGACCTTAAAGTTAATATGAAATATAGCCCAATCCCAATTCTATTTTTGTACCCCTACCCCTTTCCCTTGGCCCTTGAAACAGAGTGTGAAGGGGAAGGGCTTCAAAATTTACCCCTAAGAAATGGGACAGCCCTATAGCACCTGTACACGTCATCATATGTCATCGCGATCTCTTACTGCATATGAGACTGACGATCGCGACTGCAGTAGTTATTCCAGTTGTGCTATTTTTTTGGTATTTATCTTCAGGAAATCACTGAAGGCAGCAATATCATGTTATCATAATGATAAAATGTGGTAATAAGATTGTAGCTATACTGCACATTTACACAGTGGCAATATTCATCTATGTAAACACACCAAAAACAGCATTTAAATTATAGCAGACACTGTAAAAAGCTTATTTCTAGCCACTAGACATTACTGACAGGGTATTCGAGTGTCATCGAGTGACTGAATGTTGTGGGACTGCTGTACAGGAGTAATTATTAGGAAATATAGATAGCCAAATTTAGTGGTTTTTATTTTAGTTTTTTTTTTTAAAGCATGACGGTAAAATATAAACGGGGTTATTAATATAAAACATGTGATTGTTTGTTGTAAAAATTCGTAATAATGACAAAAAATACTTATTTGTGGATCTCCTTACTTCCAGGCGCAGCTATGCTGCCGTTGTGGCTTGTGTATTCTGGGAAATTTCTTTACCCTTGGTTTTGAGTGTGGTCCTGAAAAATCTTCATTCAAAGGGGTATTCACCCCTACCCCTTAAGGGGAAGGGCTAAGGCAAGGGTCACCAAACTTGTTCCTGGAGGGCCAATCTCCTGCAGATTTTAGCTCCAACCCTAATCAAACACACCTAAATGAGCTAATCAAGGTTTTACTAGGTATACTTGAAACACCCAGCCAGGTGTGTTGAGGCAAGTTGGAGCTAAACCCTGCAGGGACACCGGCCCTCCAGGACCGAGATTGGTGACCCCTGGGCTAAGCGGTAGAATTGAAATTGGGCCTAAATCTACTGTCAACTTTGCTCCACCCCTACCCTTTCCAACCAATCATATCCCTGCATTCTATGGCTGTGCGATCACAAGAGACTGCGATATGAAATATATATTATTTAATCTCCCCCAACCAGAGCAAATGCGTGACTGCCGTCTGTGTGTGACAGTTTTACAAGCCAACTGAGTGAGCACCCTTTCGCTCTGCCGAATCAGAATTGAGCAACCAAACTTATTTATTGATTTGACGCACATTATAATACCAGCTGTATTATGATGTGCATCAAATAAATAAATGATTTCGTTTAACTCTTTCTCTGCAGTTAACAGGAGAAAACACTTCCCCCTGCCATTGACTAGTTTTACGCAGTCTGTGTTTTAGGTGTATTACGGTAGGGGAAGCCCTAACGCATGTCCTGAGTGAGGCACATGATGCTCCGGTGAGTGAAATCCAAGAAAGCGAAAGTAAGATCGTGGTAAAAATTTGCCTTAACAACCTTCCTTTGGCTTAATCCCTTCCATTTTAGATCTTATCTTGACAATAGACCAAATAGAAGGTTGAAGATTGCACATCTAACATAGTCGGCTACCTAATATGGTAAATAAGAATTTTCTGCAAATTTCTGGGAATTACCACCTCAAATTAAGTCATTTTTATTGCAAAAAAAAAAAAAAAACATCACGAAAAACTAGGGAGTCTGAGCAGTGCGAATTCCTATTCATTCATAAAATATAGACAAGCAAGCATCTCAGTTGAACTGCTATAAATTAAACCAACCATCAATGAAGATAATACAAAATGACAATTAATTTAAAGCAGTTTTATGGGGGAAAAAAAGACCACTGTACTAAACTACTAGAGAAAAACTACAATCCCATGAAGCACTGCGAATGTCACAATCAACTTAAATAATACATACTCGACACAAATATTTACTTTCAAGTATTTTCAGAGCATATTTATTATTTATTGAGCCTTACATCATTCACAGTGCAGCATGGGAGTGGGCACACTGCTCTCTGATTGGTGGAATTCTGCAGAGCATTATGGGTAATGTAGTTTTTCTTTTTAAAAATGAATTTCTTATATTAGGTCTGTCTTTAAAGCTTAACCAGTTATCATTGAGGACAATCAATGTCTTTTTTTACTTTCAGAAACACAAGTGCTCATTTAAAATAGGTTTTAAACATCATTTCATGCTGACTTTAACAAAAAAATAAAAAATAATGGAATCACTTGACAGCGGTGCAACCCTGACAATGTGTGTACTACTAACGGAATATTAGTCTGTTTATTCAAATATAAAGAAAAGACTTTGCACAATACTATTGAAGGCAAGCACACACTCCTTGCATCAACTTTCAAAATGCACAAGTGCACATGGCTCATTTACATTTGATAAAAATCCCCCTAAAAATATAAGCACAGAACACATCTCCAGGCCATGAGCATGCGTTCACTGTAAATTCACCGACGGCATACAGGCATAAAAATCACACAGTACTGATTGGTTAAGACGCATGTCTGGATTGGACACAATCGTGCAGCGAGACAAAAACAGGCAAATGGTAATTAAAGAGATCACAGTAAACAAACAAGACACACGACACGCTCTGTTCTCTCTGAGGTCAGTCAGAAACACAGTATTAAACAGTCCCTTTGTCTATGTGCAATTACCACCGTTTACAAGAAAACATACCAACATGGGCTCACTGTGAAAACGTAGCCCTAAATACTTTCATGGAGATCACGAATTATGTAGCAAGTGGTACGTATGGCATACGACTTTGAAGCGAACGCTACGGGGCTGTGTGACGCCATTTCTTTTTGTGCTTACTAGCTGACCGCTTACCTCCATATGGTCAACTTTTCCACTGTTACACGTGAGTTATGCAAGTACGCCGGTGGACTTGTGACGTGGAGCGGCGCGAGACAGTGATGATGGGCTTCGAGTCCGGTGAAAATGTTTCCAGAAAGCAGGTAAAACAAAAGCAAAAGCCAAAAAATAAAATAATAACAGGGTGAGAATGTGGTACAATTTGAAAATGTGGTAAAAATCAAGTGGCTGCGAGGACTTTTTTTCTGGATTGCTTTTCAAAACGGTCAGTCAGTCTGTCAACAGCGGCCTTAGGTGGATTTACGTGAGAACAGCAGGCATGAATGGCACTCACGAGAGAAATTTGAGATCTCAAAAAGCGTACAAAGTGGCTTCTGGCGGATTCGTGAAAACAAAAACTGCAAAAGAACGTAGCTCCTGGGACGTATTTGGTGCTCTCCAGAAATGTATATAGTGGTACGTTTTCAGAATGAGCCTGTGTTGAAACATACAAGGCCAAAATGAGAATTAGCTCTTATTCAACTATAGGGGGGAAATGTCGTATTTCCAGTATTTTGGAATAAATTATAAGCATGAATTTGAATTGAACAGGACGTATTCAAATGATAATTACAATTCAAAGATATTCAGCAAACGGGCTTATGTTAGAATTTTCATGTGTTATTACCATGTATTTTTGTTTTAATTACCAAATGTGTTAATAGCTTAAATCAAATTTTAAAATCCTTGTCAGCTGGAAGTTGCAGAGACTTCTATTTCAGTATGTTGATGTACTTCCAAATGAAAAAAAAATTGAGTAGGGGCGGGGCATTCCCTTATAGCAAGCTAATGGCAAAGTCCCTTTTAGGTAAGTCAAAGATTATAGAATACACAAGACGTGTCACTCAAATAGTTTTGAATGGGGAAAAGTGTAACAGTCAGAATGACGAATGAAGTACCGCCTACTATCACAGGAGCCAATCATCGATGGCTATAACCCTGACGTTTCTCCGGGGAGAAGCTCCGACCAGACGTGTGCTTTTATGACAGTTTTTGTGGTCAACAGACACACTTTAATCTCTGCGACTACTTGCGTCACAGACAGTGGCGTAGCGGACATTTTAAAAGTGGGGGGACGACTGTATCAGATCATACGTTCATATAATTATTAATCACCTGTTTCTAAATGGTCTGTCTCTTAAAGTGAGGGGGAAGAATCCCCCCTGGTTGCTACGCTCCTGGTCACAGACATAAGAAATATATCCACATAAAGCTTGAAATCTCTTTTAAATGAACCAAGTGCACTTGAAAATAAATGTTATTAAATTAACGTAAGGTACAGTCCATCCTGTCGAACACACATCACATGACAGCAACTACTCAAACGCCTACAAACTTGTAAATAAAGAGTCGCCGTCATTTTTGGAGGATATTCGCAATCAAGACCAAGTTGTGGATTACTTTAGAAGAGCAGCGCGATCAGACGATCATTATCCAGAGGATGATAATGTGTAACTCCGCCATAAATGAGGTTGGTGTCGTGATCTTGTTCCTTTCGAGTGCGCATGCGCATTAGCTTGGTTAACATGAAAAAAATGCTGATTTTGTTCGATTCAAATGTTTAGAAACGAAACTTATTAGACGAATGATGTTGAAGTTTATTGGTGATTCCAAATATGTTTCGTAATCGTATGCTTGCCTAACAGTTTTGGAGAATTCGATGTTTCCCCCTTTAGACAGAATGTCCGAGCATACTGCCCGAGATGCATTTCAAATATGGCTGCCGAGTGAAATAACTTGCCTTAAAGGGACTTTGGGTAAGTTATTTCACATGGCGGCCATCTTTGAAACTTCTCTCAGGCATTCTGTTCAAATGGGGGAAACATCAAATTCTCCAAAATTGCTTGCCAAGCTTACGATTAAATTTCATATTTGGAACCAGCAATAAAATTAAACAACAACCGTCTCTTAAGTTTCGTTTCTAAACATTTGAATCACACAAAATCTGCAGGAACTCACATCTGGTTCGAGCCCCTCCCTCGGAGAATCCTCAGTCTACAGCGAACAATGATTGGCTCCTGTACTAGAAGGCGGGGCTTCATTCGCCATATTGACCATTACACTTTTCCCCCATTCAAAACTATATGACACGTCTTATGTATTCTAGAGTCTTTGTTAATGGTAAGAGCGGTTCTTAATACACAGTTGCTATGGAAAGCATCAGCTAGACGTCAACAGAAGGACTGTCTTCAAATGCGGAACCAAATGGTCAAACTTTCATTAAAGATTACAAAAAAACTTTTCAATGGATTAACATGCACCGATCAATTATTTACCATAAGAATAACAATGTGAGCTAGCAAAACAAACAGTGTAAATTTTGATTTCGTGCAGACTTTAAAGAAATAGTTCACCAAAAAATAAAAGTTTCCTCAGCATTTACTCAATCTCAAGTGGTTTTCTCTTCTGTTAAGCACATAACTAGATATTTTGAAAGAATTTAGGAAATGCATCCATTTAAATCAACAATTAAATACTACTGACGCACAAATCTCTTTAAAAACAATTAAAATTCCAGAAATTCCCATTGAAATATTCCAATTAGACCTCCAGATCATGTTTTATACCTCAAAACCAATTACAAAATGGACTACTAATTAGCATTCATTCATTTCCCATTGCTGATTTCAGTTTCTCATGTAAAACTGCATAATGCTTCCTATAAATCTCATTCATCTTATATGGAAGGCAGTTGTTTGGCTGGCTGGCTGGCATGAATACTTTTGAATGGCCGTCAATGGAGGAAAAATGCTTTTGAATCACCAGTAGGGCTAATGGGGTCAGGCTAACCAGCTAAACCTTTATCATCGTATCATAACATCTCCAATCACGACTGTTCTGGCCCTTTTATAGTCAGTTTCAAACATACAGTACATAAACTCAGTTATGTTAACCGAGAACAGCAGCAAATGCAGTTCTTCAACTATTTCTGAAGACACTCGACATGTCAAGTAAACGCTGATTTACCAAAGTCTATAAAATTAAAATAGAGAAATGTTAAAGTACAGCGCATCCAACATTTAGAGATGAAGAAAAATCCTCCAATGTGTGACAGAAATACTAAAAGCAGCTTATTAAAACAAGGCTCTGTTCAAAAAACTAGTGAGCTGCCTATGTAGGCCACATTTCTGACACAACAGCAGTTTCAAACACCTGAATGTCACATAATGCTAATGCTAAACGCCACTGAAACCAACTGAGAGTCAAGATTCCCTTTTGTTTAACGCCTATATGTGTGACATACAACCCTGCTGCCTACGTAGGGGACTGCTAATTAGCAACTTAAGCTACTTTTCTACTGTGCAGTACAACTCAGTTCAGTTTTGCTCAGCTCGGTTTGCATTTCCACTACAGTTTAGTACCACTTAAAATGGGTGGGATTATCACCATAGATGCTCCGCCTCTACTGCTGTGACATCATAGTTTTCATCCCAATGTCTGCTTCTCAACTACCGATGAGCAGAACATCTAGACCTCTTATATTGACCATTTTGCTGCAGTTTCAGTTGTTGGAGATATAAAAATGGTGCAAACCATCAATACAGCAATACATCATTACAATTAATCATGCAATTATGAAATATACTTAATTTATTGTCAATTACGCTCCGCCTCTATAGCCTTCCCATCCAATCATATTCCTGGATTCTGATTCCATACAATGAATGGCTGGTTTGATACCAGCTCATAGCAGGATGGGTGCAGTAGGACTGGTGGGTTCCATGTAGGGGCTCGTCCAGGATGGGAGTGAGGTTTAGGCGGGAGTGAGTGTAGCGGAGGCCAGCTAGTGAAGTGCTATGCAGGTAAACCTCACTCCTCTGACCTCAAAAGGTGCTCTAGCAACAGATGCTAGAGGCCATGGTCTTTAACCTTCTTGTTAGAGAAACCGACTCCCATACAAATAATCGCCAGTTCAATGCCAGCTCAGAGTGGGTTGGGTGCAGTAGGACCGGTGGGTTACAATATGAAACGTTATGAAATATTCAAACGGCATGTCCTTGTAAGAGCAACCAATTCCCATACAAAAAATTGCCAGTTTGATCCCAGAAAAAAGCGGGTTGGGTGCATTAGAACCGGTGGGTTACATGTGGGGGCTCGTCCGGGATAGGAGGGAGGTTTAGGGCAGTTAATGTAATAAGGGCCAGCTAACAAAGTGCTATGCAGGTAAACCTCACTCCTCTGACACCAAAAGGTGCTCTAGTGATAGATGCTAGAAGCCACGGTCTTTAGCCTCCTTGTTAGAGAAACCGACTCCTATACAAACAATGGCCGATCCCAGCTCAGAGAGCGTTGGGTGCAGTAGGACCAGTGGGTTCCACGTGGCGGCTCGTCCGGGATAGGAGTGAGGTTTAGGGGGGTGAGTGTAGCGGAGGCCAGCTAGTGAAGTGCTATGCAGGTAAACCTCCCTCCTCTGACCTCCAAAGGTGCTCTAGTGACAGATGCTAGAGGCCATGGTCTTTAGCCTCCTTGATAGAGAAACCAGCTCCCATACAAAGAATCGCCACTTCAATCCAAGCTCAGAGCAGGTCGGGTGCAGTAGGACCGGGGGTTACAATAGGAAACGTTATGAAATATTCACATTGCATGTCTTGAAGAATAGTAAGCATTAAGGTTGGAGGTGGGACATTTCACTATGTTCTGACTGTATCAGAAATGCAGAAACCAAAAAAAGGACCAGGTAAATAGGCACGGAACCCAAAAGTCAGGTGTAGCAAACTGAACTGCGCCATAGCATGCAGTGGAAAAGCACCTTAAGTAGACAGCAAGGTAGCTCAGTAGGTTTTACAACAGAGCTGCTAAGTCTAAAAAGTTAACAAAGCCACATATAGTATGAAGGATATGATTTTCAAATGAACCATCATGATTATTATACATGGGGGATCACTCCAAGTTTAAAAAACACTGATCAATTGGCAAAACTTGATGCTACCGGTATCAACAAAATGTCTTAATTTTCCACACAAACAGATCGATGAAATGTTTTGAAAGCACTTTGGATAAAAGCATCTGCCAAATGCATAACTGTACGTTTTTTTCTGTGCAATAGTTTATCATTTGAATCACCAGTTTTCAGAATTTCTGAAATAATACGAAAAACAAAATGTTCCTGTACTAAAACGGCCTATATTCAAGTGTTTGTGCACGTGTGACTATTGGAAGAATCAGGAATAACGTAACCTCACTTTTTACTAAAATCTTGATTAAATGCATCAAATTATCAAAAGTTTCAGAATTAAGATTAAAGGGACGGGCTGTCCTCTATAAAGTGGCTATTTGAGGGATTTGACAGCTTTGGTCAGGTTGTTGTAAAACTCCACCATACTAGTGGGGAAAAATGAATCTACAACCGAACGAGGAAGTAATCCTCCGAGGTCCGTCTGGAAAAAGCTGAACAGCTGCGTTTTGCCTGGTTCCCTAAAGAGACAAACAATGGTGTACTTCAATAATTTATGTTATGGATGATACGGTGGATGAAAAAAACAGTCAAAATGTCACCATCTGCTGACTCATATTTGAATTACATTAACCAAAAATGTAGGAACTTTTACCCAGGAACTGGAACACAAATGCAGCCACATGGATGGTTGAAGCCTCTGACGAAGCCGTTCTGAGGAGGACAGTCTGGATGGCTTACATTGGTAGCTATAAAACGATAAAAATGTGATATAAAAGCAATTAACATTAGTTATCAGGTCGTATATTTATTTCATAGTGATTTTATTTGATACAATTATCTGCTCATGATAACAAGATACTTGGTGCACTTATTATTGCCATATTTTAGTAAGCACTAGATCTGTTGTGATGAGTAATTTCTGCTATGTGAGATATTAACTGTTTCTCAATACCAAGAACGCAAAGTTCGGACTTGCGTCCTTGGAAGTTCAGACCTGGAAGAACAAACTCCCGAGGATGCGAGGACACAAGTCAGGTCCTTCTTCAAATGGAATGGTAGTATACTTTATAACGTCACTAACCTCTCCATAGATTGATCGGTTCGCTGTACATTAACAATAAAATTATTTAATTATATAAAGCACGGCCTTTTAATTTATTTTATATTAATATTATAAATCTATACTTTTGATTTAAGAAATTCATTCATTCATTTTCTTTTCGGCTTAGTCCCTTTATTAATCCGGGGTCGCCACAGCGGAATGAATCGCCAACTTATCCAGCTCGTTTTTACGCAGCGGATGCCCTTCCAGCTGCAACCCATCTCTGGGAAACATCCACACACACTCATTCACACTCATACACCAGGGACAATTTAGCTTTCCCAATTCACCTGTACCGCATGGCTTTTTGACTGTGGGGGAAACAGGAGCACCAAGAGGAAACCCACACGAACGCAGGGAGCAAACTCCACACAGAAATGCCAACTGACCCAGCGACCTTCTTGTTGTGAGGCAACAGCACTACCTCATGCGCCACTGCGTTGCCGATTTAAAAAATTGTAAAAATAAATTACTATGTGAAGTAAAATGTGTTACTATACACAAACTCGTGTCATTGATTATCAGAATTAATAAACTACAATGGACTATATACAAGTATAAAGTACAAGAAGTGAAAAATAGGAAATAAAGATAAAGTTAAGCAATTTGGTAAACAAAAACAAACATCGTACTACACTGTAACATAAAGACAATTATAAAACGTAACAAAATAACACTGCCAAAACAAAACACAAATAATAGATATAAATGACCAAAAACTGTCCATTAGATATACACACAATGTATTAAATATCATGTTTTAAGTACAATAGACAGATGCAATCTAGCCGTACATCAGTGATGGACTGGCCAATTAAAGCTGCTCTCGGCGGGGGAGGTGATGACGAAGCTCTTGCTGACAGGCTGGGGGTCATGGTCCGCATAAGATGAGGGAAACTTAAAGGTTTACTTAACTTAGAGGTTGAAACTTAAACAACTACCTTCTCACCTAAAAAACAGAAGAGTATTTTTAAAACCGGGAGGGTTTTCTCCTCAGCTTTCACTGGTTAGGCTGCAGTGTATTCTGGGAAAGCTGTGTTTTGTAAGTTTGCACAAGTCACCTCTCGATGCGCCCTTGGCAAAAGAGGCAGAGCAAGTACACATCCGGGAATTTTATATGTACTTGGCAAGATGTGAACTTTGAATTGAAACAGTACTTCGGCGACGATTGATGATGTTTCACGAGGACACAAGAACGCAAGTACAGACAAGAACACATATTGAGAAACAGCCATTGTCTCAGAAATGATTGCGTTAAGTGATGGTGTTGTCTAAATATTGCCAATACTTAAAATTGACTGCAAGACCTAGTTTAACCACTAGGTAGATCAATCCTACATAGTGCACCTTTAAACAACAGATTAAAGAAGGAAGGCCAAAAATTACCATTTGATGACACTGTGCCATCTTCATAGCGCTTAATGGAAATGACATCGACAAAATCCCGAGGCGATATAATACCCATAGCAGCCGAGGGGGTGACAGTTCGGCAGATCAAAACGTCCTGCGAAATGACAACGAACAGATTTAGAAATGTATACACCTACTGCATTATGTAGTAACTGTGCATTAAAAGCATCTCAATTAAAACTATTAAAGGGGGTAAATAACTTTACCCAAAGCTGAAAATGCTGTCATTATTTACTCACTCTTGCCAAACCTGTCTTGACCCGAGTTTCTTTTTTTTATTTTTACTTTATTATTTTACTAACATTAAAACACATTGGCTTACAACTTTGGTCCAACAAACATTTACACAACAATTAACTATAAAATATACAATATACAAACAATACATACGAAAGTAAAATAACAATGAATACAATAAGTAAACAATAAAAATAAATACAAAAAAAGAATACATATAATAATAATAAATAAATAAATAAATAAATAAATGAATGAATATGTAAATAAATCATTAAAAAATAAAACAAAATACTGACCTTCAGTTTTAATCTAAATTACTCTACATTTCCTGTAGAATGTATGTCTTTAAAGTAATCTATGAAAGGTTGCCAGATTTTACAGAATTTGTCTGCTTTGATTTTTAGGGAGAATCTGATTTTCTACAGTTTCAAGTTTCATTACATCCCTCATCAGACATTATACAGCTGTGAAAATAAGTATTGAACATCTCGTTTTTTCCTATATTTCTAAAGGAGCTGTTGACATGGAATTGAGCCAGATTTTGGTAAAAACCCAAACAATAAAACCATCAAAATATTACCAAAGCAAAGAAAAAAACATTTTAGAAAAATGAGTTATGTGTAATAACAATGAAATGACAAGGAGAAAGTGCTGAACTACAGAAATGTGTTTAATACTTTTTTATAAAAGGCTTTTTTGGTGATGGCGGCTTAAAGACGCCTCTCATAAGGAGAATGAAGTCACAAGCATTGCTCAGGTGTGAGTTTTTCACAGACTTCATCTAAGTGTAAAAACCTTGATGGCTCTGTCAGTCGTGTCTATCGAATCTGAGTTTTATTTTGTATTTTTTATTGAATTAAAGTCAGGTGATTGGCTGGGCCATTCTACAGCTTGATTTTCTTTCTCTGAAAGAATTTGATTTTCCTCGGCTGCGTTTTGGATTATTATCTTGCTGAAATGTCCACCCTGGTTTCATTTTCATCATCCTGGTAATGTAATAAGATTTAAGCTGCTGTCTGGGCTTTCATTGCCTTTCTACACCTCCCTTTCTTCATGTGTTCAATACCTTTTCATTGCGTCGTTTAATTTTATTACACATAACCTCATTTGCAAACTAATTAGATTTGTTTTCTTTGTATATATGACTTTCTTTGGTTGTTACCAACATCTGGTAAAAAATTCAAGTCAACAGCACCTTTAGAATAAAGCACCCTAAAAATATTGACCTTAAAATTATTTTAACAACATTAAAACTGTTATTCTAGCTAAAATAAAACTAACAAGACTTTCTCCAGAAGAAAAGAGTATTATAGGAAATACTGTGAAAAATTCCTTGCTCTGTTAGACATAATTTGGGAAATTTTGAAAAAAAAAAGAAATAAATCCATAGGAAGGCTAATAATTTTTGACTTTGACTGTATTTATGACTGTATGACACACTAAAGTGGGAAATGAGAAAGTGGTCATCTCTCGAACTGAGAATACTTGAATCACATTGTTCCTTTAAGCCAGTGGTAACAGGAACTAGTGAGATCATGAGCTTTAACTCAACAATGCTCTCTATTCACATGGGTGTGCATTTGTGTTTCTCTTACCGCAGACACCTGCTCCACAAGCTCAAACTTCTTTATATTAGCATCCCATTTCACACGAAGCCCGTTGATTTCAGGCTTCAGGCAGTCCCACACTTTCTCTGGACTGCCATTGACGATGCCTTCACCCTTGTACCTGAGAAATCAGGAGCACACAATCACCACTCATGCACACTGGACAAAGGTTAATGTCACGGCTGTCGGGATGTTTGCATATGATGTTATTGACAGTCAGCAAGTTCTATATCTAAAGTTTTCTAGATTTTACTACTGATGACACATCTTCTAAATATACAGTTAAAATGCTGTCATCTAAACATTTATTTGACAAATAGTTACAAATGGAACAGAAAAATTTGTATATTCTTATATACAAAGTAGGAAATGAGTTGGGAAATGAATGTGTCTTGGAATAACCTTTAAGTGTTAATACAAATTGTAGATTAAACCAAATATTAATTAATATTAAACTGAGAATTTCAAGTAGTCTATTCTATTTTCACAGCTTTACTTTTACATGTGCAAAGGGGTATATGCACAGACTTTTAATTTCAGCCAGCCAGCCAGCCTCAGCACTGCTGGTGAAGTGTCTTTCCATTATAAAATTGCCACATTTAACGTCTGATTTCTTTAAAAATCACTGATCTTCACTGCCTGATAGATATACGATATAAATTGGGTCTCAGACCAGACAAGAAGCACTGCATTAAATTCCATTCCCCCCCGGCCATGTCTTTAAAATAGGACAGTGTATTTTACCACAGTATTTACAATGGAGTTTCTGCGCTTGCAGATTACACGGTATTTCATCTCGTTTTACACTTGAACTAAATGAATGCTTAAGTCTATTTAACTGAATGTATTGTAATTACATTACAACATCGATGCTGTAAAAGCAACCTTATGAAATTGAAAATAGCCACATTAAGCTTTCACCGGAAGTTTATCATTGGTTGAAAAACACTAGCTGTGCACAGAGCCCACTGATTTGTAAAGATAAAATAAAATCAAGTTTCACATTTAGAGAAAAGTACGGTTTTCAAAGAATCTGTAAGGACCATTCACAGTTTTGCTTAAAAATGCAAATAAATAAATAAATAAACAAATAAATAATACAATTACTTTAATTGTAAAAAAAAGTTTGAATTGTATTGTAAGAAACATTTGAATTGTAAGAAATTTTTTTTTTGTATAAATACTAAAACAAATACTTTTTATTTCTATAAAATAAATGATAGTATACATGTTAGATTATACATACATGTGATATATACATACATACATACATACGTGTGTGTCTTCAAGTCATATGTATATATAGTCACCGGCCACTTTATTAGGTACACCTTGTTAGTACCAGGTTGGACCCCATTTTGCTTTCGAAACTGCTTTAATCCTTCGTTGCATAGATTCAACAAGGTTCTGGAAATATTTCTTAAGAGATTTTTCTCTATATTGACATGATAGCATCACACAGTTGCTGCATATTTGTCGGCTGCACATCCATGATGTGTATCTCTCGTTCCACCACATCCCACACGTACTCTATTGGATTGAGTTTGGTGACTGTGGAGGCCATCTGAGTACAGTGAACTCATTGTCATGTTCAAGAAACAAGTATGAAATGATTTGCGCTTTATGACATGCTGCGTTATCCTGCTGGAAGTTGTTGACGCCAAATTCTGACAGTACCATCCGAATGTCGCAGCAGAAATCGAGACTCATCAGACCAGGCAACGTTTTTCCAATCTTCTTTTGTCCAGTTTTGGTGAGCCTGTGTGAATTGTAGCCTCAGTTTCCTGTTTTTAGCTGACAGGAGTGGCACCTGGTGTGGTCTTCTGCTGCTGTAGCCCATCCGCCTCAAGGTTGGAAGCGTTGTGCGTTCAGAGATGCTCTTCTGCAGACCATTCATCATTTTCAGACCATTTTCTGTAAACCCTAGATCCCTATCCCAGTAGATCAGCAGTTTCTGAAATACTCAGACCAGCCCATCCGGCACCAACAACCATGCCACGTTCACAGTCACTCAAATCACCTTTCTCCCCATTCTGATGCTCGGTTATTGAACTGCAGCAGATCGTCTTGACCATGTCTACATGCCTAAATGCATTGAGTTGCTGCCATGTGATTGGCTGATTAGAAATTGCGTTAACAAGCAGTTGGACACGTGTTCCTAATAAAGTGGCCGGTAAGTGTACACACGTGTCGCTTCAAGTTCAAATCTTTAGGTCATCTTAATTCAAATTAGTTCATGTTTTTTTTTTGTCTACAAATTCAAGTGGTAATTAAAACGGGACATAACTGCAGACTAATATGGAGATTATATTGGTGTAATTGTACACCAATTACACAATTTAGAGTTCAGCAAACCTAAATCAGTGTACTGGATTAACCAATATAGCCTTTGTTTTTCATATTCTAATAAAACCTCAGTCTCACGATGTAAACGAGCGCATAGTATCTCTCATAGGCTAATATGTAACCGAATTTCCACTAACTAGAGTCCACTTTATAGTATACACTCTGACGACGAGAAGTCGGCGCATATGACGTCACGATGACCAATTCAGGATCAGTGTCATTAAACAAATGTATACTTACACATTTCCCGCGAATTCACAAGAGGGTCTCCAATACACCACCACATCGTTCTAGAAAAAAAAAGCCCACAATCTTTGTTTATCGACAAACAAATGCAAAAAGATGAGCAAAAGACACACTTATTTTTAATACTTACAGTTTTCTTGCATGTTTTCCACCCAGACTCGTCTTTTCTATAGCTCAGAAGACGATCTTCTACTGATCTGGCAGTGTTTATGTAATCCATGTCGATGAAGAGTGTAGTTTTACTGTATTTGATTTGACTTGTCCTCTAGCAGCACATGCATTCAAAGCGTTGTTTCGCGAGCGAGCACTGTAACCTAAATATCGTCACATTAAACAATGTACCTTTAATCGATGTTCAAGTACGTCCAGCATCCACACACTGACGGTGGCTACAGTAAATCGGTCAGTTTCTGCTATAACAGGTCAGATGTTTTCAGTTCATTCATTAGTTTCAGATGATCACAGTCACTGTCATCATCGTGACTGACCGGCTGCGACAGATTTATTATCGATGTACAGTTGTGTAGATTAACGGAACGCTTCAGTTACACACACGCTATCAAAACAATGTAAAAAGAGAGACAACTGACACGTCAAATGCCGCATAATTAAAAAAATATATATGTAAAAGGCCACTTCCTTACTCTGAACTCTGAATGGTGCATTCTGGGAATTTGAGTTTTCTGAGCTGACCCTGTTACACAGTATTTACGTGTCACTATGTTGTAGGCTTTATTAAACACAATAGACTAGCTATTTCAATATTGGTTTATCAAAACGTCACAACTAGACAATTATAGTGAGATTTTTAATTTATTTATTTTAGAAATAGTGGTCCTTTAGTTAGGCTACTGTATTACCTAACATGAACAAACAATCAGTAATACATTTATTACGATATTTATTGAACTTTTTTAACGTTATTAGATACCTCAATGGGCATTAAATAATATTAACAAGCACAAATTTTGTATTGAAATGCATTTATTTATGTTGAAATATGATTAATAATTGCTTTACAATATTATTCATAAACAGGTAATATTAGTAAACACGTTAACTAATAGTCCATTATCCTAAAGGTGTTACTGAAATAATTGTGTTGTTTTGGTGCAATTGTTGATCTGAGGTCTGTTCTTTGTAGCTCGCTTAAATGAAGATGCTTTTACAGATCCTGGATCTTTTAATCTTAATAACTGGTCTCTGGCTAATTTGGTTCTTCAAACAAGTTCACGAATCAGATTAAAATGTCTGGATGAACTGATCTGAGATCGCTGTGTGTGTTGTGAAAGACAGATCTGTCCATCCTCAAAATCATGATCAGCAATGATCATCTTATTAATATTCAATTATTCCTTGTGAGCAAAATTTGTATAAAATTCGTAGTAAACGGTTTGTTAAATATGATACGCAATAACTCTCCACATGTGTTGTGAGCTGCAGGCTTTACACTTTCATGTGTCGAGAGTATTTAACAATTTATTTAGTTTTACAGTTTAGAGTGGATTTTCTTTATTATAGTAGCCTAGGCCTATTCGAGTTTCTTATCGGTGAATTTAAATAAATTTTGCATCAAACAAGCATTTTGACATCGGTAAAGGTGTTTCCAACTATTGCGAATCATCCAATCACCGGCATATTAGCTGTCAAAACATGTGCCGACGGCATAAATTATTATTCCTTTAATAAACAAACAACAGAAAAAAAAAACCAGTCCAATATTGTGCATGTCAATTATCATACACAACTGGTAAAGCTGGGTCGGTACCTTAAAATAGTATGCGTTTAAAAAAGTCCATCTAAAAAAGTCCATATTATAACGTGGGGTCCGTTCTTTGTACCTCGTTTAAATGATCTAAGATAATTTGACAGATCCTGGCTCTGTTAATCTTGATAACTGATCTTTGGCTAATTTGGTTCTTCAAACAAGTTTGTGAATCAGATTAAAATGTCTGGAAGAACTGTTGTGTTGTGAAGGACAGATCTATCCATCCTCGAAATCGTGATCAGCAATGCAGCAATTGGCTGACAGCACAGCAGCGTAATGACATCATCTGATTAACATTATCCATATGAGCAAAATTACATAATGTTCATTAAATATGATACGCAATAACTTTTCTCATTTGTTTTGAGCTGCAAGCTTACACTTTCAGGTGTCAAGAATATTTAGTGATTTTAATTAGTTTTACATTTTAGAGCAGATTTTCTTTATTATAGTAGCCCAGACCTATTTAAGTTTCTAAATCTGAGAATAATTGAAATTAATTTTGCATCAAAAAAAGCATTTTGATATCGGTAAGTGTCTGCAACTTTTGCAAAGCATCAAATCACCGTCATATTAGTGGTCAAAACGTGGATGACTGCATAAATTATTATTCCTTTATAAAAAACAAACAAACAAACAAACAGCTGAATATTGTGAATGTTGTCTATTATCATAGAGAAATTGCAAAGCTGGGTCGGTACCTTAAAATACTTTCAGTATTACCTTTGCCTAAAATGACCCAATCGAATCCTGTTCATATGAAATAAATCTGCTCCAGAGCAGGTTTGAGCTACCAGAACTGTTTTGAAGAACAAAACAATTCTGGATAGTGTCAAATCGTGGTATCGAAGTGTTGATATCTCACAAAAAAAAAAAAAAACACATTTTGTTACATTTATTTCTATCAAAATTGGTAAAGATGAACCAGAAGTCTAATTAAAGCTAAATTTATTTAGAAATGTCATTGATTATAAAAAGCAATACAAATAATTTGACTGTAAAAACAGTCAGTGATCATCAATACTATTAGCGCTTGTGCCAATGCATGTCCATAAAATATTTACCAAAATTCTGCATCACTTTTTATGGGAATGCTTCTTTATATTACAACACAAGAATATTTATAACCCTTTTGGACCAAATATGGATTGAGGTCATTTATTTATTTACGTTTTACACTTCAATGTCAAACCTATTATGGCATTTTCAGGATACTAATTGCTAAATGTACAATAAAGAAATGATGATTTTAATAATGAAAATTGTACTTTTATCTTAAGCTTGATTACACGCGCACACACAGTTGAAGTCAGAATTATTAGCCCCCCTTTGAATTTCTTTTTCAAATATTTCTCAGATGATGTTTAACAGAGCAAGGAAACTTTCACAGTATGTCTGATATTTTTTCTTCTGGAGAAAGTCTTATTTGTTTTATTTCGGCTAGAATAAATGCAGTGTCTCAAAAAAAAAGTGTTTAAAAAAAAACATTTTAAGATCAATATTATTAGCCCCTTTAAGCAATATTTTTATTTCGATAGTTTACAGAACAAACCATCGTTATACAATAACTTGCCTAATTACCCTAACCTGCCTAGTTAACCTCATTAACCTAGTTAAGCCTTTAAAGTCACTTTAAGCTGTATAGAAGTGTGTTGAAAAATATCTAGTCAAATATTATTTACTGTCATCATGGCAAAGATAAAATAAATCAGTTATTAGAGATGAGTTATTAAAACTATTATGTTTAGAAATGTGTTGAAAAAATCTTCTCTCCGTTAAACAGAAATTGGGGGAAAAAATAAACAGGGGACTAATAATTCAGGGGGGCTAATAATTCTGACTTCAACTGTATACAGTATATATATATATATATATATATATATATATATATATATATATATATATATATATATATATATATATATATATATATTATTGAATTTTTTTTTGCTGAAACTCCTATACCTTGGTGATTCATTAAAAATGAATAAAAATAAACATATAACACACATATTATATATATTTATACAACACTTCTGTCTGGTCTCGAATGTGATTGGCTGACAGCCGTGAGATATTCTGCAATAGCAGCACTCATACAGCCTCTTCACCCTTGTGTATTACTCTGCCCACATGGAATGACAGCAGATCAATAAACTCACTATATATTGCAGCTTTTGGACAACATAAATGTAATTTTGAGGCTTTTTTTTGGCAAAAATGTACTTGTTTAGATTGCAACTATGTCGTTTATTTATAAGAACAGCGCCTATTATAAAATATATATTTTTTCAAAGATTCAGCCTGTCGACGGTCATCAGGCTGTCATACTAAGCAGAGTAAAGACGGCTGACGATTCGCTACAAGATGGCAACAGAGACTGTATAATAAGTCCTTAGAGGAGAAAAACTCAGCGTTTATTTTTTTCATATTTTAAACTGCAGCTTATCAAATCATTTTCAAACCATTATATATTAAAACAACTAAGTGACATTGTAAGTCGATCTTTCTTTTGTATGTTGTATACAAAATGTTGTATACATGTTGTAGATATCCAAGTCTACAAATGTCCAAATATAGTAATTTAATGTAAATCTACAGACGCATGCAAAGTACACTTGAAATGACAGTCCATTTCTTTGTGCTTTACAAGGCAAAGCTGCTACATTTATTTCACAAACCTGCATGTATTATACTGAACAATGTCCCCATTCCAAATCCTACAAGTTGCCTTGCTGTCTACCTACATAATCAGCTGCCTTGTACTGAAGAATCTACTACCATAAAACCAAGAGTAGCGACTGATTTGAAACAATCTCAGTGCAGTCTAAATGGGATATATCGCCCTCCAGAGGGCAATTTAAATTAAAAACAATTATGGCTGCCATATTGAAGTGTCGTTCCAAATAGAAAGTGATTATAACTGGCCACTTCGAAGGGCCCTTCGAAATTTAAATGGTTTAAATCAGGGGTGCCCAAACTCGCTCCTGGAGGTCCAGTGTCCTGCAGATTTTAGCTCCAATTTGCCTCAACACACTTGCATGGATGTTTCTAGAAATCCTAGTAAGAGCTTGATTAGCTAGCCCAGGAGTGTCTGATTGGGGCTGAAACTAAACTTGGCAGGACACTGGCCCTCTAGGACCAAGTTTGGGCACCCCTGATATAAATGATGAACACTTTGGTCCCCCGTGATCCTTTGCGATAGTAAATTATTTAGTGTCAAACAGTTTGCTCTGTTCAGAAGAGCTCATCCCTATGGCCAAATCCCTGCAGAGTTTAGCTCCATCCCTAATCAAAAACACCAGATTATAGATTTCTAGTGTTAATGAGGCCAGCAGGGGGCACTCAACCTGCGGTCTGTGTGAGTAATAATGCCTCAGTATAGTGGCACTTCTCGTAAAGAGTAGGGGTGTCCTTGCTAAATTCCCTCTCGGCCCTTAACAATCAGGGCCTCCCAATCATCCCCATCCACTGAATTGGCTCTATCACTGTCTCTCCACTCCCCCTATAGCTGGTGTGTGGTGAATGCACTGGTGCCGTTGCCCTATGGCTGCCGTCGCTTCATCCAAGTGGATGCTGCACACTGGTGGTGGTATGGAGACACATTACAAACACATTACATAATATTAAATTACAAGTGTCCAAATGTGTTACGTAAGTTGCAGCTTGCGCTATACATAATTTTGTCATTGGTATGTTGCTCAGCTAATGGTCCAGCTAAGTTTTAATTACAGAAGACAACGTCTGGTTAACCACTTAAATTGATCAAATACACTGCATTTATAGTAAACAATCGTGTCAACTTTGTACATTATCTTGGTCAGATTTGCGTGGTTCCCGATTCCCATTGCTGTAGGAGTTTTCCCTTTTACAAACATTTTTTTTAATTATGCAGAGTTCCGAATAATCAGAAGTCTCAATTCGCTTACCTCCCATTAAAATATTCAATGAAACGCAGCTTTAGTTGGGGTTTAATTAATTTGCAACGCAGTTCAAGTTGTTGTTTTCAAGCACTGTAAGTGATAGGAGAACACCATGAACAAAATGTGCAAGAATGTTTTACCATTCTTGCACATTTACCAATGCCAATCCCAACAAGGGAGATGGACAACCTGGGAGGCTGTTGTTGACAGGGTTGTGACATGGACAGATTTGTGGAGAATGCTACAAGAAAGGTTAAGCTTCCTAATCAGGGCAAAATATGACACTCTCCCAAGCCCAAAGAATCTGCATCTCTGGTATGGCGCAGAGGAAAGCTGTCAGCTTTGTGGCCATCTGAATCCTAGTTTACAACACATCCTGGCCAGATGCAAGGCAGCACTGAGTCTAGTATGATACAGATGGCGTCATGACCAGGTCATGCGAAAACTAGCAGAGGTCTATGAGGCTTGCATACTGGAAGCCAACAGGGCCACAACAGTAACATCTCACAGTCTTTTCCAGTTTGTGAGGGAAGGGGGGTGAGGTGCTTAGCAGCCCCACAAAGATGTGGTCGCTGCTGTCACCTGGAAGCAACTGGGAGCTGAGAGCAGATCACGATAATCAGCTGAAGTTCCCACCTCAAATTGCTGTAACCTCCCTTCGGCTAGATATTGTGCTCCTGTCCACTGTCGCAAAAACAGTCATCATGGTTGAACTAACAGTGCCATGGGAAGACAGGGTGGAGGCTGCGTTTGAAGAAGTAGGAGTGATATGCAAACCTTGCAGACACGTGTAATGAAGCAGGGTAGTGCACGGTTACTTATCCAGTGGAAATTGGCTGCCGAGGCTTCTCTGGAACCTCCACCCAAAGCTCCTGAAGTCTATTGGGGTCAGAGGCACCAAATTATCAAGGGCACTAATAGAGGAGGCAGAGTAAGGGAGCTTCTGGGTATGGCTTTGGAGGAAAGACAAGTAAGGGGGAGAGAAGGATACTAGGGTTGGCTGCAGGGGGCGCTAGGGAGACGTCCTTACCGGCTGATGTGTCAGGCAGAAATGCCTTGCAGGTAGTTCTACCTGTGCTTACATCTACTCATTTAAAGCATATTCTGTTGGTGCATTTGTGCAAATGACACTCTAGTTGGTGGAATTTCCTGCACAGCATCATGGGTAATGTAATTTTTCTGCACGAATTTTGATATTGAACATGGTTGTTTTAAAATACCAATAGATTGGTTCAAAAGAGCATCTACAATCAAAAAGCAACTTCGCAACAGGTCTGACTTTAAACATTTATCAGTTATTGTTAAAAAACACATTTCCTTATGGAGTTTTTACATCTGTTACACTCTACTGGGGTTCTGAAAATGCTGGGTTGGCCAGCAGTGCAGCACTCTGCATATCATTACTTATAGTGCATTTTGGAAAGGGATTCATATAATGCTGCATAACAATTTGCCAAAAAGAAGAAATCCTAAAGCTGTGGAAAAAAAGTCCATGTCCAATAAATAAATATATAAAAAAGAAAAATGTAGCAAAAATTTGAAAAATTAACAAAAGCACCAGGCACACCTCAATAATGCTCAGATAAGATCAAATGGCAAAACATTTGACCATGATTCAGTCTGTGCCACTTTGCTTGCTTTCATCACTTCCACTCGTACTTTTGTGCACCAACTTGTTCGCCAAACTGAACAGTTTAGTATAGTAGTGTATCATGACCCCAAGGCTGAAAAAATAAAAAGGTAGGAAAATATACCTTTTAAAACAGACTTTGTGCTGCTGTTCTCATGAAAGGCCTTAAAATGGTTACTATTTAAAGGGGAAGTTCAGGCAAATAGGAAAATTCTGCTATCATTTACTCACTTTTGACTTGTTCTAAACCAGTTCGAGTTTTCTCCTTTTGACCTTATTCTTGAGGTACGAGAGGACGCAGCCATTGGAATCTTTTTGGCTCAAGATTTCCGGTTTCATCACTTTGATTTTTAGACGTTAAAAAGAGCTTGTTATGCTGACAGTTTTCATTAGTTTCAGATTATTAATTTTCATTTTGGGGGGTAATATCCTACCCAATTTATACTAACCTTTCACCCACCTCTCAAAAAAAGAGTACCTACCGTTGTGACATTACAGAGTGCAAAATCTGTGATTGGTCGGTTTTGTGTGTGGGTGAGGCCAAAAGTCATGGAAGCAGAGTGAGGCCATAGGAGCGAGTGTTTACCAAGGCCCAATTGCAAGGTATGGCACAGGGGTACGGTGATCACTCGATGCAGAAGTATAAATCAACAACTTTAATCATAAAGTAAACACAAAACAAAAGTATCTGAAGCTTGTCCATAGGACTCAACACTTAAAAAGTTAAACACTAACCCTGCTCTCGCAGCGCTCAGCCCCGCCCACACTCACACTGCTACCAAACAGACTAATCACAGGCCTTGCACTCTGCCTCGTTACAATTTTTGAGAGGTGCACATCATGTTCTGTGACTATATAGTACAAAGGCTACATCGGTGTCATGACAAATCAAGTCCTCCCCTAGGAATCAGATCCACTAAGGACGTTGAGTGATCTTGTTGGTTCACTGGAGTTTTTAATAGGTAGAATTTGTAGCTGCCTACTGCATGGACTCGACACAAAAGTATAAATTGGCCCTACATCAGGCTTTCATTAGACCAAATGTCTCAAACTCAATTCCTGGAGGGCCACAGCTCTACACAGTTTAGCTTTAATTAATCAAGGTGTTCAAGACTACTCTTGAACACCTTGATTCAGCTGTGTACATCTGGTACACGTATGAACACCTGGACCAGGTGTGCTTGATTAGGGTTGGAGCAAAACCTGTGCAGAGCTGCGACCCTCCAAGAATTGAGTTTGAGACCTATGTATTAGACAGTTCGTTAGATTTCCCAAACAGAGTCATTATCGCTTATTGTTTTTCCACTATAAACATCGAAGCAGACAAGATCGTTACCATCAGACACATTGAGTTTAACAATGTTCTTAGCTTTCTTTTTGGCCACCTTTGCGCTTGGCTTCAGGTGCCTCTCTTTGTTGTCAATGACCTGTATTTAATTCCCAATTCTTGTAAACTTCTGTCCGCGGCTGTATACCTTTTGCAACAACTCTATACCAGGAGGTACTCGATTTGTCATCACCCCAAACCTACTGCCTGGACTCGACTAATAAGTATAAATTGGCTCTATACCAAGCTTTCAGTTCATTAGATTTCCCAAACAGAGTCATTATCTCTCACGGTTTTTCCCACTCTAAACATTGGAGCAGACAAGATCGTTACCATCAGACATTGAGTTTAACACTGTTCTTGGCTTTCTTTTTGGCCGCCTTTGCACTGGGCTTCAGGTACTTCTCTTTGTTGTGATTGACCTGCATTTGATTCCTAATTCTTATAAACTTCTGTCTGAGGCTGTATCCCTTCTAACAACAACCCCGATCAGGAGGGACTCGATTTGTCATCAACCGGCCATTCTGCATGACCACAACAGAGAAGTATAAACTGACTCTATATCAAGCTTTCAGTTCATTAGATTTCCCAAACAGAGTCATTATCGCTAAACGTTTTTCTACTCTAAACATTGGAGCAGACAAGATCATTACCGTCAAACATTGAGTTTAACACTGTACTTGGCTTTCTTTTTGGCCATATTTGAACTGCGCTTTAGGCACTTCACTTTGTTGTGCATGACCTGGATTTAATTCCTAATTCTTGTTAACTTCTGACCGTAGCTGTATTCCTTCTAATAGTGACCCGGTTCCGGAGGGGACTTGATTATACTACACCAAACCTACTGCCTGGACTTGACATAGAAGTATAAACTGGCCATAAATCAGGATTGTATATCAGACTGTTCATTAGATTTCCCAGACCGAGTCATTATCTCTCACCATTTTTCCACTTTAAACATTGGAGCAGACAAGATCGTTACCATCAGGCACATTAAGTGTAACACTGTTTTTGGCTTTCTTTTTGGTCATCTTTGCGCTGGGCTTCAGGTACTTCTCTTTGTTGTGAATGACCTGAATGTACTGGTCTGTGCTGCTGTTTTGTTGGTCGCTGCTTGATGCCAATGATGCCGAATCTGACTCGGTCAGCGATGGCTCCACTTTATGCTTGGTCTTAGGCTTGACGTAGTGTTCACCATATCTGTGAGTCGACTCTGGGCCTCGGAGGCTAGTTTGAGAGCAAGGATGCACGTTTACCCAATCGTCTTCTTGGTCATATTCCTCTTCATCACCATATATACCATGCTCCATTGACAATTGACTGTTTACATTATCACCAATGTAGAATCGTGGAGTCTGACGGATGTCCGACAGGGACTTCGGACGGCTTGATCCCCTCCTTGTGCTGGTCTTGGGATCTTCTTCATCCTCCTCTACCTCCTCACTAAGATGCGGCTGGTGGCTTCGGTGGGGAGTCCGAGGAATGTAGCATTTTACATTGCGAGGATACAGCTCCACGATCTCCGGTTCGTCCGGTAATCGGTAATGCCTAGGTATGCGCATATTGGTGCGCACGATCATCTTGCGAGCATCGTGTTCATTGACGATGACGTAGCGTGTTGTGTGCGCACGTCTCCCCACGTAACTCTGAGCCGTAATCACGCTGGGCTCGGTGTGCATCGGTCGGAGGGTTTTCCGAAACAGTGGATCAGAGTGGATGTTTTCTGTATATCGCGTGCATGGATTGTAGGCCATGTTGTGGTAGGACTTGGAGCGGCTGGAACCGCTGGTGCTGCCCATGTACCCAGAATGCCTGGACATCAGAGAATGTAACAAGTGACAGGAAAATGTATGTTTATATGCAGTTGAAGTCAAAATAATTAGCCCCCTTCTATAATTGTTCCCCCAATTTCTGTTTAACGAAAGATATTTTCAACACCTTTTTAAACAATAGTTTTAATAACTCATTTTTAATAACTGATTTTTTTTACTTTATACATTGAATTATGTATTATGTAACGTATGTTTTCAAAGTCCAATTCCAAGTCATGGTCATTAAAACATCTCTATTGCTTTTTTGTGAAACAAAATGCACATGTTACACAAAAACTGGATAATGATTTACACAGTCAAGGACTAAAACCACATATCTACATTCTTCATATAAGAGGTTGCTTTGAAACAAAGAAAGAAACACAAGGTTGAAATTCCATGCAAGTAAATAAACTTGACAGTGATTTTTTTTAAGTATGAGACAAGCAGCAATTAGTATGAAGTAAATGAATGTTATGAAATAAAAAGGTAAAGCCAAAGGTGAAAAGTAAGCTGATGACATATTACTGAAAGTAAAAAGGGGCTTTTTAAAGAGTTCTTTTAAGGTAAGCTCTATGAACACCATTTAAATGTACATTCAGTTCTTTAGCAGATACATTAAAAACGAATAGCTAATAAGTATATTATACTAGTAAAGTATATTGGTAAATTTAACCAAGTTTTATCATAAAAAGTGTACACTACCTGACAAAAGTTATGTCACATATTGTCTTTCACCTATTCAAGTATTAGGAACAACAAATAATAACTTGACTTCTAGTTGGTCATTTGGTATCAGAGGTGGCTTATATGAAAGGCAAAGTCCTCTAGATTACGCTTATTTTACCAAAATTAAATAATTCAAAATAAAGGCATGATCATATTTTATTAGAACAGTAAGGTCTGACTTTGCTTAGACAGAAGTCTTGTTATTTAACAGAAATAATGTCCAGGATAGAATATAAAGTCATGGTGCAGTAGAAAAAGAACTAATAGTGTGTATGACTCCCATGAGCTTGGAGGACTGCATCCATCCATCTCTGCAATGACTCAAATCACTTATTAATAAAGTCATCTAAAATGGCAAAGAAAGCGTTCTTGCAGGACTCATTCAGAGTTCATCAAGATTCTTTCGATTCATCTTCAATGCCTCTGACATCTTACCCCAGACATGATCAATAATGTTCATTCTGATGACTGGGCTGGCCAATCCTGGAGCATCTTGATCTTCTTTGCTTTCAGGAACTTTGATGTGGAGGCTGAAGTATGAGGAGCGCTATCCTGCTGAAGAATTTGCCGTCTCCTGTGGTTTGTAATGTAATGGGCAGCACAAATGTTTTAATACCTTAGGCTGTTGATGTTGCAATCCACTCTGCAGATCTCCTGAACGACCCCCCCTTACTAAATGTAAACTCAAACCTTGATTTTTCCTTCACCAAACTTGACTGATTTCTCTGGGAATCTTGGGTCCATGCGGGTTCCTTTAGGTCTTTGCAGTATTTGTGATGATTGGGATGCAGTTCAACAGATGGTTCATGGGAAAAATTTAGCTTCTGCCACTTTTCCAAATGATCAACTAGAAGTCAAGTTATTATTTGCTGTTCTTACAACTGGGATCGACGACAAGACTTTTGCCAGATAGTGTATTGTTTGTAGTTGAGTGCTCTCAGAAGAATTATGGTGTTAACTGTGACAATGTTTACCAGGGGAGAAAAAAAGCACATTTTTAGAAATGCACATACACAATTCCACTAAAGTCAGACAGTGTTCTGATGGGTTTACAAGCAGCGATATAAAATGTACATTCAATTATTTCGAAAATAAAAATCATACTATCTGAACTGAGACTAATTTCTTAAGTGGACGTACTTCTGGTTATGTATTGCTGACAGAAGTTTACTTTATGTATCCATTATGAGTATCAAGAAAAGTTTCTTGGCATTTCAATAGTTTGATAAATTACTTCAGTAAATTACTTTACTACGGTATATAATATGATTAAGTGCTTATGTATCAGTATATCAACATATTTATTAATTACAGTGACAGTGTTTTTTGTGTTTTCTTTACTAATACTTTCAGGAAGCATTTATCTTAAGTATTTCCATTTAGTAATTTGGTTGTGCCAAAGATGAAAAACAGTTTGGGAACATCAAAACCCAAAAGTCAGCAATATGATTTTAATGTCCCATTTTTTATTTTCAGAAAATATATTCAAAACTAATCAAAGTAGACTAGCTTAATTAACTGCTGTTACGTCTATATGACGTTATCCAGTTTGGGGATTGTTGTTTTGGTTTTGCTGGTTTTGTTTTGCGTTTACAGGATACGCAGGTTGGCTGTGTTGGATGTCAATCATTCAGGACACAGACTGACGTTCGATGACACAATTGAGAAGAGCCCCAATCGTTGCGCTGCAGGACAATGGGACACTATATAAGGGAAATGCCGCATCAGTTCAGGATAGCCAGCATTTCGTGTGAACTTGAGCTATGTTTGACATTTGTTTTATGTGTGTTTCTTCCCTTTTTGCTTTGGTTTACCATTGTTTGTTTAACTTTTGTTGGTGTGCTTTGTTTGCCATATAATATTGAAACACATTTGTTTCAAACTCTTTTGAGAACTGGAGTGTGAACATTGTATTTCTCTCTGATCGGAAAATGAAAAAAGGCTTTATTCCTCTTGGGCAGGTTTTGAGCTGTCATCAGACTGGAACACAGTCTTGGCACTGGAAATCTTGTCTATGACCCATGTAATTTTGGTATTTTGACACCAAGCTAAACTTTTTAGTAATTTTTTTTTATTTTTTATTATTATTATTATTTTTTTATTTTATATAAAAAATATTAATTCCTAATACTGTACTCCAGCCTAAATATTTTACTTAAATTTGTTCCCAGGTAACATTTGTCATTTTCAATATTTCAATTTAGGTTTTTAATCTAATCTTTTAATATTTAATCTAATCTTTAGCTAAACCATATTTTATTTCAGCTTTATTTCAAATAGAAATAGTGTTTAATAGTTTTTTTACAAATAGGAACACATTTTTATGTTTGTTGTTACAATAAATCAATTATAGATTGATTAATCTAATTATTTAACCATATTTTGCCTCAATTATGCCACATACTGCCACACACTGTAAGCCTGTCTTTGAGCCATGTAATTTTGGTATTTTGACACAAAGTTAAACTTTTTACTTAATTCCTAATATTAATACTCCAGCATAAATATTTTACTTAAATTAGTTGCCAGGTAACACATGTACTTTTCAAAATTTCAATTTAGATTTTTAATCTACTCTTTAATCTTTCAATCTTTAATCTAATCTTCAATCTAACCAAAACATATTTTATTTCAGCTTCATGTCAAATAAAAATAACGTTTAATTTTTTTTTATTTGTAACAAAAAAAAACTGTTTGAAAAAGAGAGAAAAAAAAAGTTACAATCAACAGCGATCTAGCCCTTACAGATTGATGGAGAACATTCATTATCACCCCAACTACAGTTCTGCCACTGAACTACATTTCCCATCAGGCACCTCACATACACACCAGTTCTGGATCACCCATGATTGCACACACAGCTGAAGCTTGTAAGGACTAATGACCCGGACTACATATACACCTCTCATTCTCACACACATTGTGTATCCTAGTCCAGTCTTTCCATGCTTGATCCTTGCTTTGTTTCTTTGTTTATGTTGTTTGGCCACCTGTACTGACCTTATTGCCTGTGACCTCGACTACACCTTTGGATTATCCTCATTACACCTTTTGTTCAAGTTTGACCACAGCCTGCCTGACATTTCTTAAATAAAACTGAATATTGCATTCTCAATTCCATTGTCACCCCGACTCTCCCTTTGATTACACAATTAATCAAATATGGTATAAATCATCTCATTAATTAATCATATTTTATCTAAATTTTGCCACATATCATACTGTTTATAGAGCTTAACCTTCAATTAACAGAAACAGAATTGCACAAATACGACTGACTTATGCATAATCAAACGTGATGAATGTATACCAAACCTGATGGGTATGAACTCCACTTGTCTCTGTCGTACTTGTCTTTGGGGAACTGAGGGGCTGCTGTACATTCTGTGTGCACTACATGGGCAGAAATGGAGCATATGAAGCTTTATGAACTGCAGATGCATGAAAGCTAAAGCAGCAGTGAACTAAAAGCAATAATAAAGCTTTTTACCCCACAGACCTACTGGCTGCGTGCTCCACTTTGTGTTTCTGCCGCACAGGAACTGATGGACTCCGGGATGCTCTGGCAGCTCTGGGAACATCAGACCGTGATGCCGACTGGGTTATAGTCTGGATGCTGTCCGCCGGCCGGATGGGAGATTCGAAGTTGGAGACGCTGCCATTACGGCGTGGAGGAGAGGCAGAGCGGGCCGACGACTCGACACTTGTTATGTCGCTCTCTTGTTCTGGGTTTTTATCCCCACCCTCAGGTGCCTGCAGACGAGCTGTAAATCACACATTTACACACTCAAATGTCCAGGCAGCAGGAGACAAGCTGATATTGCCTTATGACATTATAAAAGGCTAAGTTATATTGGAAAAAAAAATCTTCTTTCTGTCTCTGTCAGGGTTTTAAAAGTCTTATTTCAAAGCCTTAATTGTTTTATTTCGGCTAGAATAAAATCAGTTTTTCTTTTTTTAGGCCATTTTAAGTTAATTATTAGCCTCCTTAAGCAATATATTTTTTTTTCGATTGATACAGAACAAACCATCGGTATACAGTACAGTGATTTGCCTAATTACCCTAGTTAACCTAATGGCCCGTTTCCACTGAGGGGTACGGTACTGTACGGTTTGGGACGGGTCACTTTTATTAGGCTTGTGTCTCCACTGCCAAAGGATACCAATGATGGTGTACTACAGAAAGTTTCAGCCGACGTCGTTCTTGCTCAAAGAAATGTCACAGTAAAGCTGTACGGGTCGTTCACATTTCATACGAGAAGCATTTCTCACAAAACAGATGCTTTACACACATAAATACTTGTGTATAAATGTTCATTACTAACCTTTCTATGTACATAATTTAATTATAACTGCAGATCAATTATGCAAAATAGCCTACTGTAGCGTCTGCGATTATATAAAATAAATAAACAAATGCAACATAAATGAACACATACAGCCCCTTACAATCTCCGATATGTTACTAATTACAGAATAACTACACACAGCATACATTTAGTCCTTATTTGGGTTCAATAACAACACGCAACATATAGCCCACAGTCAGTGCAAACCTCTCATCTGTATCTTTAATCTTCACCAGGACATGTAACCTCTGTTAGATAGTAATTCCGTCATTCCAAGTTCATAATAGTCCAAGAGGTGATGATAATAGTTAAACATGGCAGCTTGTTCATGTTTTAGGCTGCTGAAAGAATCATTTTCTGTTTCTCATTTGCGGCTTCTCCTTTTGTTTTTTTGCGCTTAACTCTTGCGTTAGTCCGTTTCTGAAAGGATCAGATGTCAGAAGCATTTCAATAATCATGCGCACGTTATTATCATCTGCTCAAAAAGTTTGTTATTTCAAATATAGACACGCACGCGAGCTCTCTCTCTCGAGAAAAGTGAAACCACTCACGCTTTTAGATGGCCTCATAAACAACAAGAGGACATACGGCAGATTCTGATAACTGCATTACCAAAACAAGTGAACTAGGGACTCTGGGTGTTGCTCACTAAAGCACATTCTCCTGGCTTGTGCATGAGCTGGTGATGTTTGCCTGTAAACCAATAGCATTCAGCTGCGTGTCTAGCTCCACCTTTTGTTGTGCTTTTTGAAAGGCCATAAAAGCATATCGAACTGTACCGTACCGTACCACTCAATGGAAATGGGACATAATTAACCTAGTTAAAGTCTTTAAATGTCACTTTAAGCTGAAAACGAGTATCTTAAAAACTATCTAGTAAAATATTAAGTACTGTCATCATGGCAAAGACAAAAGAAATCAGTTATTAGACATGAGTTATTAATTATTTTAGAAATGTGTTGTAAAAAGAAAAGAATTTGGTGGAAAAGGTATACAGAAGGGCTAATAATTCAAGGGGGCTGATAATTCTGAGTTCAACTGTACACTATATGGCTATTACATAACTATAATACACTGTGATTTAGGCTGGTTCGTTAGTTTGTACCGTTTTGTCATTACAACCGAACCACTCCAGAGTCCGTTTCTACTGAGCAGAGACCACCTCATTCGTTTGGATCGATTGATTTTTCATTTAGACAGATTGCAGTGTTGAAATGCACTACCTGACAAAAGTCTTGTCATTGATCCCAGTTGTAAGAGCAACAAACAATAACTTGACTTCTAGATGATCATTTGCAAAAGTGGCAGAAGGTAGATTTTTCCTATGAATCATCTGTTGAACTGCATCCCAATCACCACAAATACTAGAGAAGACCTATTGGAACCCTCATGGACCCAAGATTCTCACAGAAATCAGTCAAGTTTGGTGAAGGAAAAATCAAGGCTTAGGTTTACATTCAGTATGGGGGCGTGTGAGAGATCTACAGAGTGGATGGCAACATCAACAGCCTGAGGTATCAAGACATTTGTGCTGCCCATTACATTACAAACCCCAAAAGAGGGCAAATTCTTCAGCAGGATAGCGCTCCTCATACTTCAGCCTCGACATCAAAGTTCCTGAAAGCAAAGAAGGTCAAGGTGCTCCAGGATTGGCCAGCCCAGTCACCAGACATGAACATTATTGAGCATGTCTGGGGTAAGATGAAGGAGGAGGCATTGAATATGAATCCAAAGAATCTTGATGAACTCTGGGAGTCATGCATAAAGCTTTCTTTGCCATTCCAGATGACTTTATGAATAAGTGATTTGAGTCATTGCAGAGATGTATGGATGCAGTCCTCCAAGCTCATGGGAGTCATACACAATATTAATTCTGTTTCCAATGCAGCATGACTTTATATTCTATACTGTGTATTATTTACAGTATGTTAAGTGACAAGACTTTTGTCTTAGCAAAGTCAGGCCTTACTGTCCTAATTAAATAATTCAAAATCAAGGCATGATCATATTTTATTTTGGCAAAAATAAGCGTAATCTAGAGGCCTTTACCTTTCATATAAGCCACTTCTGATACCAAATAATCAACTAGAAGTCAAGTTATTATTTGTTGTTCCTCAAACCTGGATAGGCGACAAGACTTTTGTCAGGTAGTGTATGCCCAAATGAACCAAGCTAAGGAGGCAAACGTGCCAGGTTCCAAAATAAACGTACTGAATAGGTGTAAAAGCACCCTAAGACTTGTTGCTATTATTTAAGGTCTTAATTCACAGAAAAGCAATTGAAGACTTACTAAAACGTTTAGAAACACTGCTCTGTTAAACAGCACTTGAGAAACATTTTAAAACTTCACAGGAGGGCTAATAATTTTGCATTCAGCTGTATATTGTGCGCACATTACTGCTCAACAGCCTCAAACAGTCCCTTGTATCGCTAATGAAGACAGTTTATAGGCAAAGTACCTGCAGCTAGCTGAAACACTTTCTTCTTGTCGTCCGTGCGCTCCTGCAAAGGCAAAATTTAATTGGTGTTGTAAAATAAACTGCTGGAGAAATGAGATTATATGAAACCCAAAGACCTTCTTGTAAATCAGGGATCTGTTAAATGAATGAATGCGTCTTAATGAGGTTGCGTTTGCAGTGACTCACGGTCTGCAGCTGCAGTCTCAGCTGGCTGTTGGTGAACTTGAGGGATCTAGCGATGGACTGAAGGTAGTAGATCAGCATACTGAAAGAGACAGAGATCAACAGCGTGAGGGCAAGAACACAAAAGCTATTTGTTCAGCTTGAATGAATTATGTTGGCTTGACAAGCCTGACATGTTTATTGTAACAGGGTCTTTGTTTTTTTGCTTTTTTTTCTAACCATTTAGCACTGCCGTAAGGCTATGTTCTTCCTAACTGGATCAATATGTTTTAGCCATATAGCAGACAATAATATACAGTCAGAAATATTCGCCCTCCTGTGAATTTCCTTTTCTTTATTAAATATTTTCCAAATGATGTTTAACAGAGCAAGGAATTTTTCACAGTATTTCCTATAATATTGTTTCTCCTGGAGAAAGTCTTTTTGTTTTATTTTGACTAGAATAAAAGCAGCTTTTAATTTATTAAACCATTTTAAGGTCAAAATTATTAGCCCCGTTAAGCCAGTGGTTCTCAAACTTTTAAGCCAGTGACCCCCAATGTAAGATCGTCAAGAACTTGCGACCCCCCACTACCAAAGCATTTACAAACAATAAAAATAACTTTTAAGCTGTTCACAATATTTTAACTATATTTACTATACATTACAGGGCTCGAAATGAACTTTTTTGCTTGGTAGCACTGGTGCTCCTAACTTTAAAAATGTAGTCGCACCCACCAATTATGAGCACCGTTACTACAAGTTTTATAAACATATTTATTGCATTTGAAATCAAAACAAACAAGCACAAAATATATATGCATGCGTGAGGAAAATATGTCTCAATGAAATGCTGTTCATCACAAGAAAAATACATTTTTATAGCATAATTGAGTGACCAAAAGATACACGGACCGCTCACTGGCCCTACACGCACTGCTTGACATGAATGAATCTGTTAATGATAACTGTGCTGTGTTCTCACGGGTGGTGTCTGATATTGCACAGATGCTGTTGACATATACCTTATTATTTGCATACGTCATTTTAATAGCAATACCGGTCTTTTCATGAGCTGCAATATTAGTTTAATCTTAGTCAGTGCAAGCCCTTTTGCGATGGTATACGCGGTGTTAAATTTTACATACAGCTGCCACTTGCACGGCCAACAGCATCTGCCGGTTAAATGAAGGATTGAACAGAACCTCTCGTGCTTAAAATGTGTAGATGTGGCAAACTGTTACCTGAAAATTCCGTCCCACAGACTTTACAGTGAATGCTTTAGTTATTTTCAAAGTGGACTTGAAGCCAATGGAAGTCTTTTATCCACTCTTCGACAAGTGTAGATGGTGGATTAACATTCACCACATGATCAGTAATCAGATGTGCTATTACTTGTAGCTTTAGGTGGTTTCTAAAACTAAATCTGTCAGTGTTGTTTTCATTCTCATCTTCAGCGCGTTACATTGGTTGTTACGCGGGTGTTGTCGCTCCTGTCATCTGAAGGCAGAAGGCGTTGACTGTGTGATTGACAGCTGATTTAAACCAATCATTTGCGTTCAGTTCTAAAGCAGTGGGCTAATAAGAGAACCCGAAGGCGGGCAAGTGTTGCAGGCTTTGTTTACTGCAGTAAGTTGACATGTCAACTGTTTTAAACTGTTCCTGAGCGCTGCGTTTCAAGTGCAAAGATGTATTCTGCCTGAATGTATACTTCATGAATTCATCCTGATATTTCTGACGTTTTCTACTTTTGTCTGATGGGGTCTTACTCTTATGTTTAGTCAAAGTAGACAGTTCTGGTTTTCACATCCAGATGTGTGGTGTATTGATAAATAGCAAGTTATTCGCTGCACAGAATGTTCCATTCACTTTTTTTTAATACTAATCAGTAATATCTTTTAAAAAATCTGAAAATATTAGCTTTCACTTGTAATACTGAAAAATATATATTATTATCACTGAAAATTACAAAATTTTTAAATGACTCCCCTTGAAATTATTCTGCAACCCCAAGTTTGAGAACCACTGCTTTAAGCTATATTTTTTTTCAGCTATATATTTTTTCTATTGTCTACAAACCATAGTAATACAATGACTTGCATTAGCATTCGCCTAGCAACCAATCAGAACACACTAGCAACCACCTTGCAATACCTAAGCAAACACCTAACAGCACCTTAGTAACGCCTAGCAACACCTTAGCAACTACCTAGAAATGCCTTAGCAACCGCCTAACAACCACTCAGAACTCCCTTGCAACTACCCAGAACACACTAGCAATTGCCTAGTAAAGCCTTAGCAACCACTCAGAACACCCTAGCAACATCTTAGCAATCTCATGAAACACGCTAGAAACGCCTTAGCAACTACTCAGAACACCCTAGCAATCGCATGTCAACAACTTTCAACCACCTAGCAACACTTTATCAACTACCTTGAACACCCTAGCAACCACTCAGAACACCCTAACAACTGCCTAGCAACACCTAAGCAACCACTCAGAACACCCTAGCAACCACTTAGCAACCTCTTAGCAGCCACTTAGCAACCACTCAGAACCCCCTTTTAACAGATCTCAACATATCAAAAGTCTCAAATCTCAAAATTTTCTTCTAAGCCCCACCTAAAAACCGCCACACACCAATTGTGGCTTAGCAACTGTAGCTACGTGCAAGAGGCCTGTCAAGCTTTCGAGCGAGGGAAACAAGCCAAAGGGTTGTGCATATGGATTGTGCTAATCTGATACTCGGTATCTTAAAAGTTTGGACGGGGTGGTGGAGTTTTATTCCCTTTTCAAAACCGAAAATCCAAAGGGAGAAATGCCAGCGTGGATTAAGCTGTGTGAGGGGCGCTAAAGGAGTGGAGTTAGGTTGGTTTTTTGTTTTTGATATTCCCGACACAGTCATAGACGACAATAACTCACACACCTCTTAAAAGATCTAAACTGTGTTTCCTACAAAAATACAAAGCAGGTTATGTTTCCCAGCTGTCTTTTTCTTTTTTTCACTCAATATTATGAGCACTCAGATAACACTCCATTTAAGCCCTCACAATAGTAGTCATACTAATAGCAATCATATGTCTATCTGTTTCAAGCTACGAATATTTGAAATGACACATCAACAGAACAAAACTGAGATGTGATCACAATCTGAGCACTTTAGATCAATATACTTCACCCGCAGCTCTTTTTCAGTCATTTATAAGCCTCATGCCCATGTCAGAACTACAGTTCACTGATGTTTTCGTCTGTCTTTTCGAGATTTAGTCATTTGTGATGACGTTACAGCAGGTTATTGTCTGCTTTTATATGTGGTGTTGGATTAATATTTGCTGGTAGGGAAAATCTATTTGTTCACTTCTACTATTTATACTTTGATTTGCATTTCAATTTACTTATTTTTCCACTTAACTGCAAATTAGAACAAAAACTGTGTATAAAGCACAAAAACACACTGGCAGTTATAGGTACTGTACATTGTTCTGGGTCAATGATGCTAATATTCAGCACAAATCCATCAATTTCCCCTTTCTGGCTGTTCTTTCTGTGAATAAATGACGTAGAGGCACTGTCTATGCATGTCATCGGTTAGTAATGCTTTATTTCATTGCACAACAATTAGTCTATCAGGCTTTTTGGCTAAAAAAGGGAAATCACGGTTTAATTTGCTATTATTACATTATTTTTACATTTTACTTACCTTGCTGTGCATGAACTCAGCTGTTGAATGGTCAGCGTATGGCTAACCTAGCTTCAATTTTGATTGAATTATTTTCTAATCGGTTGCCTATTATGTCGTGAATATACCCCTGTAATGCATACTGTAGTCCTTTTTGTCTGGCCTTCTCAGATATCTCACCTCTTCGCCAAAAATGACAAATTATATCCATGGGAATGTCTGACACCAGCGCATACATATTGTAAAAGATGTGCCAGACACGAAAGCTTGACAGGCGTAGCAACAGTAACTAAGGAGGGCGGGGCTTAGCGAAGGGTCAATTATTTAAACTTTAAAACTACTTCAAACTTTCTCAAGCCACCATAAAGTTTGTCTAAGAACTTTACTTTTCTAGTTCAACATAAGGAACTTTAATTCAGTCAAACCTTTCTGGAACTACATTAGTCATGCATCTATATAAAAATTACTGTACACCTTGGAATTTTTAATCAGCCAGTAAGCAAGCATACGGTGGCCGGCAGATGCAAATAAACATTACAACGTGTGAAACACTTTAACGAAGCTCAAGACAAATGTACATTTTGGAAAACATTTTTACCTATCATAACACACAATCGCATAGGAAAAACGATTTCACCAAGGGACAAAACAAATTTACATTTTAGAAAAAAATTAACGAGACGTAAAACACTTTTATAATTTTACCGAAACAAATTTACAATGACAGATTCTTTACAGAAAGGGAATGTACCACACACTGGGAAGTGAAAGGCGTTTTTGTCGTTAGTGGTGAGCACAATAAATTAGTGTTGTGGAGTACATGGTATAAATAAAGTTTATGGTGACCAACATGGACTGCGGTCGAAGATTGTTTTGCCTGTTTTGTGGCAAACACACGTGGACCAGACAGAAACACCAGACATACTGCATCAATGTGTTCAATGTTAAAACGAGGGCCACTCGTATGCTGTAATCATGGAGATGATGTCAAGTCTACACTGTGTAAACATCTGCTTAAGGACTCTTAAAAGTAAACTGAACGAAGCCGGTGTTACATTTTAACTAGTGACCGTGTTAACTGGTGCCCCTTTCCAGATGTAAACTATTTACGTTTGCAGATTGGCAGATTCGTCACCTTTCACAGCAACAAATCATGCCCATACCAAATAAATATTCGTATTACTTAGTGTCATTGTAAACATTATTGATTTGATATTTGTGTGGCAGAACAGTATATAAGCAAAATTAATGTAAAGAAATAATTATAAATGACATGTCACCAACGGGATTCGAACCCAAGTCAAAATGTTCAGCATGAGTATCAATCGACCGATCTAACTGAGCTATTCAGGACTACAAGTTGAGGTCAGTTTCTATATCTTTATCAATCAACATATGCTGTGCTTTAGTTGTGGACGCGTGTTAATTGTTTACATGTCTCTACATACTCTCACGCTGATATTTTCTCAGAATCGCTCAAAATGACTAAATGTTTATCGCAGTTGGTCAAACCATGATTTTTAAAGTTGCAGACTCGTGTTAATCTGTGTCTACAAATTCACACACAAGCTGATATTTTCCAGTGTGTGGTAAATTCCATGTCACTTCCGGTGTGTGGTACATTCCATTTCCTTAAATAATCTGTCATTGTAAATTTGTTTCAGGACTGGTAAAAGTGTTTTGCGTCACGTTAATTGTTATTTTTGTTATTATTATTGTTTCGTCTTTAGTAAAATCACACTTTATTTTGATGGTCTTTTTGTTCAATTTAAGTTACATTACATCTACATGCCAACTAATTCTTATTAGATTATAAGTAGACTGTTAGGTTGAGGTTAGGGTTAGGGTAAGGTTTAGTGTAAGTTGACATGTACTCGCAAAGATTCTTATGGTCAGTTAAATGTCTGTATCAACAGTCCATTTGAGTCTACTAATACTCAAATGGACCATCAAAATAAAGTGTTACCCTCGTTTTTCCTATATAACTGTGTCTTCTGATTGGTAAAAATGTTTTCCAAAATGTAAATTTGTCTTGAGCTTCGTAGAAATGTTTCACACTTTGTAATGTTGTTTTGCACTTCCTGGCAACCGTACAAGCAAGCATTCGACAGTGACCTAGAATGAAAGGTTACAAAACATTCTAAATGATCAAATAGCATTCTAAAAGAACTGTAGAGACATGTCAAATATTTCAAACCATTCTAAACAATTATTTAAAATTATTCTCAAATATTGCATAACTTATTTTACTGTATTTTAAACATACAGTTTAATGTAGCATAAATTATATCAATCTTCTGTTATTAACAAATCCTACCGATCCCAAAGTATAATATCTGCTAAATCACCAAGGTAACTACATAGGTTATGCTTGTACTATAGATTTATTCACATACATGCCTTTAGTATTATATCCTCTTGTTATATTCTCTGTAGTAATTAAGGCCATTGTAGTTAGAAGTACTTACAAGAGTAGCAGTAAAGCAGGCAGCACAACCACAGGACTGGTGACGTAACTCATCACTTTGCTGAACCACAGAGGGAAGTCATTGGCAATGGTTTCAGAGATGATGTCGTAAATCTTCTCCTGTCCACTACAGAGCGGCAGACAAGATGTGAAAAAATGCAGAAACAATCTGGATCCCCTTTATAGCCAAGCACCGGGGTTTTACATGCACAGGGAATTTGTCTAGATGTTCAGTTATTATGGTGTGCACTTAATTATTAATTGCAAGAGATGTGACTTCTCGTTATCTGCAATGACATTAATGCTAAACTATGTCAATAAACTGTGTTAAATAGGCAATACATTGCAATATCTTTGGATGGCCATAAGCATTACCAAAAGAAAATTTAAAAAAAATGTAGTCACTAGTTTAAAAAGTGACAAAAAAGGCCTAGATGTGTGTTACATGCACGCATGCACTCTTTATGTTGGTGGTTTATGAGAACTCTCCATTGCTGTATTGTACTTTAAAAGCCTAAAAGCCCATTATTTTATAGCCTTACCCTACCCCTAACCCCAACCACACATCGTGATTTTGTCAAGTCCGATGCGATCCTGGATTAACATCTATGTTGATCCTGGAACATCGTTTTTGTTGGAAAATGTAATCCATACCTATTCCCTACCCCTAAACTCAACCATAACTGCAAATTATTCCCAAAATTAGATTAAATTCAACTTTGCATAAACGGTACCGTATACCTTAATTCTGATTGGCTGATTGGAATGTTGTTCCAGGATCAACGTAGATGTTAATCCAGTAATATGTCCTACTTAGTAAAATCAGGTTCGGGAACCCAACCCTCACAGGAAACCTAAAATGTTGCATGTTAACCCCTGTTAAGCATAATTTTTTAACAGTTTTGAATTACGAGGGCACAAAGCATGTCCTCATAAATGTTTAGTTAAATTATGTTCAACACAATAAAGTAATAACTCCTGTCTGTCTTTTTATAGGGGTATTATATGAGAGAACTGCTGTAGCTTTGTTTACCAAAACAAGTGCTTCGAACTGGATTTTGATTGTATTTTTTATTGTATTGAATGTGTTGTTGCTCCCAAAATCATTAATGTAGAAATCTGCAGATTTTTTCAGTCTGGCCCTGCTTTATCTCTGAGATAAAGAAAAAAAAAGTAAACATCATCCTAAATGAGATTAGATTTAAACAGAGCCTCTAACAGGATAGTTTTATATATCTAAAAGGTCCATGGTGAGTACTACAAGTCCCATTACTGTAACTAGGTTGACTATTTTAAATGTAATAAATCACATATGTCTTACTTATAGCTATATCTGTTTATCACTGGGATAAAGAAAACTGTAAACATTCAAAAAACACAATCCACGTCACCTTACCCTCTTAAGGCCCAAGGTGTTTTTTTACATGAATGTTTTATTTCTCTTTGCTATTTGGGCTTATTGGAACCTAATTAGAATAAAAATCTAAGTATCATCTTTTGATATGATGTACTTTTAGAGAAAAATTATGTCCATATATGTGGACTAGTGGTCCAAATTTACATAAAAAATTCAGGAAAAAGTGTTTTAATGCATATTTAACATAGAATTTTTTTTAACTTGCTTTGACAATCAGAAAGTAAAAACAGTCTTTTTTTCCCCATTTTGGACCGTTAAAAACAGGGTTTGGGACATTTCATATGCTGCAAAACAGTTGCAGGATGACACCGTATGTCTGTAACAAAATATAAAACATTCAAAGTATTTTAAATAACGTATGTGGACACTCAAGCCCTAGGAGGTTAAAAGTGATCATAGGGGTATTGCACAAAAGTAAGATTAAGGGATTAAGCTGTGATTTTGAGGCTATCCTAGCTGAATTTAGCATTCACTCGCATGAAAGCAGGCTAAATTAAGCTAAATTAACTTACTATGGGGATTTATTCTTTGCAACCAGGCAAAGATTAATACTTGTGATTTATATGTTAGTTTTGTTGTCAATACTACAAGAAATTTCTGTGTTTACAGTCAAGTCCATGCTCTTGGCTATTTACATATAGTTTCCAACAATTAGAATTAAAAATAAGTATGTTTAATTGTATTAGCAATCATTTTATATATGTTCATATATATCCATTTCAGATTTAAATATAGGGGAGATATAAATGAGAGATAAAAAAAATAGATGAATGATTAGAGGAAAAATACACATACAGTGCTCAGCAAATATATTAATCCATTTCTCAGTGAATATAGACAATAATTTGTGGTGCATTTAAACAAAACTGTTTTATTTAACAGTTATATTCATTGAAATAAGACTTTATTCATCTAACATCTAAAACATTTAAGGTATTGTACCTTATTACCTAATTTATAATACAGTTAAATTCAGGTGAGATAATGCAAAAAATAAATAAATTACAAACTAGAAAAATGTCAGCAATTTTATATTTTCATATATATATATGATTTTTTGACGATGAAACATATAGAATCAATTAGAAAAAATAATTATAAGTGTTATATAAATTTTAAAAACCTGATAAAATAAACTGAACAGATAAAATATAAATGCAATATTGAGTGTTTGGAACAATCTTCACGATAAATTCATTAGTAGAATGAATGTCCAGTGGTCACATTTAAGACAAAGTGAATGATATCATTTGTCAATAAGTCTCACCTCATTTGTTTCTATTAATTCTCTGAAAGTAATGCGAGTTCCCAGATTGATGAACTCATTACCTTATTGGCTCATATCAGGTTTTATCCATACATCCATATCCATGCATCATTGGTGTGATCAATCCAGTGGTCTGTTAACAAATGCAGCAAATGTGCACTTATCCTAGCCATCTACATCAGGCTTGATGTAGCAGCTCGTTCTCATCCTGGATCAGCAAACTTGCAACATACTAAGCCAGGAGGACCCGGTTAAACTAGGTCAAGCTGCTCTTTTTCTGTTACCCTGGCTTTCTTGATTCCACTTTTGAGCAATACTCCTCACATTTAAATGCTGTTTCAAACAGGATAGATTTGTACCTGAAAGGTCCACAGTACTGAGACGGCCGGTATCTCACAATGGCAAAAATGGTGGGTAACATACACAGGAACAGCATGAACAGAAGCATCGCCAGGTAGAAGTTATTTGATCTGAGGAATAAAATAAATAAAAGATAGAAATCTTTTGAATTAATGAAGCATCATTGAACTGGCTGTTCAATTATACAGTTGAAATCAAAATTATTCGCCCTTCTGTGAATGTTTTTTATTTTTCAAATATTTCTTATATTATGTTTAACGGAGCAAGCAATTTTTCAAAGTATTTCCTATAATATTTTTTTCTTCTGGAGAAAGTCTTATTTGTTTTATTTTGGCTAGAAGAAAAGCAGTTTTAAAATTTTTAAAAAGCATTTTAAGATCAATATTATTAGCCCCCTTAAGCAATATTGGTTTTCAGAACAAACCATTGTTATACAGTAGCCCCTTTCACACAGTGATACGGGTAAATATCTGAAAAAAATTTCCGGAACGACTTCACCGGTAAATTCATAAAAACGTTGTTCACACAGGGAAGAACGTTCCGGCATTTTTCGGGAAAATAATATTCACACATCCATTCAAAAATACCAGTAAATTCTGACATCATTAACCAGAAATGACTTCTTAATGGCTGTGCTTGTATTTGTAAACATAGAAGCGGTCTGGCTTTTGTTGATGGTTTTACTTTTATTTAAAGCTTTAGTATTCATGCAGCTGCTTTGTCCCAGAGACATCCAAAGGCAGAAGCGCAACTAAATATTTACAAACTTGACGATGTTACAAATTATTTGAAAGGATTAATGTTGTGAACAACTTATATGTAAACATATAGGGAAACACTTTTGCATGTCGAGATGTACATAATATGTGTGTGTGCTGGCGCTCACCGGCTCCTTCTCGTGCACACGCGTCAAGCAACTGAACAGAACTTAAAGGTAAACAAATGGCGGTTCATCATAAGCATTTTTATCGCAATTTTTTTTACACAGTCAGCATTAAAAAGAATTATTATCTGACTAACGTCTAGCAGCTAAATGTGTCTGGAAAAACATTCAAAGGTTTTTATTTTCATAAACAGGGAGGATGTGAATGTGTCTGAATGTTCTGATTAGCTGGAGTACATGTCTCACGTCAGCACGTTCTAGACATGAACGTGCTCTTACCGGCAATTTTCCTTCTGCGTTCACACAGCGCAGCATTCCGGCAAATTATCGGTAATGTTACAACTTCTCTTTTTGGAAAAATAGCGTAACGAATTGACCAGTATTTTCAAAATGGGCCTGTTCACACAAACAGACCTTTCCGGAAAATTGCCTGTATTTTCCGGAAAGGTCTATACGTGTAAAAGGAGCTAATGACTTGCCTAATTACCCTAGTTAAGCCTTTAAATGTCACTTTAAGCTGAATACTAGCATCTTGAAAAAGATTTAGTAAGATATTCTGTACTGTCATCTAGGGTTGGGTACCGAAACCCGGTGCCATTATAGCACCAGTACCTCTGTAACCGGTATGTACCAGACCGAATCAGCATATGAATTTCAGTGCCTAATTTCAGTGCTAATAGTGCTGTGACAAGGATGTAAGAAGCATCAAGGGGTGCATCAAAGGCACACATAAGTACGTGTTGTCACACCATCTCTAAGCATTAAATTCTAAACAACTTTGAGGAATACAGACAGGCGATGTCAGGCGTTTGTTATTGTTGCTTAGGGAACGGACACACGCAACGCACGCAGTACAGCGCATTCGGTGAGCGAGAGTAACTCTCTTCAGATCAAGATCAACACGCATGATCGCTAAAGCGTATTTTACAAGCAATGGTTCTGACACAGCAACGTGAAGCAGATGCTCTACAAAAGTTGTGTGTAAGGGGGAAACCCGTCAAACCTAATGACACTTTTGAGGGCTTATGGAATCAACTTAAAGGCAGAGGATTGCACTGTCTCTGAAAGCTTGCAACATCATCTGGCACTTTAAATGAGTATGTACATGGACACCAATGCTCCAATTTTAGGATGATTAAGGCTATACTCTGATTCAGAGTCTAGACTACCATGTAAACAGTGCTTTTTGATTTCCTTAAAGGACCACAGACACCTGCGTCAAGAAATACAGAGGTTTTTTCTTTTCATTCAACTTGCGGTATCAAATTCCATTAAAAGAGCACTCTTTCACCAGTCCTTACTTAATGCTCGCATCAAATACCTGTTTGTCATGGGGGCATGAATGAAATGTTCTTGAATGAAAGTGAAACTGCAGTTAAAGTTGAAAAATTAAAAATGAAACACCTGAAATTACATGAAACTCTGGAGGAAACATGGATAGCGTGATGAGGCAATGACGTTAATCACATGTAAGACGGGATCATGAAAGGAACATTCAAAAAGCAACTCATGTAAACATCTTGATCATATTATTGTCTTATTCAGATTAAGGCAAATCATTAGATTACTGATAACCACGTAACATAGTCACAAGCCCCAACCCTAGAAAAAAGGAGTTCAGTATTTTGATGACAGCCTTTCCACAGGTTAGAAGTAAGCTAATGTAATTTCATAATGCAAATCTTAAATTCATGCTAACCAACAAATGATCAAAGGAAATGTATTAATGTAATTCAAATATATAAAATATGAATTGATGTTTACTTTAAACTTTAGTTATATTGTTCTATTAAACTGATTTTTTAAAAGATTTTGTCAAATAAAAGATTTTTCTAGAATCATCCACCATAATTTTCTGGCTCAAAAGTATCGGTTCAGGCACCGTTTGGCACCGATACTTTTTAAAAGTATTGATTTAGAACCGGTATCAAAATAACCCTAAATGATACCCAACCCTGCTGTCATCATGGCAAAGATAAAAGAAATCAGTTATTATAAATGAGTTAAAGTTATGATGTTTATAAATGTGTTCACAAAAATCTTCCTTCTGTTAAAAAGAAATTAGTGAAAAAATATTCAAGAGGGCTAATAATTCTGACTTTGACTGTATATGTGATACAAGTCATTCACTCCCCGCCTGCAGTGGGATGATTCCTTACACAGCATTATCATATAAAACAACAGTAACGTCGAAGATGAAATACACTGTAATGTTTGGCCTCACATCTGTGACTGACTGATAAAGCCGTGATGAAGACGCAATTACATAAATCTGAAAGAGAGTGAGGCTTTATCCAACACAGTGGCTCGTCACGCTGAAGTAACCACTGTTATCTCTGCACTCGCCACGGGAAAACGACAGGGATTTGAATTCAGTCAAGCAGAGAATAAAAATGTAGCACTGAGAGAGTCTCTGATCCGTACACTGAATGCTTGGTGATTTTAAATTAACCTCACAGCTCATAAACACTCAAATCGTCTCACATTACAGCTCTTGTCAGAGTAATTTACACTGCAGCCTTTTAGATCTTCAGAAAAATAAAGGTGTTTTCCAGCAAAAGTAACACGCACAGATTAGAAAAATGAAGAAATCACTGTCATTTGTAGAGTTTTTATATATAAAAAAGACTTAATTAGCACAGTATGAGGGTTTGGTAAAGGAAGTTAAGGTTACAATGGGGTTAAATATCATATTACTGATTTTTATATTCTTTTTTTGACTGAAATCTTAGGAAACAGGAAAAAAAATTTTTTTTTAGAAGTATTACAAACCGTACGCTGTTTTTTTGTGCATGTATGTTCTTTCTGTCTCTCTCTATTTTTCTACCCTTCGCTTTCACATTTAGGTACCGCCTACATTTGGTACACTATTGGCTGACATGACTGCCAATCACAATTATTCTGTGCTGACGCATATTCCCTCAGCCATTCACAATCTGCGTAGAGACCTTTAAATCGGAAGAAGCAATGAAGAGAGATCAGCTGTTGTTTGACTATTGGCATGCCGTTGTCTGTTTTGTGGTGTCTGATTGTTTTAGCTTGATACTAATGCTGAGTTTGAGCGAGATCTGTTGGAACGATCTGTTGTTAAAAGTTGTGTCATTTGAGCAATATCCCACGAGTTGCAGTGCGATGTGGCTGTATGTCGGCACTGTTGGGAGGCCTTAGCATCCCACCGGTGACAATATACAGCAACATCGCACTGCTACGAATGTGATTTTGCATTTATACAACAGTTCAACGGCATAATCGTGTATATAAAAAAGAAAATCAAACATGGAGAGGATAAAAACACTTATTGTTTTAGGAACTACTTTCTTCTGCCATTCATTCACATCTGCAGCTGATGTCAGAACAGCAGAAACCATTGCTACTTCACCAACGTCACTTTAGAGCTAATATTTGAATGATTCTCTAGCGTAATGTCTAAAGTGAAGACAAAACAGGTGATTATGCTGACATTTTAAGATTATAAGGCTGAACGGCATGAAATGCCATCGGTCTACAGAGATATCTCATTACAGTGTTACAGTCTATAGTATTTCTATGTTGCAATCAGGATATCACTATAATTAACCCCGAATAAAGCAGCACAATCACAACCAGATTACTGTTGTGTTTGCGATAAGGAAAACGCTAAACACATGCCATCACAACACTCATTCCTGATATTTGAGTCCCATCTCTCCCTCAATACACTATAATTATATGGTATAACTACAGCACTACAACTTACAAAAGAGAGAGATCGACTTGCAGTGTCACTTACCTGATTTATAATGATTTGATCAGCTGTAGTTTATAATTATGCTGTTTTTTTCCTCCTATAAGGGCTTATTATGCAGTCTCTGTTGCCATCTTGTGGATGGACAACATCAACCGTCTTTGCTCAGTATGACAGGCTAATGGCCACTGATGTCACTCAGAAATTATAAATATTTTAAAATAGACACTATCCCTATAAATAAACTGCATAGTTGCAATTTAAACAAGTACATTCTCACCTAAAAAGCCTCAAAAGTTCATTATGTTGCCTAACAGCAGCAGTATGTGTCAAACTGTAGCGTGTCCTCAGTTTGTTGCTGTATGTGGGCAGGGTAATACACAAGGGTGAAGGGTGAAAAGGTGGTACGAATGCTGTTACTGGCATAATATTGCACGGCTTTCAACCAATCAGATTCAAGAACCAGACAGAACTGTTTTATGTGTGTGTGTATATATATATATATATATATATATATATATACATATATATACATATATATATATATATATATATATATATATATATATATATATATATATATATATATATACATACATATATAGATATATATATATATATATATATATATATAACATACATATATATATATACATATATATATATACACACACACACATACATACATACATATACATATACATATATATATATATATACACACACACACACACACACACACACACACACGCATACAGTTGAAGTCAGAACTATTAGCCCCCCTGAATTATTAGCCCCCTGTTTAATTTTTCCCCCAATTTCTGTTTAGCGAAGAGAAGATTTTTTTCAACACATTTCTAAACATAATAGTTTTAATAACTCATTTCTAATAACTTTTGTTTTAACTTTGTCATGATGACAGTAAATAATATTTGACGAGATATTTTTCAAGACACTTCTATACAGCTTAAAGTGACATTTAAAGGCTTAACTAGGTTAATTAGGTTAACTAGGCAGGTTAGGGTAATTAGGCAAATTATTGTATAATGATGGTTTGTTCTGTAGACTATCGAAAAAAAAATTTGCTTAATGGGGCAAATAATTTTGACCTTAAAATGTTTTTTAAAAAATTAAAAACTGCTTTTATTCTAGCCGAAATAAAACAAATAATATATATATATATATATATATATATATATATATATATATATATATATATATATATATATATATATATATATATATATATATATATATGTAGACACACACATACATATACACGCCCCCACCCCCCTCTTTCCGGCCCGCAACTGATGTCAAAAATATAATGAGATACGGCCCACCAAAATATTCATTTTTGAATCACTATCATTGTTGTGCAGTTACATTTGGCTACTTGTGGTTTTGACCTGCCACCTACTGAACGTTTAAAGTACTGCACCATTTATTCAGTTTAGTTTTACTTTTTGTTTTTTCTCAGTGTGAGTTGTAGAGAGTAACACACATGCAGATTCGTTCATTCATTTTCTTTTCGGCTTAGTCACTTTATTAATCCAAGGTCGCCACAGCGAATGAACCATCAACTTATCCAGCATATGTTTTACGCAGCAGATGCCCTTTCAGCCGCACCCATCGCAACATCGATACACACTCATTTGCACACATACATACACTATGGACAATTTAGCCTACCCAATTCACCTGTACCGCATGTCTTTAGACTGTGGGGGAAACCGGAGCACCTGGAGGAAACGCAAACTCAGGGAGAACAGGCAAACTCCACACAGAAACGCCAACTGACCCAGCCGAGGCTCGAACCAGCAACCTCCTTTCTGTGAGGCGACAGCACTACCTATTGCCCCACTGCGTTGCCCACATGCAGATTATTTCTGCATATTTTTTATTTTTACTAAAGCTCTATTTTTGTAAATATTCAAGGGTCTTTTTATTGTTATCAGTTTTATACCCCCTGTAATATGATGTAGAAACCGTTTTTTAACAATTGGTTGGGACAGAATAATAATAATAATTATTAATATGCCTATTAATTGTAGAGTTTGCATAGCAATTTATACAACCCCTTCAATATGTACAACAAGAAACTATTAGCTAGAGATTTGACAGCATATACTCTGTGTAAAAATGACTGAATGAATGTGTGTCTAACGCTTGGTCATACACGCAACATCCACAGATATATTTCAGCAGCTGTGTGACATGGTAAACATGCTGATTTGCATTAAGTTTCCACTTTTTATTTGTGCTCGAATGTTAAAACGGCCCTCTGATGAATTGTCAGTCACTCCAGTGGCCCCCCCGCCAATTTGAGTTTGAGACCCCTGCTTTAAACCAAACTACCTGACTTCATTCATCTTAGTACCTGAAATAACTCCTGGACCATTAAAGCTCTGGCCTCAGATCGGTGCTAAATGAAAACACTGTATAACCTCTAATGACCTGATTCTGCCTCACTGACCTGGAGGCCTTGAAGACCTGCTGATGGGGAACATTACAGGTCAGCACAGCCCAGCTCCGCAGGTACATCAAACCAATGA
>NC_079441.1:9584461-9671961 GCF_903798145.1 Danio aesculapii
GCCGTAAAAAGCACAGAGTATTGTAGATATCCCTGAAACATAGACACAAAACAAAACCTGTTGACAAAGTGGCAGATTGCACAGCATTTGTGTCTGTGATTAAACCTCGAAGTCACACAGATAATATGCACGACATATTGGTAAAGCAGTAAAAAGAGAGAGGAAAATCTTGCCCCAAGCGACCAGATGGTGTCCAGGTCTTGTGCGGAGGCAAAGTGCTCTTTAGGAATGGTTTTGCTCCGGGTTGTGCCAAATGGAGCCCCGGCCAGTAGCTGTTCGGATAGAGCGAAAGAATGATAGAAGACAACAGCCAAAATGACTTTTGTGTCTCTGCACCAGAAGTGAAATAAATCTAACCGCATTTTTCATTTCAAAGAGCCTTGCTGAGTTTTAATAAAAGATGTTGTCCACAAATAATGTATGAGCTCATGGCAGCATCTAAATATCTGTACATGCTTTTCAAGATTTATAATAAAAGAGCATAATGGCATGTTTATTGCTGAAGGATCATTTAAATGACCTTTGTGTGCCTACCTAAATGTTCAAATCTTTACGTAAAGCATATTAAAAGCTGTTAAGAAGGATTGCAGTGCATACTAACCTCAGGAAGGACAATAAAGGCTCCAGTCATAATAGTGAGAACTATATTGATCCCAAACAGCCATCGCAGGAATATGAAGTAAGAAGCCACTCCTGACCCAAAGTGACCTTTATTTACATAAAAAAATTGAGTATACACTTCATTACACATGTACACATAAACATTATAAAAACAAGAAATAACTATATTAATGCAATCCAATTCAAATATATAAAACATGAATTGATGTATACGTTAAACTTTAATCATATTGTTCAATTGAAAATATGTGTGTGTGTGTGTGTGTGTGTGTGTATTATAGGTGGGCATAGATGAATTTTTTTAATCTAGATTAATCTCACTGTAATCTTGAAATTAATCTAGATTAAAATGGCTCATCTGAATTCTGTCGAAGGAATTCAGAATGTGTGCTACATAAATAATGACTAAAAGTAAGTCTTTGAGAATAGGTTACTCAAGCCAGGTGGCGCATTAGACCAGGGGCTCATCTCCTGTTTCCAAAATGCATCACAAACTGCTTGAGAAACTGTTCTACTATGAAAATTGGTGATGAAATAAGACCAATTTAGTTCAATAAGATGTGCATGTGTTTACTAACTGTTTATTTAGTTAAACATGATGTTTAAACTGTAGGCCTACATGAGCTCAAAATTTTTGATTACCATAATCCGACAAAAGTCATAACTGAACTAAACAGAAATGGAATTAAGACGTGGAGTATGCATATATTAGTGTCATTATTGAAGTAAACACCGCGATCAAACTATAACCGTAATGTAGGACTTTTCACCATATTTTCCTACAAGATCCACACACGCGGCTGTCAGTAAAGGAACGCACACACACACACACATCGTAAAATGCGGAAGTTTTTTCTTTCCATTCGGCATGCGTTATTAAATTACATAACACTCTCACCAGTCCTTACTCCTTATTTGCATCTAATACCCCAGTTTGTCACGAGGCATGAATAAAATGTTCATGAGCAAAGTTGAAACTGCCGAACTGCAGTTAAAGTCACCCAAAGGAACAGGAAACTCTTGCATGAAAGCACTTCACGTAAATAGCTTAATTATATTATTGCCTATTAAGGCAAATAACTAGATTACAGATGTCCATGTAAGTGTGGTCAGTGGTGTGTTCGAAGTGAGTGAAAGATCCAGAAAGGCATCCTGCTGATTTGATTCAGAAGGGCACTTTTTATCAGGTGGCTCACTGGTGACTTTCATTCACCGTCATTCATTTTATAAAGCACCCGGTCCATTTTATTTGTATATGTTTTACTCGAACGCATAAACTCTACAGGTGTAGAGCTACAGGTGCTACAGGTGTAAACAACCTGAATTTTAATTGTGTTCATTTGAATTATTGACAATTGTAATTTAATAAAACTGATTATATGCCATTATCACAATCACCAGCAATCTAGCCTGTGCAGATAGCTGAAGAACTACACATGCGCCACTGATATGAACCACAACTCCCAGAAACCTTTGCACTCATCACTCCTGCCACAGCTGAAAATCATTCAGACACACACAGCTGAAGCTCATGACTGACTCATTGCTTGGACTGTTTATACACCTCACATTCTCACACACTTTGCTGAGTCTTGTTCACTATTAGTCTGTAACACCATAAAACGTAATCCTGTCTAGTCTTTCTGTGTATCCTTGCTTTGTTTTCTCGTTGTTGATTCTTTGCTACCTTACTGACCATTCGCCTATTACTTGACTTTGCCTTTTGGATTACCTGTATGTACCCGTTTGCTCTTGTGTATGACTATTACCTGCCTGACGAATCTCATTGTGAACTGCACGTGGATCCTCACCTCTGTTGTTACAGCCTATACAGTAAATTGCAATATTCTAAAATTTTCTGAATTTCTTCATCTTGAAAACTGTATGGGGCGGCACGGTGGCTCAGTGGTTAGCACTGTCACCTCACAGCAAGAAGGTCGCTGGTTTATTTCTGTGTGGAATTGAATGTTCTCCCCGTGTTGGTATGGGTTTCCTCCGGGTGCTCCGATTTCCCCCACAGTCCAAAGACATGCGGGTATAGAGTATAACCGTTGGAGAAACTTTTATAAAACAAATATTCTGTTGTTTATTGTATGCTAGTTTGTCAGCTAGGTTTGGAGTGTGTGTGTGTGTATGTTTGCATGTCTATCTGTTTTTCTTTACCTTAGACAAACTCCCCGTCTCTGTTCAGGATGAGTTGGTTCACAGAAATTGGTGCTTTTCTTTCTGATATGCGGTTCCAGTATCACTAGCAAAGTATCAAACTGAGCCATGGATTTCCTGAAGTAAACTTTAAATGGGTCGGGATAATCCCGCAGCTCTTAAATAACGAGGTGGAACTCTCTTTCCGCTCTCTGCAATCTAAGTATGGGATGGACCAAATATGTCCTTTTCTTTTGTTAAAGAAGAAGACAACGAAATCATCTTCACCAGTCGAAGACTCGTATTGTTTTGCGAATTATTTTGCCACAGATTAGTTAATACACATTAGACTCTGTGTGCAAGGTTTGTGCAAATACAGAATTTTTGGGATTTAAATACACATGACAATTTTGGACTTCAGTGTACAAAGACCTTAAGACCTGAAATATGGATATTTTTTTAACTATATTGTCATTAACACACGTCATGCCATCAATAAATACTTTTTTACATTATGCCTTGTGATATGAACATTAATCTGAAATATTTCCAGACAAACGAAACAAATGTTGTGTGTCAGGATACTAACTTTCAATCTTTTTAATCCTCATCTCCCAGGGAATGAATAAAACAACAATGTTGTATAGGACTCTTGAAATCTTCTTCAGCAACTGCAAACAAACAATCACACAAAATGTAGAGCAAAAGCATCATTGTAAATACTACACCTGTAGATAATATTTTCACATTTGCAGACAGAAAAAAATCTACAAATGCATAAAGACAATGTCCTGTGAGGTCGTATGTAGGATAGCGAGATCATATAAAAACAAGAATGTGTTAAATCAACGAGTATGCACGCATATCTGATTTTCAATCTGCCATGAAAGCCATAATCTGAATTAATAATTCACCGTCAAATCCACTTGCTAAAAAGTCAATTAATTTTAATGTTGCTTGGGCAGCCTTGGCGAATGCCATTGGACATTTTAATTAAACCAGGCTATAACAACAGGCCATAAATTTGAGTGCCGCGTCTGTGAGCAGATGAGGAGCGGCGCAGAGGCAGAGACACACAGAGCCTTAACCGCAATCTCACATAAACTGAGCTGATAAAGGGAGGGAAAAAAAACTAAAGAGAGAAAGAGAGAGAACAAAGCAGAACTGTATTGACACACAAAGATAGATAGACAGACAGATGAGGTAAAGACGTAATGAACTTCTCAAATTAACACAGCTGGCATGAATGAATGACAGAAGATCGATAGATAGATAGATAGATAGATAGATAGATAGATAGATAGATAGATAGATAGATAGATAGATAGATAGATAGATAGATAGATAGATAGATAGATAGATAGATAGATAGATAGATAGAACGAAGGATGCATAGCACTATGGAAAGAACAATAGAGAGATAGAACGATAGATCTATAAAAAGAATGACAGACAGAACAATTGACAGAATGGTGGAATTCTAGGACTATAGACAGTACAATAGAACGATTGACGATAGAACACAGTGAAAGAGAAAAAGACAGAAAGATAGATAGACAGAAAGACAGATGTATAGACAAATAAAATTATAGAAAGAATGACAGACATATAAACAAGACAGAATGAACAAACAATAAAGTGAAAGATAGAGTGAATGAACGATAGATAGAATGATAGATACAATAGACAGAATGAAATAATGCCAGAACAATAAATAAAATGCTAGGACGATAGACAGAACAATGGAACTGTTAAAAGAGATAGAATAAATAGAATAATCTACAGAACAGTGATAAGGAAAAAAGTGAAAGTGAAGATAGACAAATAGACTGACAGACAGACAAACTGACTGACTGAAAGAAAAAACTATTGATAGAACGATAGATAGAAAAACAGAAAGATATAGACTGACAGAATGACATACATAATACCAGATCAAAATTATAAAAAAAAAAAAAAATCTAAAATGAAATGCATATTCTAACAAAAAGACAACGGGCTCTATTTTAATCATTTAAGTGCAAAGCCTAAAGTGCATGGCGCAAAAGTATAAAAGATGTGTCTGAATCCACTTTTGCTATTTTAAGGATAGAAAAATACACTCCGCGCAGCGATGCATGGTCTAGCAGGGTTGTTCTTATTCTCTTTGTGAGTTATGGGTGTGTTTTGAGCATAACGTGCATTAAACCAATCAGAGTCTCACCTCCCATTCCCTTTAAGAGTCAGTTGCGTCGTGCCATGGCGCATTTGCTATTTACATGGCGACTTTGTAAGTGGGAAAACTGAACGTTTCACTAGCGAGAAAACATCTGCAGCACGAGGATAAAGAACAAGCCTCCTCTATTCGGCCTCTTTACTTTCTCTTTACTTTACTCCTTTACTTTCGTGTATAAGGAAACGGGGTTGTATGCACTCCGCTGAAGACATCCATTAGCCTACATATTTAATTTCATTTGTTAAGCTCAAAGATTTGTTTCAAAACTATTTCTAAATTCAGTTCTAATTTTTAGCAAATTAATAAATCAACAATAATAGTGAAGTGTTGTTGAGTTATATCTAAACAGACCTCCTATTCTTATGCCCCATATGGTGATGCATACGTCTCCAAAACCCAGCAGGTGGACAAATCTAAACTTATAAATATGCATATAATAAATAATACTGCTAATAATATTGACATTATACAGATGCAGATTGTCATGAATAAACTGAAAAAAGCCCCCCATCATGAAGGCATGGATGCAACAATTTTTGTAAAATTTTTATCCTTTTTTATTGTAAAGATATGTGTATTGCTGTACATCATCCTATGTGTATTAAGAGTTTCGACCTGTACTAAAACACTCTGCACTAGACTTTAGAACTGATTTCAATTGGTCAATGGTGCAGTCTATTTCAGTTTCTCAAAATAGCAACGTGCCAACAATGCGCCTAAACACACCTCCTTTATAGGCCAGCACACCCATGAGTCCACAAAGTGGCACAAATGGCTTTGCTATTTAAACAACGTGGCACAAAACGTGAAAATTACTAATGCGTTGATCTGAAAATAGCGACAAATCATGGCAAACACATCTTGCCCCTTATTGTGTCGGGTGTATGATAGGGCCCAATGTTTTCTGTCCTCAGATACATTTAAACCAGGTGTAGTGAACAATACAATTTTAAAATATCTTTAAAATATCTTTAAAACAGCCTGTGACTCAGTTATTTTAAATAATCAGAAGCCAAACTCATAAGAGCTTGTAGAACACGTACATCTGCACCAGCAGCCTGGTAACCACGAGTCCTGGTCAATCTGCCTTCATACTTCAGAACAATCTCTCTGGCTTGCCTGAAAAACACACACACATGCTTTTAACACACACTATATGGGTTAATAGCTGTGTTTGCTGATCGCAGAACCCTAATAGAAGACATTCCTGTTCTGCGAACCAGAACAAACTCTAGCAGACTTCTATTAACGCTTGCTTTTCCTTGATGTTTCCACCCATTAAGCGATGCACTTCACAGGTTTCTTTATTAATAAAAATGACAAACCAGCAATGGCAAAATTAGGCTATAAAAGTCAACGGCAACATAATAGCGGAATCAAACAAATACAGATGGAAAATTGATTTTTGGGGGGGGATGTGTTCTCCAGAAGGCGGGTGTATGTAATGATGGCCATTCACCCAAAGATGAAGAGGACACTCGTAAAATGTAGCATGCATCTCGTCAATGCATCACCAGACATAAAGCTGTCAGTTATTATAAGTAACACCAATGATAAACCTGCTTATAAAAGCATTAGTTAGATAATTAGCATCGTCAAATGATTTTTTACTGTATGTATAATAGATTGAGATAATTTTTATTTGGGTATTTTTTGAATATGTACTGTTAAGATGTTGCTCAGGGCGACACGGTGGCTCAGTGGTTAGCACTACGGGTGTTCCGGTTTCCCCCACAAGTCCAAAAACATACAGTATAGGTGAATTGAATAAACTAAATTGGCCGTAGTGTGTGAGTGCGTGTGTGAATAAGTGTGTATGGGTGTTTTCCAGTACTGGGTTGCAGATGGAAGGGCATCTGCTGTGTAAACCAGATAAGTTCTAGTTCATTCCACTATAGTGACCCCTGATGAAAAAGGGGACTCAGTGGAGGGAAATTGAATGAATGAAAATATTATTTATTTATTTTAGGAGTACAAATGAATGAGTTTCATAACCATTTACCATGATTTACTGTGAAAACACCCACAAAAATGCCATTAAGTGTAAAAATAGTGTCACGCTCATGTAAATAATAATAATAATAATAATAATAATAATAATAATAATAATAATAATAATAATACAGAGATGAATCCAAGATGCAAGTGTCTTTATCGACCGGTGTTCAAAAATAATAGAGCAAAAAGAGTCCAAAAACATAAGTTCACAAGATGTGGCAAAACGTTAGCCGAAAGCGTCCAGAAGTTAGTCAATAACCAGGCAAACAGTCCAAAAATCCAGAGAAATTTTACCAAGATTCCTGACAAAACACAGAGTAACATGAACAACAATAACGAACTGATAAGAGCTGTTTCTCAATATGCGTTCTACAGCGATCTTGCGTCCTCGTTTAACGTCAACATCAACTGCCAAATTTCAGTTCCAATACTCAAGACCGTAAGAACGGAGGACGCGTTAAAGTTCCCAGATGTGTTGAAAATCTCAATAAAGGAATAAACACGTTAGGGGGTTTATTTGCTGAAATTCATATTAAAATCTGTTTCATTTATATTGTGGAATGTATATTTGTAAGGTCTTTTTGCATAGTATAAATTTTGAACGGGAAAACAATAAATCGTTGTATGAATGTTGTAATGTTTAAATAATTTTCAGTTAAAAACGCGTGAAGGTCAAGTGACCATCAGAAAGAATGCAGCATCTCATTCCTCTCAATCCTGTAGTTCGTTCTTCCGAGGTGACCTGGCAAGACCAGTCTTCACAAGAACGCAAGTCCGTTCTCTGCGTTCTTGGAATTGAGAAACAGTCAATGTAACAAATGACTGCCGCTCAGATTTAGCCATGGTAATTAGCCACAGCTGGGCGGCTGATCAGAACAGCTGATTGGCGTTGCAATAAAGCACGTGACCACAACACAGACAATAGCAGAAGTGCGCACACACCTACAACAGTGACAAATAGTTTATTTACTAATAAAAATATGAATAATCATCCCAATAATATTAATAATAAAACACCTATAGAACAAGAATTATTTGATTATCTATATAAGGATCACAGAATACTCGATTCAAAACTTTGCCACTCATCATGTCAGCAATATATTCATAGTAATTTAATTAAATTATTTTCCTTCAGCTCAGTCCCTTATTTATTAGGGGTCACCACTGCGGATTCCACAACTATTCCAGCATATGTATTATGTATTTTGCAGCGGATGCTCTTCCAGCCGCAACCCACTACTGGAAAACACCCATACACTCTCGCATTCACACATACTCATACACTACGGTCAATTTAGATTATTCAATTCATCTATAGCACATGTCTTTGGACTTGTGGGGGAAACCGGAGCATCAGGAGGAAACCCACGCCAACACCGGGAGAACATGCAAACTCCACACAGAAATGCCAACTGGCCCAGCCGGGGCTCAAACTAGCAATATTCTTGCTGTGAGATAACACTGCTAACCACTTAGCCACCTACAATTACTACAATTAGTCAACTTAGATATTTTAACAAATATATGTCAGAATAAGTATGTTGTTTCATGTTAAATACAATAGCATTTCCTCCATATTTTGACAACTTTTTATTTATACATTAGTTATATTGAAATATTTTAGAGTAAACGCTTTACTTACATTTAAAATGTTGCCTCTATGTAAAATTACTTCATATCTAAACATAATAGTTCTAATAACTGATTTATTTTGTCTTTGCCATGATGACAGTACAGAATATTTTACTAGATATTTTTCAAGATACCAGTATTCAGCTTAGTGACATTTAAAGGAATAATACTTCACCTTAGAATTATAAGGTTCTATCTGCGTTCTGAGTGATTTTGAGATATTCAGCTTCAAAGTTTTTGCATTCCGTATAGCAAACATCATGTGTGTAACATTTGTTTTTTAAATAAAAAGTCTTAAAGTGTAAACAAATTATAAAAAAACACCCCATAATGTAAAAAAGTTGTCATTTAATAAGAATATGTCAATAACTCAATTTTGACAGATATGTCAGATAGAACCTTATAATTCTAAGGCGACGAATAGGTTAATTAGATTACTACACTATTTAGGGTATTTAGCCAAGTCCTTGTAATGTTTTCTTTTTCTGTAGCCAATGGGGAAAAATCATTGCTTAAGGAGGCTAATATATTGACTTTAAAACTTGTTTTTTTTTTTATATTAATTAATTTTTTTATATATTTTTTATTGCCGAAATAAAACAAATAAGACTTTCACCAGAAGAAAAAGATATTACGTATTAAATACTATAACAATGTCCTTAATCTGTTAAATATCAGTTAAGAAATATTTTTTAAAAATAGATATTGCATTAAAGGGCTAATAATTTTGACATTTTTGAAAATTTATGACAAGTCTGTCTGGTTCTCGAATCTGATTGGCTGATAGCCGTGCGATTTTCTGCAATATCAGCACTTATACAGCCTCTTCATTCATGTGTATTACTCCGCCCACATAGAGTGACAGCATATCAATAAACTCACTACAGTTTGACAAATATTGCAGCTGTTGGACAACATCATGTACTTTTGAGGCTTTTTAGGTGGGAATATAGTTGTTTAGATTGCAACTATGCAGTTTATTTATAAGGATAGTGCCTATTTTAAATATTTATCATTTTGGAGATACAGCACATTGGCATCAATCAGCCTGTCATACTGAGCAGAGCAAAGACGGATGACGTTCCGCCACAAGGTGGCAACAGAGACCTCCTCTAAGCCCTTAGAGGAGAAAAATCTGCATAATTTTAAACTATAGCTAATCAAATCATTATTTATCAGGTAAGTGACATTTTGGGTCGATCTAACTGTTTTGTATGTTGTAGTTCTGCATTTATACCATAGTAATCTCCTAGTGTTGGCGGTTCATTCCTCTGTGGCGACCCCAGATTAATAAAGGAACTAAGCTGAAAATAAAATAAATGAATGAATAAATAATCTCCTATTGTTTGCTTTGCTTTGGCTTTTTCTGGGTTAATTACTGAGATATCCCAATAGCAACAGAGAAATACTGGGAAATCTCTGTAGACTGATGGCATTTCTTTAGACTGATTCAGCCTTATAATCTTAAAATGTGAGCAAAATCACCCGTTTTGTCTTTACTTTAGACATTACGCTAGAGAATCATTCAAACACTAGCTCTAAAGTGACGTTGGTGAATTAGCAACGCTTTCTACTGTTCTGACGTCAGCTGCAGATGTGAATGAATCGCGGAAGAAAGTAGTTCTTCGTACAAAAGGGTTTTTGAGACTCTCAGACTGTCTTGATTTTCATTTTATACACACGATTATGCCGTCGAACTGTTGTATAAAGGCAATATCACACTTGTAGCAGTGCAATACTGTATATTGTCACTGGTGGGACACTAAGGCACAACACACGCCTCCAACCAGTGCCGATATACAGCCATATCGCACTGCTACTCATGTGATATTGCTCATACATACAGTATACACGTAAATGATAAAGCACATGCAAATTAAAACAAATGAAACAGATACATGCATATGAATTAAGTTCTCACTGTGATCAGCATTTCAAGTATGAATCAACAAGGTAAACATAATATTCAAGTCGGTAGCAGTAACGGCTTCTGTTGTGCTGACGGTCAGCTGCAGATGTCAATGAATGGTGGAAGAAAGTAGTACAAAAGGATTTTCAGACTCTCCATGTTTATTTTCTTTTTTATATACACGATTATGCCGTCAAAATAGGGCTGTGCAATTAATCCAACATACGGTTTCGATTTCGACTTCTAACGATTATGAAAAACCATTAATCGAGATAAACGATTATTGCATCATATACCGCCCCCTTTCCAGTTGTACACATTTGTTGCTCTGCAAAGCTCAGTTTCACGTGAAAATGACTAAAAGCATGTACTGTAATGTAACGTCTGCAGCATGGGATGCATTATTCATTGATGTACGTTCAAATCATTCATATTTTTAAAAGCGCAAAAAAGCATGCTGTTGTGTGTGTGCGCACCGCGCTTAGCCTTGGACAGGCTCGGAGACGAGCAGAGCACACACATCTAACGCCATCTTAATGTGAGCACTTTAATGGTCAAATACATGCACATTTGTGTCAGAGTGCTGTGTTTAGTGATTATTCATATTAACCCTCATGTATGTGATAAACAAGTTGAGAATCAAAAGACATGTGAAAGAGAAACCATATCAGAGTCGCACTATTCTTAAAGTGACAGCGCGCAATATTCCTTCCTGCTGCCGCCTGTTTTTATTAGTAACCAAACATGAAAAGAAGAAAATCCCTCACTGCTCTTGACTGAAGGACTTTTGTAGCTAAAGTGTTTTTCTTACAGTGAAGATGCTTAAAGCACAGTTTAAACATAACAGATTTAATAACTCATTTCTAATAACTGACTTATTTTATCTTTGCTATGATGACAGTACATTATATTTTACTAGATATTTTTCAAGACACTTCTATACAGCTTAAAGTGACATTCAAAGGCTTAATTAGTGTAATTAGGCAAGTCATTGTATAACAGTAGTTTCTTCTGCAGGCAATCAAAAATATTTATTGCTTAAGAAGGCTAATAATATTGAGCTATTAAAATAGGCATCAAAATATTTAAACCTGCTTTTATTTTAGCTGAAATAAAACAAATAAGCCTTTCTCCAGAAGAAAAAAATATTTAAAATTCCTCTGTTAAACATCATTTGGGAAATATTTATATATAAAAAAATTCACAGGAGGGCGAATAATTGACTTCAACTGATAATTGTTTTGAATAATCGCGTTTACAATTATGACCAAAATAATCGTCATTATGATTTTTCCCATAACCCATTTCCCATTTCTCATAGGGCTGCTCCCTACGTCAAACTGTTGTATAAACGCAATATCACACTCGTAGCAGTGCGATATGGCTGTATATCATCACTGGTGGGACACCCCCATTCACACGGGGCATCAGCTTCAACGCTTCCCATTCACTTTTAATAGGCGACGTCAGGCGTTGCCGAACTGCATTGGAGATCCGTCTGCGCCGCTTTAGGGGTGTTGCTCGCTGCAGAAGTTGGGACTTGCTCAACTTTTCAAGTGCCGACAGAAGCGTCAGCCAATCAGATCGCTGTATGCAAATACACCAGCTCAGACTGTGGCCTATTGCTGACTGATTTCATTGGCTGACGCTACTATGACGATCGCGTAAGCCCCAACTTCAGACACGCCCTCTGTCAAGCGTTGACGCTGAAACCCCGTGTGAATGGGGCGTAAGGCACTCGGCCTGCGTTCTCAAGCCAATGCACACCTCCCACCAGTGCTTATACAGCCATATTGCACTGCTACTCGTGTGATATTGCTCATATATTTATCAGACAAATGATAAACCATATGGATATTAAAAGGTGTGAAAAACAGATACATGCATATGAATTAACTTCTAACTGTGATCAGCATTTCAAGAATGAATCAACAAAGTAAACATTAATATTCAAGTCGGTTGCAGTATATTCAAAGTAGCAGTACTGCATTTCCAGCATTTTGGCAGTGCTACCAGCAGACGCATAAATCCACAATGTTTGCTTTATCAGAAAGCAGCACAATGTACTAACATTTGTACCTCCCTGACCCTTAGCCCAAAGAACCCGCAGCATTCGGCTCCCCCGTAAAATGAGAAACTGCATGGCCAGGCTAATGAAACAATTACTCAGCCAATTTAGCTCGTTCTCCAGGCATCATGTTGTAAATATGGCAAGCACTGAAACTTAATTGTTATTTACCTTACGGGTTTAATGCAGCGATGCTTTTCCTAGGCCATTAACATCAGTTTCAAACATTTTCAAATGTCATTTCTAAGTAGTCTAATGGCTGTAATGGAGTCATATCATCGTTTTAGCAAGAAATAATGCTTAAATAGTTTCATTATACTTATTTACGCATTGAATTTAGCATTATAAGCTGTCTTTTGGATGTTCTAGCCGCTGTACAAACACAAAATATCTTTACAGCACACATTATATAGCAAGAAATAGAACATTCTACACCCCCAGATTGGCCTTATAAATGCTTTATGCGTTTTATCTGCTGTTTAAACTGTTCCACTAGAGAACAATTCAGCTTTATGTTCGGTAATAATTCCAGCACAGGGCGTGCGGAAGTTCTGATGGCATTTTCTTTACATATACATCTTACTTGAGCACTTTTAGCTTGCGTCTTATTGGCCAGGGTTTGATCCGGATGTTGGCGATGATTTCTTTCTGAAACTGAATGTTCTGGAACATCTCCTCTGGATCATTACTGTCCACTCGCTCTCCGTCTTTATCCTCGTCATCAGACGGCCTGAAATGCAACCGAAAGATCAATGTAATCACTTTAATTAGTAACATAGCAACATCATGTGTTTCATCTGCATAACAAAACATTGTAGCTTTACACTCAAAACAAAAATGCTGCTTGTTCAAACTAATTACTTAAAATGAGCTGAAATAACACATTTCTTGTGTTTTTTGTATCCACTTAAATTTGTAAAAACAACACTATAAAAAAAAATGTATATATATATATATATATATATATATATATATATATATATATATATATATATATATATATATATATATATATATATATTCACTGATTGCTGAATCTACTCATTTAAAAAAGTGAAATAACACCTGTCTTGAGTTTTTTTTTGTGCAACTTAATTGTTTTATGTTCAATCCACTTTAATTTGAAAAAAAAAAACAACACTCAAAAAATGACTTAATATGTTTGCTAAAGGCAGCATGGTGGCTCAGTGGTTACCACTGTCACCTCACAGCAAGATGATCGCTGGTTCGAGTACCAGCTGGGCCAGTGGGCTTTTCTGTGTGGAGTTTGCATGTTCAAAACATTACAAGGACTTGACTAAATACCCTAAATAGTCTAGAAATGCATGTAACCTATTATTCCTTTAAATACCACTATAAGCTGAATACTGGTATCTTGAAAAATATCTAGTAAAATATTCTGTACTGTCATCATGGCAAAGACAAAATAAATCAGTTATTAGAACTATTATGTTTAGATAAGCGTTTACTGTAAAATATTTAAAAATAAGTAATTTAATTATAGAAAAGTTGTCAAAAGCATAAAAGGCAGTAGAAAAGTATAAGTTTGATTGTACAGTTTTCTTGTTTTTGTTGCTATATATTTCAGGTCATCTCTTTGCTGATAGGACTTCTATTTTCATATACATTTATAAGTTTGTATATTATCTTCAAAAAAATCAATAAAAATATTGAAAATAAAAAGTTGTCAAAATATGGAGGAAATACTCTTATATTAAACATAAAACAATGAAACTTTATACTTATTCTGACATGTATTTGTTAAAATATCTAAGATGACTAACTGCATGTTCTCCCCGTGTTGATGTGGGTTTCCTCTGAGTGCTCCGGTTTCCCCCACAGTCCAAAGACATTCGCTATAGGTGAATTGGATGAACTAAATTGACAGTAGTGTATGAGTTTGTCTGAATGCAAGAGTGTATGGGTGTTTCCCAGTACTATGTTGTGGCTGGAAAGGCATCCACTGCATAAAACTCATGCTGGAACAGTTGGCGGTTCATTCCACTGTGGTGACCCCTGGTAAATAATGGACTAAGCTGAAGGAAAATGAATGAATATGCTTGCTACTTGTTCAAACTATGTACGTAAAGTAAACTGAACCAACACAAATCTTGTGATTTTTTTTGGGACAAATTTTTTTTTTTTTTAGATTCAAAACACTTAAATTAGTAAAAACAATTAAGTTGGGACAACATGAAAAAAAGTTCGATGAGCCCAGCATTTTTTTAGTGTACATGATATGAAAAATACATAGAAAATACACGTGAATATAAAAAAAGCACATTAACATATTTGCATCTTTCTATTTATTTGCATGTTTATTTAACTTGCAGTTTAGGTCTAACCAGCAGTACAATAGCAGCATTTCGTTGCCTTGTACTTGTACATGTGTGATGACAATAAAGTTGAATCTAATTAAAAAAAAAATCTAATCTAATATTTGTATTTTCTATAATATTTTATGTAATTATAATTTTTTTTTTACTTTAAGAATGATTGACTGTATGCAAATGTACTATATATATATATATATATATATATATATATATATATATATATATATATATATATATATATATAAGCACAATGAAAACTACAATGCTTTTTTACATTTGATTACTCAATTTTTGTACCTGAATGCTGCTAAACTACTAGAAAACAAACAAACTGTTGTTTTTTTTTAATTCACAGTATATCTTTGCTCTACTGTTACTTTTGATTGGTTTATTATATTTAATGCAGATGCACTCTACAAAATCATCACATTCAAGGTAAAAATGATGTAAATTCTTTCCAAATAGAGCTTGCAATTTCATTTGGTGAAATTATTTACAATATGTATCGCACTTTTACTTTTCATCTTTATTTCTTTAACGCTTTTACAATGTAGAATGTGTCAAAGCAGTCCATGTTAAAAAAGTTCAGTTCAGTTCAGTGTGCTTTAATTTTCACAGCTGCAAGTCCATACACTGAAGAGCAAATACATCGGTGCACAGCTCCACAAATAAAATATTGCAATGTCAGTTGTTTTTCCCCAATATCGTGCAGCTCTAACTTTAACTTGTGTAATAAAAAAAGCTATATTTGGTGGAATAACATTGATTTTCAACCTACAAATAAAAACATTTGCAATTAAGACCAACTGCAATTTTCTGAAATAAATTAATAAATAAATAAATAAATGTAATTTTAAAAAATAAATCATTGTAATATTATAAGACCTTTTTAATATAAATAAAACCAATTTTATTCAAATACACATACCTAAATAATCCAGTGCAATCCCGAACATGAAATGCAAACATACAAAAAATACATTGGATATATTAATATAGTTTATTTGTAACCTACACATTTAGAAGCTTCAGATTTAAAATGTTCAAATACGCTGCAAAAGCACATATACTTTAATTAATAACAACAACGGTCACAAATATATATACAAATAAGACAGATAATGATATACTCTATAAGTATCAGGTGTAAAATTTGACAATGTAATTTAATAATGATAATACATATAATAATAATAATACATATAATAATAATAATACATATAATAATATAATAATAATAATAATAATAATAATAATAATAATAATAATAATAATAATACATATAATAATAATAATAATAATAATAATAATACATATAATAATAATAATAATAATAATACATATGATAATAATAATAATAATAATAATAATACATTTAATAATAATAACAATAATAATAATAATAATAATAACAACAGATTTCGTCAAAAAGCCAACCTACCCATTATCATCATGATATGGGGAATAAATCCTCCTGGAATTCTTTCGGATGCTCTTGTGCCTCTTGGAGGATATGAGTGGTCTGGTTATAGTAGCTGGTTCAGCCATTTCCCAGTGTTAAAACTTTCTGCAGTGTTCAGACAGCATGTGTCCCATCTGTAGGAGTTTTGGAGCAGAAATGAGGGAGCTCGACCTGCCTGATTGGATCCCTCTGAAACGCTGCAGAAGCCCCTCCACCAGAGGAGTTCAAGCTCACAATCACTCCAATGACAGCTGGACAGGCTTCTTAAAGAGACAGAGCCACCACTGCAACCTGCTGATCAATTCATGCGTATTGTATTACACAAAAATATACTATTCAATATAAATATACTAAATATAATAACAATAAAAATATACTATACTAAGTCAGAATTATTAGCCCCCCGTTTCATTTTTTTTCTTTTTAAAATATTTCCCAAATTATGTTTAACAGAGCAGGGAAATTTTCACAGTATGTCTGATAATCTTTTTTCTTCTGGAGAAAGTCTTATTTGTTTTATTTCGGCTAAAACAAAAGCAGTTTTTCATTTTTTAAAATTCATTTTAAGGTCAAAAATATTAGCCCCTTTAAGCTACATTTTTTTTTCTCGATAGTCTACAGAACAAACCATCTTTATACAATAACTTGCCTAATTACCCTAACCTGCCTAGTTAAGCCTTTAAATGTCCCTTTAAGCTATACAGAAGTGTCTTGAATAATATTATTTACCGTCTTCATGGCAAAGATAAAGTAAATCAGTAATTAGAAATGAGTTATTAAAACTATTATGTTTAGAAATGTGTTGAAAAAAATCTTCTCTCCGTTAAACAGAAATTGGGGAAAAAAATAAACAGGGGGCTAATAATTCAGAGGGGCTAATAATTCTGACTTCAACTGTAAATATATAGTTGAAGTCAAATTCATTCGCCCTCCTGTGAGTTTTGTTTTTCTTTTTTAAATATTTCACAAATGATGTTTAACAGAGCAAGGAAATTTTCATAGTAATTTCTATAATATCTTTTCTTCTGGAGAAAATCTTATTTGTTTTATTTTGGCCAGAATAAAAGCAGTTTTTATTTTTTAAACCATTTTAAAGTCAAAATTATTAGCAATTTTTTTGATTGTCTAAGGCAGTGTTTCCCAACCCTGTTCCTGAAGGCACACCAACAGTACACATTTTCAACCTCTCCCTTATCAAACACACCTGAATCAACTCAGCAGAACATTAGAAGAGACTCCAAAACCTGAAATAAATAGGTCAGATAAGGGAGACATTCAAAATATGTACTGTTGGTGTGCCTCCAGGAACAGGGTTGGGAAACACGGGTCTAAGGAACAAACCGTTATACAATTACTTGCTTACCCTAACTTGCCTAATTAGCCTTGTTAAGCCTTCAATTGCCACATTAACTGAATACTAGTATCTTGAAACATATCTAGTGATATATTATGTACTGTCATCATGGCAAAGATGAAAGAAATCAGTTATTAGAAATGAGTTATTAAAATAATCTCATTTTGAAATGTGTTGAAAAAAATCTTCTTTCCATGAAACAGGAATTGGGGAATACAATATACAGGGGGCTAATAATTGTGACTTCAGTATTGCATTGATTTGTCCTCACTTATTCTCCCAGATGATGTGCTTTCTTCTGTGAAATGCAATAGTTGAATAGCTAAGCTTCTGTATGTCACATAATGAAGGTGAAGAGTGATTTATAAAAGGTATGTTCCAAACTGGATAAAAACAAGCATTTTGAAAATAACATTACAGTTGCTCATACAACTTGTTTACAATATATTAAAGTAATTTGCTACTGTATTTAAAATGTTAATATTTTGTAAACTAATATTTTGTACACAATTTATTATAAGCAGTCTTGTTTTAATATCAAAAAAATAATTTGGCTAGTTTTATTTATTGTTTAGATTCTGTTTCCCCCAGATTCTGTTTAATGTTAGAATTTTTATTATTGTTTTTACAAATAATACACATTTTACAAATCTTTTTTCATTTCAAACTTATATATTTAATATGTAGAAATATTTAATAAATACATTTAAGACAAATATTACATTTACATTTAATATTTTAATAATTACTTTTTGAAATGAATTCTTATAGTTTTATTTGTCTTTAATATTTTTTTCACGCAGTTTTATATCATTCATTAATTTTCCTTCGGCTTCTCTATTCCAGAGGACACTACAGTGGAATGAACCGCCAACTATTACAGCATATGTTTTACACGCCGGATGCCTTTCCAGCCACAACCCAGTACTGGGACACACCCATGCACTCTCGCACTCACACACACTCAAACACTATAGTCAATTTAGTTTACCCAATTCATCTACAGCGCATGTTTTTGGACTGTGGGGGAAACCGGAGCACCCGGAGGAAACCCATGCCAACACGGGGAGAACATGCAAACTCCACACAGAAACGCCAACTGACCCATACGGGACTCGAACCAGCGACCTTGCTGTGAGGCGACAGCGATAACCACTAACCATAATTACTTAATTAAAATATATATATTTTTAAATATAGATTTATTTAACTTGAATATCATTTCATATAGTATTTGATCATTTTAATTATTTATTTATTTTAGTAATTAGTTCTTTAGGTAAAAAAAAGTGTAATCTTTCCTTGGAAACTAGCTGAAATAGTAAGTCGTTATAGAAAATATCTTAAGTTGTAGCTGTTAAAATTATATTTTGGACCTCAGCTAATGTAAGCTAAAAATGTTTTTATAATGAAAAAATTAAGTTAACATTTGTTAATTCATCTTTTTTAAAGAAATTTTCATTTATATTGGTATTTTGGTCAATATTTGTCAGTTATTAATAATGTTTCTATGCCCTTAGATCTAAGTTGTGGTCATGTTTCCAAATAAATTAATAATAATTATTAATTATTTTTATTAATAATTTTAATAATAATTAAATAAAAATAAAAAAGTTTGTGAAATAGGATTTAAATGTTATGTTTTTAACATTGAACACCCTCACAAATGATTCTTTTCATTCCTCTTTTTCATTTTCAAACTACCTGAAGCTCCTATTGCACCTCAAAAACATGCTAAATTTTCAGCTGCTCTCTTGACAATGATTAGCATTGTGTGCTGTCATCAATCATCATAATTTTCTCTTGAGGTTTGTCTGAGCGGTAATAAACATGCAGATAATATACCCAAAAACCACACAATGAATTTTAAGTAGGCTCACACTGGCTAATATCCAGTTTTCTTTATAAAGTGGCCTCTGAGTGTGCTGAAATTCAACAATATCATCACGTACATGGAAAATAAACGCCCCCACTTGCTAAAGAATAAAAGCCATATAGTAGCTCAATATGATAATGTGCCATATGTAACAGTAGCTCACCGCTTTCAGCTGTCCACATGAGCAGAAGGCTAGTTTAAACTCTTATATAGGGCACATCAGGAAAAAAGGCTCAATAAGGCAAAAACTCTTGGTCAATGAAAAATTCCAAAGTCTAAAATGCCACTTGTAATATTTTCACACATAATGATGCTTGAATGGGCATAATAATGTTTGTAATGAAATGACAACCACCAATAAACATAAATAAAAAGCAGATAATAAGAGAAATATCAAATCAAATAAAAACTGATTTTAGGCTAACTGGCTGTTTTTGTCAAATTCAAGACTCATTCAATCAGTCATTAATTCAATCATTTTCCTTCAGGCTTAGTACCTTTATTCACAATGGGTACCACTGCAGATTGAACCGCCAACTTATTTAGCATATATTTTAAGTAGCGGATGCCCTTCCAGCTGCAACCCTGTACTGGGAAACACCCATACACACTCAATCACACGCATACACTACAGCCAATTTAGTTTATTCAATTCACCTATAGTGCATGTGTTTGGACTGTTGAGGATACCGGAGCACCTGGAGGAAACCCACACCAACACGTGGAGAACATGCAAACTCCACACAGAAATGCCAACTGACCCAGTCGGGACTCGAACCAGCTACCTTGCTGTGAGGTGACAGTGCCAACCACTGAGCCAGCGTGTCGGCCCACAACATCAATTCATCAACCAGTATTCATCAAAAACTTTTATTACCGTGGGTTTTTTAAGTGTATTAAATATTATTTTTGTTAATTTAAAAAAAGGTAATTCACTTCATACAGTATTATAAATCAACGTCTATGACGTCTATTTTTAACACAGGCATCTATAGAGATTTTAGAGTAGGGATGGACCAAAATTCTATGTCAAAACTGAAAATTCATGCATTTTCAAGCTGAAAAAACAAAATACTTTGTAATAATTTTTAATTTTTTTATTAAATAAAATGACGTAATTTAGAAAGACTTTTTACATGTAACTCATTAACTTGAATTATATTGATAAAAAAGTAAGTAAAAACAAAAAGCAGTTTATTGACTGAAATTTTACTGACAGTGAACGAGTCGAGAGCACTGATACTTTATATACATTTCTGGAGATGCATTTCATCTTTAAAACGAACGCTATGGGGCAGTATGACGTTGTTCCTTTTCACGCTTACTAGCTGACCGCTTACCTCCGTAGGGACTGCTTTCCACTCTTATCAGTTTGTCCAGTGGCTCGCCGTGTACCTCGGCGGACTTGTGACGTGAAGCGAAGTAGACCATGATGACGTGGTTGGAGTCTGGCGAAAAACAGTTCTAGAAAGCAGGTAAGACAAAAACAGAAGCCAAAAAATAAAATAAACAAGTGTTTATTCACAGGGTGAGAATGTGGCAATATCTGAAATCGTGGTAAAGATCAGGCTGCCGCGAGGGCTTTTCTTTTTCTGGATTGCTTTTGAAAACACTGTCGGTTGGAGTTAGGGAAGTGGGTGGGCGTTGGCCATCTGTGCTTTTGAAAACACTATTGGGTGGGTTTAGGGAAGGAGGAGGGTGGGTCAGTCGATCAGTAAGTTGACAGCCACCTCTGGTGGATTTATGCGAGAAGAGCAGGCATGAATGCCACTTGTGAGAGAAACTTGAGATCTCATAAAGCATACACAGTGGCCTCTGGCGGATTTGCGGAAACAAAAACTGCAACAAAAGGTAGCTCCTGGGATTTATTTGCCGCTCTCAAGAAATTTATATAGGGGTACGTAATCAGAATGAGCCTGGGTTGGTTTTCCCAGTACTGGGCTGTGGCTGGAAGGGCATCCACTGTATAAAACATTTGCTGGAATAGTTGGCGGTTCATTTTGCTGTGATAACCCCTGATAAATAAGGCACTAAGCTGAAGGAAAATGAATGAATTACTGTCAGTCACTAAGAAGAGACGACACAGATACCTGCATCGCAAGCCGTGAATGCGCGTAAAATACACATTAATTAATCAAAACATTCAACTTGAAAAGAGAAAAGTTCAAGAAGAAAAACTCATTTTAATTGATGGATACAATTAACACAAACTCCTTTATATAAACTAATCTTGTTGTCATCTCTTTTCTGCAGTTATACATTAGTAAACACTGTAAATTAGACCTGTTATGATCTATTTTTTGTTATACGATATACATTGCGCCAAAATATATCACGATAAATAATATTATTGTCATTTTAAGACCATTTCATGCCACTCATTATATAATGCCAGAATGAATTCATTCATACATTTTCTTTTCAGCTTAGACCCTTTATTAATCTGGGGTCGCCACAGCAGAATAAACCGCCAACTCATTCAGCATATGTTTTACACAGCTGATGTCCTTCCAGCTGCAACGCATCACTAGGAAACATCCATACACACTCACACGCACGCACGCACACACACACACGCACGCACACACACGCACAATTTAGCTAACCCAATTCACTTATACCACATGTTTTTGGACTTGTGGGGGAAACTGGAGCACCCGGAGGAATCCCACGCGAACACAGGGAGAACATGCTAACTCCACACAGAAATGCCAACTGACACAGCCGGGGCTCGAACTACCGACCTTCTTGCTGTGAGGTGACAGCACTATCCAGTATAAAATCATCACAATGCAAATACACTCTTCAAAAGGACACATCATAGTTTATTCTTAAGAATATTTCATTGAATTATAGTCATGTCAAAAATTGAAAAATGAGGCATTGGAATCAGAATGCGAAACACGCATATCCTTGAAAAGTAATAATAAATGTTAACAAAAAAGTACAAAGTAAAAAGTAACAGGTTGCGATATCTGCGACCAGATCTATTTTCAGTCATCAGGCACCTACATCAAAGTATACTATAGTAATTTACAATAAATACTATAGTGTTTTTTTTTTTACCATACTGACACATCCAATAAAGACAGAGAGCTAAAATGTTGCTAGAATTGTTTTTTATGCATGGGCAATATATACTGCATCACCAAAAATGAGTGAGGTCATGTCCATGTGTTGTGCAATAAGTCGATCTATTGATTATTGTGACAGGCCTAACTGTAAATATTTAGTAGGAACATTGCATTAAGTTTGAACTACGTTCAGTGGTGCAACACAAAAGTATTACATAGTTAAAATTGTGACAACACAATGGCTCAGTGGTTAGCACTGCCGCCTCACATCAAGAAGATCACTGGTTCGAGTCCTGGCTGGGTCAATTGGCATTTCTGTGTGGCGTTTGCATGTTCTCCCAGTGTTGGCATGGGTTTCCTTTGAGTGCTCCGGTTTCCCCCACAGTCCAAAAGACATGCGGTACAGGCGAATTGAATAAACTAAATTGGCCGTAATGTGTGAATGAGTGTGTATGTTTCCCAGTACTGGTTTGCGGCTGGAAGGGCATCCGCTCTATAAAACTTATGCTGGATAAGTTGGCAGTTCATTCCGCTGTGGTGACCTCTGATAATTAAAGAGACTAAGCTTGAAGGAAAATGAATGAATGAATAAATGAATGACTTAAAGGTGTCCCTTTACCTCACAACTAGGCTAGATTTAATTTACACACTGTTGGTGTATCAGGCCCCTGATTACCAAGGCAAACTTTTTGTTAAGTCATGTAAAAAAAGGCAATTTTTTCCTGGGAAATCTTGCTGTACTGCATTCTTTTAAGGAGCGGATTTTATTAGCCACAGAACACTAAAAGTTTGGTCTCACTTTGCACACACAGACACCCAAGTCTGATCATCGTTGTGATAAACCCATTTATGTGGATGAGCACCGTGCAGACCTTATGCTCAAGCAGAAATTAATGAAATAAAATCTAACAGCCTACTCCGCAGAGTGCAGTTAATAGGCCTTTGTTAACCGTCTCTATTCTACCAAATGCTGTGGACATTTACATCAGTTATCAAGTTTGAATGCACAATTACCGTATGCTAGGGTGGCACAGTGTATCATTTCAGCATCAATAGCCCAAAGTATCCACTATAGTTATGTCGTAGCATGTCCAATGTCCAGTCGCAATTATAGATGATCAGGCACAATTGTCATTGCAAAGTGTGTCCATAATGTAGTGAAAAGAGAGTTGCACATCGGATGCGCCACTTGGCCACACACTGCATCTTGCAGAAATGTAAACACTAGATTTCTATCAGGATACGCACACCGATGCCCAGCTATGACTCAGGACATTGTACGCATTTCTGCCGCACCACCTGAATAGTTTCATTTTAAATAACATGCGAAGGTGCACGTCTGTTGTGCAATACTTCCAACTGTCATGTGCGCATCATGTTTCGGCGCTGAGCGGCGCCTCCGGTGTGCAACCCTGTTAAGTGTATCATTTGCATGAAAATTAATAATATTGCATAAAATAAAGTTCTTTAGATGTTAGTATCAGTATTTTAGTCTTCAAGGATATCTATAAGCTAGTGTGTTCCAAAACTGTGACAAACGTTTAGAAAACTGATATTAACATATAAAGCTTGTAGTTTTTCACTTCCGCCTAAATAGATCAACAAAGTTTCTCATCAAATCGGGACCAATCAGAATCAAAATGCTCAAAATCAAAATGATCAAAATGAAAATGCTCTTTAGTGACATGCCCACCTCCCTCGGGTTGCTTCTAATTTGATGCGCTTGAGCTCAACCACTCTCACTGGCAGACCTGTGATAAAGCAAAAGGCTATTGGCTGTTTCATAAAAAGGGGAGGAGCTACACTTTGTCCCACCCAATTTTCATGTTTCGGTTGAAATGACATTGAATAAAAATGCACGTTTCAAAGCTTTTCATGGGACCTTTAAGCATTTCAAGAGAGCGTAAAAGCACAGGAAAATGATAGCAACTGTAGCTTTAGATTACAATGATTATTAATATTTCATTCAGTGATATCTAATTATTCAAGTTGTGTGTCTGAATACTGTACGACTTCTCATAAAAATCACAGTTTATTTTATTCGCATCTTTGATCTTTTGTATTTATCTATGTTTGTACTGTAATTTGATTATTAAGTGAAAAGGTCTTTGCACACTCAAGTCCAAAATTTTCGTATGCGTTTTTTCTTTTGTATTTAAATCCGAAGAATTCGTTAGGTGCACAAACCTTGCACACCAAGTCCGATACGTTTTAATTAATCCATTCCAAAGAAAATGCAAAACATTTCGAAGTCAATTCAACCAGTGATGCTTTGTTCTCCTCTCTCTTCTCCAAATTAGAAAAAGAAAGAAATAGAATAGGCTACATATTCTGTTTATCCAATACATAGAGAGGAGATACAAGGAGGATACATCCAATGCAAGGAGAGATCAAAGATCTGCCCTATGATTATCTCAAAATGCTAAGTCTATTTCAGGAAATCAGTGGAATTCTGATACATTGCTAGTGATACTTTTACACATTTACGTATGTAAACAAATCCTGAACAGAGAATGGCAGTAGACATGATATACGGCGGCCGCATTGACGTATCCAAGCAACGGACAGAAAGCGGACCATGCTTTCTTTTATAATGTCTATGGGCAGTACATCAAATGTTTGCACACACACAACACACATACCCAAACAGCAGCAGAGGGAGGTGCGCCGGCAGCATTGGGATTCTGAACTGTTTCAGTTTCCATTTTTCCAACAGCTGAAAAAAAACCCAACCTGGTTCAAATCTTTTTTATGACAGACGAAATTATTTTGTGACAATACGACTAACACAAAATGAGGTTGAATTTTTTTTTTTACATCAAAAATTAAGGACGAAGATTTCGGATTCAGTGTACAACAATTTTAACGCTCAAAAAAATTACGTTAGCTATTTGTTCAAACTACTCATTTATAAAGAGCTGAAACAACATAATTCTTGAGTTTTTTTTTTGGATAACTTTATTGATTTATGTTTAATCCACTTAAATTTGTACAAACTAATAAGTTAGCTTAATTTCTTCATGTTATCCCAACACAAATTGATTGTGTGGAACCGAGAATTTTTTACAGTGTATGTAGAATAACCGTAAAATGATTAATTATTAAAAAAAAAAAAAAAAACCTATTCAAGTTATATGGTGAAATGGTATTTATTACAAAATATATCGCAGAAAAGGAAAATATCGCAATATTAATTTTTACAGCCCTACCGGTTTTTCATTCATTCATTCATTTTCCTTCGGCTTCTATTTACTACCTTCTCTAGCTCAGAAGTTGCCTCATCGGAATGAACATCCAAGTATTCTGCCATATTTTTTACGCATTGGATGCCCTTCCAGCCGCAACCCAGTACTGGAAAACACCCATTCACTCACATTCACACACACACTCAAACACCGAGGACAATTTAACTGATTTAATTCACCTATAGTGCATGTTTTCGGACTATGGGGGAAATTGGAGCACCCAGAGAAAACCCACAACAACACGGGGAGAACATGCAAACTCCACACAAAAATGCCAACTGACACAACTGGGACTCAAACCAGTGATGTTCTTTCTGTGAGGTGACAGTGCTAACCACTGAGCCACCCTACAGTATACAGAATAATGCACAAAATTGAGAAAGTTACAGGTAGTGTAAAATACAAAAATACCTCTAAAAGCATCGATGTCCTCCTTTATCAGAATCAAAGAGTCATTCTGCTTTTTTTCGTCCACCATCAAGTGTCTATCTTGAGCCCTGAAACAAATGACAGTCCCAGAGGTCAGGATTGAATTCAACAGTTAACCCAATAAAACAAATCAATGAGGCTTATTGATGTGCTGAAACAGTAATGTAAAATGATCCCTTCCCAAACATAGCATCAGTCATCATTCCAATCTTATTATGATATTGGTTATCATGGAAAGAAGAGTAAAATCTACTCTAAATTGACCAGGATGACAAACATATTTACAACCTGTAAATTCAGTTAGGACATAATGATTACATTTATATATTTTTATTAGTTGTTCTTGCTAATTATTTAATAAAACATTCATGCTGTAAAAGAAAATGTTAGATTTGAAATTGGGAAGGACCAAACAGCTCAAGATCAAGGTCATTTACTGTACAATCACACTACATTTGACTTCAGAGTTTTTATGGGAGGACGATCCTAAAAAAAGAATAGAGTTAAGTCCGGTCGAATTTATTGTCCCATAGAGAAAATTTGGATTGCAGGCAGAGTGGGTAGTTTGGCCATTGCTATAACTCTGAAAGGCAATCAAGCCAGGCCAAAGTGAATCGTTTGGGTTGTGATATAACCAATGTCACTTCTAAAAGTAATTGGATGCCCCTTTGTAAATCCTATATAAGGTTTTTATCTGGTTTGCTGTAATGCAGTTCACACGCGGGCAAAGAACTCGCTGTGCTAAGAGAAGGACATCGAGATCTGTTAGGTAGAGCATAATGAGAAAACCTGGTAAAAAGAGATTATTAGAGAAGTGATGTATTGCTAAGAATGTAATGCCAAAATGTTTTCACTTTGAAATAAGATTATTTGCAAATCTCTGTTGTGTTCGACGTTAGTTTAGTGTATTTATTTTTCTCACCCATCTCTCTCCGTTCTCACTCCACTCTTAGGTTGTGTCTTGGTTCAGTTAAATGTCCATCATTGTTATGACTGTGCCAATTACACCAATCCCCGGATGAGCTGCAAGGATAAAAAGGTCTGCCAGATCAGTGTGTGGTGTGTACTCTGCCAGGGTGTACATTTTTGCTCCACACGACTGTGTTTGTATGGTAATACTCAGTTGGTGATTTACAGTATATACTTGTTGAACTTCGTTGGCTTTAAGTAACTGCTTTGATGGTTGTTGTATGATATTAAACTGAGCAATACGACATCGTTGTTAGGTTTGCTTTAGTTTAGCTTGTTTTTGTTAGATTAGTTTGAGTGTTTTGCCATTTGTGTAATTGAGTTTTGTAGTTTAATTAGTTTATATCGGGTTTCATAATATAATTCATTTTTGTCGCCTAGTTTAGACAACAGATATATAGATAGTTTTGTTAATTTCTTTGATTTGGCTTACACTCATTGCTTTAGTTTATAAAACTAAGTTTTAAATGTCTCTGTAAAAAAAATAAAACCTTTTTGCCCTTTGAAAACAATACATTTTATTTTGTGAAAGATTTAAAATATTTTGGAACAGTAAACATGTTAGGCTAAATCATTCAAATGAATCATTGATTTCTGCTGTCTTCATTAGTTTAAAAAAAACACAGATTTCTTTACAATTTAAAATGGCATCTTTTGATTTTTTTCTGCAAAAGATGTTGTCCAAAAAAAAAATGTAAATAAAACATCTTACACATATCTTAGGAACGATATTACAGGAAATTTTGGCGGTTTTAAAACCTTGACTTTTCCAAACGGTTTTCGTCCCATGCCTAGTTTAAACACACCCGAATCCCAAATTGTCCTGCACTTTTAGCTCCTCTTTAAATGGCGTGTACAGAAGCTGATCTGAGATCAGTTCATCATATGGAGCGCGTGTATATTTTCCTATCACAATTTTTTCCACCCATACCCCCCCCACCAACACGTCCGTTCCATGACGCAGTACAAACTCGTAACAATCTCACTGACAAATTATTTTGCTTGTTTTAAGAAAACATCTTTTTTTTTTTTTTGCCTGGCTAGAAAGAGTAATGTGTACGCTGCAAAAAATGCTTTTCTTCGTGTTTTTTGTCTTGTTTCTAGTCTCAATTTTTAAACATTTGCACTAGAAACATGGACAATGTGTACATTACTATTTCCAGCTTACAACCGGGAACTATATATATATATATATATATATATATATATATATATATATATATATATATATATATATATATATATATATAATTTTTTATTTATTTATTTTTTTTATTGTGCAAATCAGAAAAATAGATACTGATATTGATTGAAATAAATATAATTTATTGTTGTGAATAATTGTATTTCTCTGGATTTACAATACAGTTCATATTTGTTGTCAACCATAACAATATGTAATCATGTGTGCGAGTAATTTTTTTTCATTCTGTAAAACACAAACGATGTTGCTGACAGATTTAAACACTACAAAACAAAACATTAATTATTTCTTATACGGAAAAATAACATCAACAAAACAGAATGACACGTTTAAATTTAAAATGCAAAAAACAAACAAAAAAAAAAAAACATGAAGGTTGTAACCTCATCAATAACGAAAATATGTTATTTAAGAAAATAACGTTACCTGATAAACCAACAAAGTAGCTTCAAAATTGCTTCCACTTTCCATAGTTTTACCTATATATTAATATTAAATCTAATACTGTAATATTTAACACATACTAAATAAACTAAATTTTCTTTAGTTTTTTGGCAAATTGCATTCTTTGTGCATAAACTCAATCAAATATTTTAAACCGAAAAGGCCTTAAACAATGCAGTACCACAACAGCCAATCACAGAACAAGAATGACTGCAGATGCCAAGCGACCAATCAAAGAGAGAGAGAGAGAAAAAGTTCACGTTAGCTACAACAAATATTTTACTCATTCTCTTTGAAAGTCCAGAAAAAAATTATAATAAAATATTAATAATAATTAAAATATTTTTAATTAATAATTAAAAATAAGCTCCTAAAACAATGCAGTTTCACAACAGCCAATCACAGAACAAGAATGACTGCAGATGCCAAGCGACCAATCAAACGAGAGAAAGAAAAAGAGAGAAAGTTCACGTTAACAAATATTTTCAATGGTTATTTGGACAAAACATTGGACAAAGCAGGAGAAACTATCTGAAATAGTTCGCCGACACAACCCAATGAAGAACTATCTGAAACAACACACATACTTTTTATATGCAGTTATTTAATGAAACAGCAAAGTTGAAGAGTTTATTTTACAAACAGTTCTGTTGGCGTATCTGAAGGTTTTTGGTAAGTTTCATTCTAGTGTTGTTAGTTTTCAAACGACTCTTTTTTTTTTTAATGTAAAATGTGAGAGAATATGCCAAGTTGAGGTTATTTAAAAATTAGGTGCCGTTTTGGTTACAGGTCTAGCCTAGGCTATTATTTGTTCAAGTAGTTGGACAACTTCGTGAAAATACTGCAAGACAGTTTTCTCACACTCAACGTTCAACTATGATGCATATTTCGCGAACATTTGTTACAGAAAACTTTATCGTTAACTTGCCTGGAGTCACAGCTGTCGACCAATGAACGAGTTCAAGATGGCGGCGAGGCTTTCACGAGGACAGACGAAACACTGGAACGGATTACAGGACTGTGTTACATCTGGTTAGTAGAAACGTTTCCTTTGTATTTCTGTTTTTGGATTTAAATAACGCTAAATTGTACGAACAAACCAAGTAAAATGGAAGATAAATGGATTTAAATCAAAACCTGACATGTTTCTGATGGATGATTGATGGTAGATTCCCCTGAATTCGTGATATTAAAGTTTGCAAAGTTTTGAATTGTTGTTGGTCATACTAGAGAAAAAGCACGAGAACGGTTAAAAAAACGTAATTATGGATCATTGGGATTTGTTCGTATGACATTAATTATAATAAAAGACCTGTAAAAACAATTATTTAAATAATAAATAAATAAAATAAAATCCAGCAGCAAAAACGTGATATAATTTTTTTTTACATTAACAACAGAACAAATGTTTTCTTTTTATGTCTTAATTATAACAGGAAAATTTATTTTCTTCTGTTGTGCAGCTCTTCCTTTTGCCATCAAATAAAGTGATGGGTTTGCTTAATTTTCATTAAATGTAAGAGTAGATTAAATAAAATTTGTTGTACCTTTATCATTAGCAGAAAATGTTTACAACACTCATGTTATGAAATATTAAATAAGTTATTGTTAAATTCTATGTTAATGATTTTATTTTAGGCATGTTTTGTACTATCACTATTTAAAAATGAAAATATATATAAAAAAAAGGTTGGGCTACAGTTTAATTTTGTTACTAGGCAAGTTGTCTTATTTGTTATTATTTATTTAATCTTGTTAAATGAGTTGTACAATTTGTTGTACTTGTTAAATGAGTTGTACAATGTCCCATTGCATCAATATCCATTTTAGCACCTTTGTTTCACATTAGAAAATTAAAATTTATTTTAATAATTGGTAATGCTAGTGCCACAGAATCACACCCAACCTTTGAACTACTGTATTGACACATTTATTATTGTATTGACATTCTATTGACATTTATTATTGTTACACAACCTGCTTTTAATGACTTAGAGAAGACTTTATTTATATTTTACACTCGGAGTTGGCATTTCTTTTAAAGAGACGCATGATAACACCAGGTTTAAATGCTGTGATCTCTTTTTAATTCTTCAAAGAGTGTAACTGAAAACAAAACTTTCAGTTTCATTTCTGCTGTGTAGCAGTGAGTTTTGGGATGCCATAATCTGCTCTGTAATCAATTGAAGAGTCTTGTTGGTGCTGTTTCTGCATGTGTTTACACCTCAGAAATACCATGTAGTGCATCTGCCAATAAGCACAGCATCACAGATGTGACAGGTTGGCATCTCTTAATGCCTTTGACATATTCTTTGCATTATCATATGGTATGACATGCACTTTTCTTTTGCTTTTCCTGTGTTGTTAATGATGACATCCAGTTAATGCATGATTCCCCCCCCCCCCCCCCCCCCCCCATGATGCATGTTACAATTTTACATTTTTTGTCGTCAGTATTGGTGAATCATTTTTAGGTTAAGTTTTTGGTTGTAAATATTTTTTTCTCCATTCACTTATTTCATGAGCTCGCATTGCAAATGAAGAAAAAATACCAGTAAGCGGCCAACTAAAAATATCAGTAAGAGACCAAGTAAAAACCTCTCGATGTCTCTGTCTCTCTTTGTTGTTTATATGTGTTTGAGTAAAATGTAATTAATTTTATTCTGTAAAATTCTCATGAATTTTCATCCAAATTTAAAATAAAAATAGTAATTTGGAGCATTTTTGTTATATGATTACAAAACTTTTATATTTATATTATATTTATACAATACAAATGTTTGAACATCAGAGGAGTTAAAAAAAACAGGGATATTCCATGGAATTATGATTTTTTTTTTTATATAACAAATGAAATCCAATTTTATTCTGAGCAATTTTCAGAAAAAAATGATCTAAATTGCATTTTTTTTATTTGAGAAAATTGGAGGAATACATTTGATTTTTGTTTAGAGGAAATGTTATCAGAACTTTTGTAGAAAATAACAAATATTCCAATTTTAATCAAACACACCTAATGAATCAGTAAATTAGGAGAAACACCATTTTCAAGACATTCTCTTTATTTTCCCCATTTCTTTAAAACGCGCGCACACACACAGAGACACACGCACACACACACACACGTGCGCGCAGGTCAATATAAAATCTCCAGCATAGAGCACTAATGACACCTAGTGTTCATGAGTAATGATTGCATTTTGTTGATAGGTCAAAAAATGGTTTATTTTACAGAGAATAGTGCAAGACTGAAATCCAAACTTTCACTGTGTAGCGGTGAGTTTTGGGATGCAATAATCTGCTGTGTATTCGATTGAAGAGTCTTGTTGGTGCTATTTCTGCATGTGTTTACACCTCAGAAATACCAAGTAGTGCATCTGCCAATAAGCACAGCATCACAGATGTGACAGGTTGGCATCTCTCAATGCCTTTGACATGTGCTTAGCATTATCATATAGTATGACATGCACTTTTCTTTTGGTTTTCTGATGTTGTTGATGGTGACATCCAGTTATTGCTTTAATTTTCTCACCCCCATGATGCTGTTAAAGTTGACTGCAGCTTGTGCTATTTTTGTCTTTCAGGTCAAGATTTTGTTGTTGTTGTTGTAGATTATACACTCTTTTTGGATAACACTTTCTTTAAAATCTAAAATAAAAATAGTAATATGGAGCATAGCAGCACGGTGGTGCAGTGGGTAGCACAGTCGCCTTACAGCAAGAAGGTTGTGGGTTCAAGCCCCGGCTGGATCAGCATTTCTGTGTGGAGTGTGCATGTTCTCCCTGTGTTGGTGTGGGTTTCCTCCACAGTCCAAAAACATGTGGTATAGGTGAATAGGAATAGTTACATTTTCCGTAGTGTATAAGTGTGTATAGATGTTTCCCATTGATGAGTTGTAGCTGGAATGGCATCCGCTGCGTAAAGCATATGCTGGATAAGTTAGCGGTTCATTCTGCTGTGGCGACCCCAGATTAATAAAGAGACTAAGCCGAAAATGAATGAATAAATTAGGAGCATTTTTGGCATAAAATTATCTCCCAAAAACAGTTTTATATTGTGTAAACATCAAAAGAATTAAAAGAAAAAAAAAAGTTGGTGGAATAAATCCCCCAAAAAGGGAGATCACAAATTTAATCACAAAAATTAAAACTTTTTTTTTTTTTTGACCAATTTTCATAAAGAAATTATCTAAATGATTTTTTTTTGAGAAAAACGTTATCAGAACTTGTATAGAAAATAACAAATATCCTGATTTTAATCAAACACACCTAATTAATTTAGTAAATTAAGAAAAACAGTATTTTCAAGTCATCTGTCAGCACTAGCATAGAACACTCATGACACCTAGTGTTCATGAGTAATGATTGCATTTTGTTGATGGGTCAAAGATGGTTCAGTTCACATAAAATATGTTTTATAACGTGCATATGCATCCTAGATGTATCCAAAAAAATTTACAATAAGCCATAGCTGGTGCATTAAGAAAGTACATGCATTTACTTACTGAGGTGAAAAACAATAATAAATGGAGATACCTTGTACTATAGTTATATAAATTTGCTTCAAAACTGGTATAAAATTAGTTCACTTGAGAAACCTTAATAAAAGCAAGGAGATGGTAATCACTATGGTAAAAACTAGTTCTTACTCAAGGGTTGAAACATGTGGTCCTTGAGGGACATGAAATAAAGACCGGTGGATTTTTAAAAATATTTTTGATTATTTATTGATAGTAAATTGACATTTTCTGGAAATGTAGAATGTATTTTTTTTTAAAACAATGCAAAGATTATGTCTTATTAGGAGGTTACAACAACTTGGTGTGAGTCATATGATATTCTGGAGATGAAATGCAAGAACTTGGTTAACCTACAGAAACCCTGTAACCTAATATTAACATCTTATGACATGTCTGCTGGGAGATGTCCTTTGTGTCGACTGAAATACTGGGTTTTAAGTGTGACTAAGGTTTTATTTGAGTTTTTAATGTGTTTTGTGTGATGATAATGAATGTATCAGTGACGTGGTTGTGTGGTGAAGCCAAAGATAAATTTCCACTTGTTATTAGGTAATTAAAGCCAGAATAGGACGTTTTGAGAGCAATTTAATAATCCCCTGCCATCTCTCTGTCTGCAAAGAACAACATATAAGGATATGTAGTAATTTGCAGTAAATCAAATCTCAAAACTCTGACATAATTATACATCCATGGTCAAATTGTTTCTGTAGCCGTTTTTAATTTGGATTAATCAGTTCAAAGAAGATAAGTTTATTTTCAAGCTAAAACTCTGCATAACTCAAAGAGAATAGGAACATATATTATTCTATAAAGGCTAAAAACAGCAGCATTAAATATTGAGCTGGTTTGATGTACACATTCAGTATGAAGTGCAGATTAGATCCCTTTTGCTGCTGCGAAGCTGTAGGCGGCTTAGAGACAGACATGAAAGGCTTGTCATATGAAAGGAAAGCAGACGTGAACTTCCTGTGAACTTGTCTCCTTTTTTTGCGTAAACTGGAGCCAACTGAGAGAGCAGCTCTACAACCATCACTGCTGCTATAAGACAAGTTTTACTTTCTGCATCTCTTATTTCTGTTTTGCTAGGTAGGTGGAGTAACCCTTTTAAGTCTGTGTACTTGCGTAAGCACACTTTTGTTTAACAAAATACATTGAGAGAGTTGGTTTACAAAATCCACAATTTGTTACTATTATATTAGTCATTTTTATTTTCTATTTTGAGCTATCTGAATTTATTTAGGATAATAGATTGTCTGACAGGACCTTGTTTGTAAATTCAGTTGATTTTAAAAAATGACAAATTTACTTGTGCACATTTTTGAATGCATAATTTAAGTATTATGTTTTGTTCTATTCTTGGTAGGGGTTATAGGGTTTGTGAATGGACATATTTGAAAATTTGTTTAAAAATATTCTACAATTATTATTGAAAAACAAAATGTATAAAATTTTAATCACTTTTTGAGAGGGCAGGTGAAAATCTTTTCTAACTGGCATATTCGGAAAAAAAAAATCCTTTTAGCATTTAGCCCCATATTTCATTCATAATGGTCTTAAAGTCTTCAATTTAACTTGATGAAACCTGCAGAAACCCTCTATATAGATCTGCTTTTCACTAAAATCACCTAAAGTTTATTTGATGTACTTTTTAGTATAGTACAATGAATACATTATTTATAAATGCTTTTTATGATTTTGAATTCTGATTTAGTACATTCGATTTATTTTCCCTCTCTTTAAGGTTAGTGTACATGTGAGACTTGACTATATGGCAACTCTGATATAACATTTCTAGAGCCAGCATAAAACAGGTTTGTTTGTTAGTTTCTCTTAAACTGTAGTACAGCGCCTACTGGTGGTATATTCGAAACACTTTGTCCATCAGGGCTGTAAATGATATTGAAGTATTCATTAAAAGAATTATGGGAGCAGTTTGTGTCAGGAATTAGGCTACACTGATCATGATTTCAGTGACTTCTAACAGACTTCCTATAAGAAAAGGCTCATAAGATGTTTTCTTGTTGTGTGGAATTTTGCATTAGTATTAGAAATTCCAGTTTTCCAAGTACTAATATTTCAGAGTGAAATTGATCAAAGAATGTACTCCATAAGTTTACTTTTCCATTTAGCACATATATATATATATATATATATATATATATATATATATATATATATATATATATATATATATATATATATATATATATATATATATATATAGCCATAGATAGATATGTATTAGAGCTGGCTAAAATGAGAATTGCTATGTTTTTATTTATTTTTTTTTTGTTGCCTAAAATCGATTCTGTAGATGTAAAATAAAGGTTAATATCAGTAGGCTAATATTATTGTAATATTATTATAATATGTGTAGGTCTGCTGTGTCTGTCATATGTTTGAGACATATGCTTGCAATCTGTCATTGACAACATTATTAGACCATTTTTTTCTGCTGGTAAAATCAGACATTTGTCATTATCAGATTCCCTCTTGCATTATATAAGCTAGAGTAGTTAAGCAGCGGTCACACTTGACTTTTCTTCCCATAGACTTCCATTCATACGCACGCGAATGCGTCAGACCGGAAACGCAGGGTCATGCGTTAAATTTCACATGTTGCTGCAGTGCAAAGTTCAAGCTTGGTGAATTCTGACCTGCGAAATCGCATCACTTGACTGCGTGAGACCCATCGAGGATCAAAACAGGACCTCTCTGGACAGAAATTTAAAACATGGAGCAATCGCTCTCATTTTCATGTCTAATCATCTTGTTTAATCCCGCCCATTTTCGCAGCGCCGCATGACAGAATTTCGCACACACAAAGCCCGGTGTGACCGTAGATTTAAGCTGCGGTCACACTGGGCGAAAGCTACGGTCACACTGGGCTTTGTGTGTGTGAAATTCTGTCGTACGTCGCTGCGAAAAGGGGCGGGATTAAACAAGATGATTAGACATTAAAAAAGCGAGCGATTGCTCCATATTTAAAATTTCTGTCCAGAGAGGTCCTGTTTTGATCCTCGATTGATCTCACGCAGTCAAGTGATGCGATTTTCGCAGGTTAGAGTTCACCAAGCTTGAACTTTGCACTGCAGCAACCTGCGAAACTCGACGCATGACCCTGCGTTTCCGGTCTGACGCATTCGCGTGCGTATGAATGGAAGTCTATGGAAGGAAAAGTCAAGTGTGACTGCACCTTAAGTGTGTGCAAAATTCTGTCGTGCGGCACTGCGAAAAGGGGCGGGATTAAACAAGACGATTAGACATTTAAAAAAGCCAACAATTGCTCCATGTTTTAAATTTCTGTCCAGAGAGGTCCTGTTTTGATCCTTGATTGGTCTCACGCAGTCAAGTAATGCAAATTCGCAGGTCAGAGTTCACCAAGCTTGAACTTTGCACCGCAGCAAACAGCGAAACTTAACGCATGACCCTGGATTCCGGTCTGACGCATTCGCGTGCGTATGAATGGAAGTCTATGGGAGGAAAAGCCCAGTGTGACCGCAGCTTTAAGGTACGGTCACACCCGGCTTTGTGTGTGCGAAATTCTGTCGTGCGGCGCTGCGAAAAGGGGCGGGATTAAACAAGCTTATTAGACATTAAAAAAGCGAGCGATTGCTCCATGTTTTACATTTCTGCCCAGAGAGGTCGTGTTTTGATCCTCGATTGGTCTCATGCAGTCAAGTGATGCGATTTCGCAGGTCAGAGTTCACCAAGCGGTGAAGAACTTTGCACTGCAGAACCTGCGAAACTTGATGCATGACCCCGCGTTTCCGGTCTGACGCATTCGCGTGCGTATGAATGGAAGTCTATGGGAAGAAAAGTCAAGTGTGACCGCAACTTTACAAGTTGAGATCGCATTTATATAATACGAGCATGCAAATCTCTGCTTGCGTGCTGATTTCCTCGGTTTGTTCACAAAACCTCTTGCACGCCTACAAATATATGCTGCTCAAGTGCAGATTTTCTTGTGTGCTCAAATTAACGCTGCTGTAGTGCGATTTAGTGTGGTTGTATGCATGCATGTATGTATCAGTACCAGTATATAGATATACACTATTGTAGTCTAAACAAAAAGCAATAATGCCAAACTATATATGTCTAGTTTCCATATCTCGACATATATAGTCACTAAACTATCTAAAATGTCTAATTTCCATATCTTGTGAGTGTGACTGATTTTTGATAGTTATCAGTGAGCAGCAGTTATTTATTTTTTTGCAGCAAGGATGTTCAGTCAAAAAAAAAGCATTGATTTGCTAAAGCAATTGATATGTAATTAAAAAAAAAAAAAAAAAAAAAAAAAAAAATATATATATATATATATATATATATATATATATATATATATATATATATATATTAATATTAATTATATATATTATTAATATTAATTATATATATTATTATTAATTATATATATTAAAGGCAAAATTTAAATCAAATACCACCAAACTTTTCATAAAATTTAGAATTTGAGGTCCCTTACAAATATTCTCAAAAGTATGAAAAAACATGGTTCTTATTTCTCGTAACAAACACAAAAAATAGGGGGCACCCTTAAATGTACAGCTACAGGAATGGAAACCGAATGTCAACTGGTGGTCATGTCTGGTACTGTGCACAAACAAAATCTTACTGAAAGCGATTTTTTTTTTTATTTTTTTATTTTTTTATATTAATTAATTAATTTATTTATTTATTTATTTATTTTTTATTTTTTTTTTGAGATATCAACTTTAAAGTTTTAGCGTTTGTTCAGATGTTTAGCTTTAATTGATTAATTGATTGTCAATTTTAGGCTAAAATAGATTTGGTAAAATACAGATTTTTAAAAAAAATGTAATAAAACAAACATTTATTGTTTTATTATTTTGTAAACTTACAGGCACTTATTATTTAAGGTTTTCATTCATTTATTCATTTTCTTTTCAGCTTAGTTTCTTTATTAATATGGGGTCGCCACAACGGAATGAATCGCCAACTTATCCAGCATTTGTTTTATGCAGCGGATGCCCTTCCAGCTGCAACCCAACACTGGGAAACACATACGCACTTATTCACACATGCACTATGGACAATTTAGCCTACCCAATTCACCTGTACCGCATGTCTTTGGACTGTGGGGGAAACCGGAGCAACCGCAGGAAACAAATGCGAACTCAGGGAGAACATGCAAACTCCAAACAGAAATGCCAACTGACCCAGCCGAGGCTCGAACCGGCGACCTTCTTGCTGTGAGGCGACAGCACTACCTACTGCGCCACTCCTCGCCCTATTTAAGGTTTTTTATTTATTTATTTTTTTTACTTATTACTTCATCTCTAATCTGACTATTGTCTCTTTTTAAAATGAAACCAATCTTAAATCTTTGTGCATTGAAGACGGGCAATCATATAAGTTGAACATGTAAGTCTATGTTCAAAAAGTGTGGGTGACAGACAGTTGAAGGGGTTCATATTTTGAGAAGCACTGTGTTAGACACCATACAATTAAGAGAAACCCTATATATCAGGTTCAAGGATCAAAATTTTGCAGCACGGTGGCTCAGTGGTTACCACTGTTGCCTCACCGCAAGAAGGTTACTGGATCAAGTCCTGGCTGCGTCAGTTGGCATTTCAGTGTGAAGTTTGCATGTTCTCTCTGTGTTGGCTTGAGTTTCCTCCAGGTGCTCTGGTTTCCCCCGCAGTCCAAAGTCATGTGCTATAGGTGAATTGAATGAGGTTTATTGGCCGTATGTATGAGTGCGTGTGCGTGTGTGCGTGTGTGTGTGTGTGCGTGTGCGTGTGCGTGTGCGTGTGCGTGTGCGTGTGCGTGTGCGTGTGCGTGTGCGTGTGCGTGTGCGTGTGCGTGTGTGTGTGTGTGTGTGTGTGTTAATCTGAGAGTGTATGGGTATTTCCCAGTACCGTGTTGCGGCTGGAAGGGCATGCGCTAGGTAAAACATATGCTGGATTAGTTGGTGGTTCATTCCACTGTGGCGACTCCTGGTAAATAATATGGACTAAGGCGAAGGAAAAATTAATGAATGGTTAAGGACACTGCAGGAGAGAATAACTTGACAAGTCCAGAATGAACGGAAATAATTGTACATATATAGTCTTAATGTTCATTCTCTATGATCCCAAGTTTTGGAATGTAATTTTATTTTATTTATATACTAATTCTGAATGAATTCACTTTTAAATTCTCTCTGAAATGTTCTCTCTCTCTCTCTCTCTCTCTCTCTCTCTCTCTCTCTCTCTCTCTCTCTCTCTCTCTCTCTCTCTGCTTTGCATCAAATTTGTAGAAATTTCTCCACTTGCATTGTTCTTAATGTTTGTATCTTCATAAAAGAAATGTATGAGCATCTGCATGAATTTTATTTTAAATGTCAGAGCATAAGACTATATATTGCAAGCACACGACACCAATCTAAGCTCGATTTTTATGTTTATGAGAAACCCAAGCCCTCTTTGTTAACCTAACAAGCCTAAAGTAATTTCCATATCTACATCAGCAGAAGGTTCATTCTTTTCAGCGGTCCCCGATACAGCTACAAATAACTGGTTTACATGCGCTAATCGCATTGGTCACCTAACCAACAAAATGAATTTTATCAATTTCTTACAGACGCTCACCTACAGTAAGATTCTTAAGTCTGCTAAGGGAAACGCTTTTGCCTTCAATGCTGGTCTTATTTCCCTTCCTGCCAAGGCTATTTTGCATGCTTTACAAATCTAAGTAAAAGTAAGGGGATTTCACACTAATCTGGAATTATGTAGTCAACCCAATAACACTGGAAGAAACATGGTCACAGCCTAACCTAAAACAGTAGATGGGCACAGTGAAGAAATTGAACGAAGCATTGTTTATGAATGCAACCTGCATTCCATGTTTATTATAGTCTACGATCATGCATATATTTATTTTGTGCTTCCATTTTCTATTTCAAAATACCTAATTGTTAAAATTCTGCATGCAACTTACACAATACTGTTACAATATCGAATGCTGGGCTTACAGCATTACACTTATAAGGGAAGCTGATGGTGCCAAATTAAAATGTTTGTTGTTTTAACCCTTGTGTATTGTTCAAATTGACTGCCCTTTCATTAGCTATGTTACCATCCTAAAATATGAATAAACTTTATGTGCAAAACTGGATTATTGCATAAAAGACGTACGAATAAATCTATTTTTCCCTCCAATGAGTCAAAGAGAACAAAATCGTCACTTCCTGATGAATTGTCTCTAAATATCAACAGTAAAAACTGAATTTTCTGCGGTAGGAGAAGCTGTGTGAATCTTCTCTTCATTTAATAAATGACTTGCACCTCAGAAGGCAATGCTGACACAGTAAAGGCGCGGTGGCGTTTGAAAGCGTGAGACACGAAGCACAGATGCTCTTGATTCTGGAGGTCATTAATAATATAATAACACTAATACTGAAACTGTTAAGGAGTTTTAGAATGACCAAAACAACATTTCAGATGTTTTGCAATGTGCTCAGCCTGCTGATTTGTCCATTCACACACATTTTTATCATTACATGATCTCTTATAACAGAATCATATGACCTTTTTTTTTTTTATTGCTCATGCTGAAATTGTTCGGTAAAAGTATTTCCATCGCAGTTTATGCGCATCTTTTCATATTGAATAAAGTTTATCCTACTCAGTTATGCTCAAACGTTTTTTTTTTAATAAGCATTTTCAAGATTTATGCGTGTCTTGGCATTTCCATCAACCGTTTTTAAATTTTTTTTATGTGAATATCCAAAATGAGCATAAAAGTAGGTGAATGGAAACGTAGCTATTGTGTTGGTGACTGTATTTGTCCCATGGTGACTGTATTGGCTTCCATTATAATAATTTTTTTTTTGAAAAAGCCATGACACCATATTATCATGCATTCTTGATTCTTTAGGCGAGGTAAAATTAATATTTTATTTATTTTTTTTTTTTTTACTTATTTATTTATAATTTTTTACTTTTGATCATCAGTTGACAGCATTAGCTCTTTAGATAGATCTGTGCCAAATGTTTCTGGCTTTTACACTGAGTTCTATGGAGTAAAACCAAGCATAGTATGTGTGCACATAAAACATGTTTGTTAGATGATACAGAGTACAGACAGCCTCTCTCTTATTCTCACACACACATAGACAGCACCAAATAAGCAACACACAGCATCACGCTCTCTCTCATTCACACACACACACATATAAACAGTATCCACGTGGATGCGTGCGTGCTCGCTCGGAAGTGACATTGTTAGACCGCGCGTCTGCTCCCGTTCAAATTACACCAGAGTTACCGACCGCTCCTGCACTTTATTTGGAAATTTATTCCTGCACCGCAAGAAATCTGGTCGGGTCCTGCGGCTCCCGCGGTACAGCAGCGGGAATGCAGACCTCGAGTTCGTATTTACCACGTCTCCCTTCTTGTTCGGTCGAAGCCAGAAGTTCGGCCAAACTGCAGAGGTTGTGTTCTTTTTTGAGACCAGGTCACTTGGTACCCGACTCGCCATCTTACCTCACCTCTCTCTCGCTCTCCCTCTCTCCCTCCCTCCCTCCCTCCCTCCCTCCCTCCTCCACACTGTCCCGTGATGACAATCACACATACGCATTTTTAGGGATTAAATAAATTATTATTTATTATTATTTAATATTTAATACTTGTCTCCTATATAAGTGCATTGTTTTTTATGACGGTATAACGGTTTTGAAACTGATACCGTTGCTATTTTTAGATCCCGTAGTGTACCATATTACCGTATTACCACCCAAGCCTAGCAGTATCTATTTGGATCATGCAACGGCAGCCACAGGACAACAGCGCCAGTGCGTTGTCCACACACCAGCTATAGGTGGAGTGGAGAGACAGTGATACAGCTAATTCAGTGGATGGGGAAGATTGGGAGACCATGGTGGGTATGGGCCAAAGGGGGCAAAAACAAGCCACGAACATGATAAAAGGGTAGTAAATTTGCCCAGGGTGTATTGTTGAGTTGTTGTTGTTGTTGTTTTCCCAAAATTTGTCAAAATAATGTCACCAAAAATTATTCCATTTGCTGATACACAAAGTTGTGGCTAATTAAGATTTAAAATTACCCCAGAGTGGATAAAAAACATCACCAACAGCACACCAGGGTTAACAATATTACTGCAGAACGAGTAGTTAGTTTGGAAAAATCACTTTCCTTTTATCTGTAAATTCCAGTTTTGCAACTGGTCTTGACAAAGTGTCAACTAACTTAGTGTCAAATGACAAAAAAAAATTCAAATACTTCAACGGTGTAGGGCAACTGTACTTTGGAAATCTTAAGTTAGAAAACCAACTTGAGGTTTTCCCCTACTTTTTGGTCCCCTCTTTTTGTTCAACTTTGCTTCTTGTATAGTATTGTGTGTATTCAATCACAATAAATGCAAAAAAGAAAAACATGTTTTAACGAAAGAATTATGTCAAGTTAGAGAATTAAAATAAGATTTTTGCTTTTAAATCTCTCAAAATATCACTCAACGGGGCCAGACAAAAACAAAGTTTTGCCATATCTGTGCAGAATTTAGAAAATAATATTATAGGAGTTTATTTTTCTTCGGCTTCGTCGCAACAGCAAAATGAACCGCCAACTATTCCAGCAAATGTTTAACGCAGCGGATGCCCTTCCAGTGGCAACCCAGTACTGGGTAACACCCATACAGACTCATTCACACACTATGGCCAATTTAGTTTATTTAATTCACCTGTAACGAATGTGTTTGGACTAGGCATGGGATGATAACTGGTTTCATGGTTTACCATGGTTTGGAAAAGTCAAGGTATTAAAACCGCAAAAAATTGTTGTACTGTTTCTAAGGTATATGTATTTTTTTTTTTATTATTATTATGTGTTGTATGGAAATCTGTGTTTTTTGAAGCTAATAAAGATGGTAGAAGTTAATGTTTTTTTTTTTTTTTTTTTAACAATGCAGCCTGACATGTTTACTTTTCCAAAATATTATAAATGTTTCCTAAAAGGTAATATATTGTGTTAAATGGGGAAAAAGTTGTTGTTTTTTACTGACGTTTAAAAAGAACTTATATTACAGCCTAAACACAATACAGTGATATCGTCAAACTGTGATATTTTTAAACAAGGTCATCATACCATCAGAAACTTATACCGGCCCATGCCTAGTTTGGACTGTGGGGGAAACCGGAGCACCCGGAGGAAACCCATGTCAACACGGTTAGAACATGCAAACTCCACACAGAAATGCCAACTGGCCCAGCCAGGACTTGAACCAGCAACCTTCTTGCTGTGAGGTGACAGTGCTAACCACTGAGCCACCATGCCGGTAATTGGAGTACAGTAACTAACTTTTTATCTTTTATCTAAGGTTTGCAATAAGTTTCGAATTAGAACCATTTGTTGGCTAAATAAAGGAATCACATAGAAAATATTCCTTTACAAACTATTGTACATGCATCAAAACATTTGCATATCATTCAGTAATATTACTGACATTAATATAAAAAACTGAATAAATGTGTATCTATACATTCAAATATGTAAAAAAGTTAATCATGACTTGCAATGTGTTTCCAATTAGAATTAATTGTAGCCTAAACAAAGTCATCATATAATAAACAAAAACAAGAGAGAAGATATTCCTTTTACAAACTGCATTGTACATACATAAAATCATTCAGTAATGTTACTGGAATTAATATAAAAACTAATATATATATATATATATATATATATATATATATATATATATATATATATCTATATCTATATCTATATCTATATCTATATATATATATATATATATATATATATATATATATATATATATATATATATATCTATATATCTCATTTACACACATTTAAATAAATAGATTCAATAATAGTATAAATGTCAAAGCTATTTAATAATATTCCGCAAATTCTGCCAGTAGTGCTCAATTTGCACCAAACTTTAATAAAAAGATCAGTAAATATGTACAAAATAGATGTTTTGCCATGTAGTTCAGCAAAAAAACTGGGATAGGACAAACAAATTGAGGTGTTCCAGTGGCCTGGCATCTGCCATGCTTTTTTCTTTCTCAGCCTCCCTCACCTAATCTCCCCTGGCGCTCAATAACGGCTCTATTGCAGGGTTGCCGCAGCCTCTGGATTGTGTCTCTGTGATTTTGCAAGTCTCTAGAGGCCTAAACCATAGACTTCCTTTTGACCCCCTTTCCTCTGCCCCTTTAAAACTGCCCCACCCATCCCAGAATTCATCTGCTGGGACTGACAGACCTAAAGACCCAGCCAAAACAAGCGCTCTCTGTATGCGAGTCCCAGGTTTTCTTCTTGTGAGCACTTAACCTCCGATGCACAATATGAGTCTATGTGCTCCACATCTGTATAATGACACACATGGCGATCTGTTATTCTTACCCCATAATGACCAGGACCCCAGATTAGACCTCTAAACATCGGCTGCCTCCTTAAAAGCCATTTATTTTCTCTTTAGTCTAGCTGCTGTGCTGATTTTTAACACTGAGGATGTGTTGTTTGCTTTAGGCTTTTACTTCTGGGCTTTTGCTTTTTTGTAATGTCACCTTACTATCGTGTGTGTAAATGTTGGCTCGCTTTGCTTGGGAAACTAAACACCGCTGTCCAATCTATGAGTGATTTTTCCACTGCCTTCTTCACAAATAATATAATTTTTTTTGGAAATACAATTTAATTTACTGAACGTATCTAAGTTTGATATTGTCATTTATTTTCTAAAACATTGCTTTTTAACAGCATTTAAATTTTATTATGTTGATATTTCAAGTAGTTGGATTTAGGGCTGCTCGATTATGGGGAAAAATCAGAATCACGATTGTTTTGGTCATAATTGTAATCATGATTATTCAAAACGGTTATAGTTGAAGTCAAAGTTATTCCCTCTCCTGTGAATTTATTTTTTTATAAATAAATATTTCCTAATGATGTTTGATAGAGCAAGGAATTTTAACAGTATTTCCTATAATATTTTTTTCTTCTGGAGAAAGGCTTATTTGTTTTATTTTGGATAGAATATAAGCAGATTGAAATATTTTTAAAACTATATTAAGATGAATATTATTAGCCTCCTTAAAGAATATATATTTTTAATTGTCTACAGAACAAACCACTGTTATACAATGACTTGCCTAATTAACCTAATTAAGCCTTTAAATGTCACTTTATGTTAAATACTAGTATATTGAAAAAAATGTAGTAAAATATTATGTACTGTCATCATGGCAAAGATTAAAACTTCAGAAATGTGTCAAAAAATCTTTAAACAAATTGGGGGAAAATATATATGGGGCTAATAATTCAGGAGGGATAATAATTCTGACTTCAACTGTATATATACAGTTATTTTCCTTCCTGTAAATAAGAGAAGGGAAATTAATACAATAGAATAAAAATATGAAACAAACTGTGCTTGAAGTTTTTTTCTTAGGGTGAAGATGCTTCAAGTATAGCTCCAAAATCCTTCAGTCAAAGAGCAGTGAGTGATTTTTGTGCTTTTGTTGTTTGGTTAATGATAAAAACAGTCGGCAGCAGGAATATTGCACTCTGTCACTTTTAAGAGAAGTACAGTTCTGATTTATGGTTTCACCTTCACATCTCTTTCACTTTCACATGTCTTTTCAACTCGTTTGTTTATTACATAAATAAGGGTTAATATAAATAATCACTAAACACCGCGTTTTGACACAAATTTTCATGTGTGTCACCATTAAAGCGCTCACATTAAGGCTCTGTTCACACTGCAGGCAAATGTGGCCCGAATATGATTTATTTATTTTTTTCCCCCTCATGTGACTCAGGTGATGACAGTGTGAACAGCTTAAACTGCATGGAATCAGGTCTTTTCGGGTCAGATCTGTGCCACTTTCATATGTAGTCTTAAATCAGACACCGATCTTATGTTTTGCAATGTGACCGCAGTGTGAACGGTTATGTCGGATTTCCTGTGACTTTTACATAATCTTCGAGCGACATGCGTCATCATTCTGTGCTGCAAACATCATATACTCCCCTCAGCAGCATAGTAGAATGGCACACAGGGCGATTACTGTACCACAGAAAGTTGGTTGTTCATGTTGAAAAAGATTTTGAAGGCTGGTGCTTGTTAACTAATCTAGTTAACGATTGAGGCACGGGTTAATCTAGAAGCTGAAGAACGTCGTGGGTGTTGCGGATAGGGGATCCGTGTGCAAAGGAGGTGGAACTTTCCCTCCGAGAGAAAAAAAGGCAGGTGCTCGAACACCCAAACCCCTTTTCTCAAGTGTCTGCTGTTTATAACGAAGAAAAATTCTCCGCAAACGGAGATGAACCAACTCTGCCCTTACAGTTCAGTCTGTAGCTGCTCATTAACCCTTAATGAGTTCACTACATCGCTAGTCACAGCGCCATGCGCCGCGCTTGTCATAAATCACAAATAATGTGTGTTGTTAATCAAGAGACTTATTTTAGGTCTCAAATGCCGAAATACACATTAGTAGTAGCAGAACAACCCTTTACAGTTCATGAAATACACCACGGTTGTCTGTGAAAAGAGTAATAATCATAAGCATGATCTGACAACATGCTCACGTCATACAGTATACACATTGTGTGCATAATTAGACATTTTGTGCTGTCCGTGTCTGTATTTTTGCGCATGCGGGTCAGTTTAGGAACAGGATCTGTTCACACTGCAAATCTGATATTGGCCACATTTATAAGAGCAGTGTGAACAGCCATACAAAAAAATCGGATCTGAGAAAAATTTGAGCACTAAGCCTCGCAATGTGAATGTAGCCCGTGATGGCTTTTAATGTGTGTTTGTGCTCTGCTCGTCACTGAGGCTGAGCGCGTACATGCACCAGCATGCGGTCTCTTTCACCTTTTTTAAAAACATGAATGTTTCGACTGTACGTCAATGAATGATGAGCATCCCGTGCTGCAAATGTCACATTACAGTACATGCTTTTAGTCATTTTCACGTGAAACTGAGCTTTGCAGAGCAACAAATGTGTACAACTGGAAAGGGGCGGTATATGATGGAATAATCGTTTTATCTCGATTTAATGTTTTTTCATAATCGTTAGAAGCCAAAATTAAAATCGAAACTGATTTTTGATTAATTGCACAGCGCTAGTTGGAATTAGTGTTGTCAAAAATATTGATATATTGATAATCATCAATACTGAAATATTTATTAAAATAATACAATCCACAAGTAGCATCATTGTAACAAACGAGAGAGGAGATAAAATGTTACCTCACACAAACACGCCAGCAGGTCAGAGGGGCCACAGAGAGTGTAAGACAGCGTTTACAGCTTTTATTTTCTCCATAGTTGGATTCTGATGTACTTCCCTGTCAGTAAAAGACTATCCAGCAAACTAGCAAGCAGTGAATTGTGCAGTTATCTGCTTTTTGAATAGTTGGAGCATTTTAATTACTCACGCTCTCCTCCCTTGCCATAGTAAGCAACCGCCATATAACGCATATGTGATAAATGACGTCAGTAACCGGTTATGATTGTCACTGAACTGATACCGAATTGTTTGCGTCTGCATCGCGGTGCATCGAAGAAATAGTTACTTTTGACACCCCTAATTTCTGTACATAAATGTTGTTAGAATCCCCATAAAAACCATAAAGCACTGTCTGCTTTTATTTTTGCTCTATTTTATTTATCTATGCTTTTATTTTGTTCCTTTTTGTTATGTGTGATTTACTCACGTACAGTATCATCTCAATTTTCTTTCCAAATAGCTATTCAAGCTATCAGGTGAAATTGTATTCAAATTGCAGTATATATTGCAGAAATGAAAAATATCACAATGTGATATTTTTCCAATATCGTGCAGCCCTACTTTTAATGTTGCATAATTTGTTCACCACAGTATCGCAAATGGTATCGAATATCGTTATATATATATATATATTTCTTCAAGGTATTTTGTTGAAGTTGGAAATTCCAGCATTGTGTACAACACTAGTTGTAATTATACAGCCATATTATTTATTCTAGTTTATCACTCTTTGTTTTCTTAGAAATTGAAAGCATATGATGCAAAACATTACTGACTTATTTGTGTAGTGATTTGTCAATACATTGCTTCATTGCTGCTGTTCATATCGAAGGTTTTTAGAAAATTGCAGTGACCATGAACAGGTTTTCCACGCGGTCTTAAAGTCTTAACGTCTTAAATGCCAAAATAAAAATTTTAGGCCTTAAAAACTCTCAAATTTACTGAAATATTGTGTTGCAGATCTTAAATCTTTTTTTAAACAAGTCTTAATTGTTCTTTGTTCCTGTATTGCTGTCCAATCTGGCCAAAACCCATACAATCACCAGCAATCCATCTCAGTAAAACTTTTTATTTAAAAAGGTACATTTTAACTCTATTTATCATAATGGTTTATATATTTTCCTTATAGCATTTGTTTAAAAGTGCTCCATACTGCTGAGGACATTGACCTGGACAGATTGTTGTGCATACGTTTAGTTTATTATAGTTTTTAAAACTTTCAAAACATTTGCTCTTTTTTATAAAAAAAAAAAAAAGATTATGTTGGAAAAAAGTGTATGGATTCACATAGACCGTGCTTGTTTTTACACAATATTTTAAATGTTTTGCTAAGAAATATCTAAAATATAAAAATGTTATTAATGTATTATTGTAATAATAAATGTATTAAATTCAATTTTTTTTTTTGATAGGGCAAATAAAAATCTCTTTCATCTGGGCCATTTGAAAAATTCCTTAACCTGTAGCACTTTATGAGTCTAAAATTTCATTCATAATAGTCTTAAAAATGTCTTAACAGATGTAATACTTCTCATTCAATGATTTGCAAAAGTAGATTGGTGTACTGTACAACATTGATTAATGTAAGCGTTTTGTTTGCAGTGAATGCTTTGTTGAGCGCTGTTATATATTTTGTAGTTTTAAAATACTTTTAAAACTATAATGCAACTATTCTTTTAATTAACATCAAACAATTCACTTCTCAATGCTTTGTAACTACCTTTCAAGACTATCACAATTCAGTAAAAAAGTAAGGTCTTCGAGACCAAGAATGAAAATCTTGCTGTGCTTGCAGTTTTCAGTGACTCTCTGTAGCAGCACAGTGACAGTCAACATGAACACTTCCACATAGCAGGCAATCCTTATTTATTTATTTATTTTAGCCCTCCATTGGTTCTTCATTAAAGTCATTCTTAACAATCAAATCACCTTTTTCCATCTTCTTGAGAACATGCCAAGAAAATATGCAACACATTTTTAATCCTTTGTAAAATGATAATTATTACCAGGAACTCCACACTTTGCAATAGTGTTACCGAGGCTCACAATCCAATTGAGCAATTCAAAGATTGTTTCTTGGATATGTGTTTTCTAAGAAAGCCATGTTTGCTAAAGTTTGCTAGGCATGCAGTTTTCAGTGACAGTTCTGTGAGCAGGCAGCACAGTGACAGTTCTGTCAACTGGCCATACACTCTTTCGCAGTGGACAGTCCTTAATTTTAAGATTTATTCTCTTCTTTTAAAAAAAGTATTAGTAAGCATTCAGCTTTTTTTTTTCCATATACTATACTTAAGATTTTTCTTTTGTTGTATATTGCAATCTCATGCCACTAGGGGGCAGTCTCAAGGTGTCAGACATTTAAACATCACGTCTTCTAGTCTTTTGTGAGGCTGCTTTTTCTTAATACATTTCCTCAGTCTTGTCATCTCCATTCTTACAACAGCTACTTTCATAAACGTCCACTCAAAGAGACGACTGTTGTAAAAGGTAAAAATGTGATATCACTTCTAGATTCTTGCCCACTAAGAATATTATATCCTTCTCATTACCGTGTACCCACACACAATTTTTGATAGTTATTTGTCACAAATCTTCAGCCTACGTAGTGCAGGTCTGATTCATGACGGTTGCATAACCGGCAAACCAGCATGTTATGAATGGCTGTGGCTTATTATTATGCTGTAGGGGAACCAAATCAGGCTCTTAAAATAGCAAGCTCTTCCGTAATCTTCAGAAAACATATTCCAAGTACCTGATGCTTGCTGAAATACTGCAGTAGATGCTGAGGAAGCTTTCAGTGATGGTGCTGTAATAATGTTGCATTAAAACAGTGTTAGCAGGCTAGCCGGTTTGGGACTTGAAGTATTTTCTGGCCCATTTAAGAGTGCTGATGGAGTTCAGCAGGCCTGCTCTACTGTTAGCTTAGCTGTCCATGAGGGAGAGTCACGGCCGACGTGGCCCGGCCAGAGATCAAAGAGCATTATTGATGAAGGATCCTTGCACCTCGCCAAGTCTGCTGTAATGAGGCCGACTGCAGATTCATGAAGATCTTGTAGGATGGGTTGCATCGAGGGGCAAGCAGTATGCCAACTTAGAAAGTGGTATTCTGTAGAAAGAAGTTCTATTTTTATTTGTTTACTTGTAGTCCAAATAAGAGGGGATGGGGGAACTTTGTTAATAGCTTAATAGAGTGAAGGAACTATGATATAGCGTAGTTCTAGAGCAAGCATTTTAATTTAATTCAAGTTTATTTCTATAAAGCTTTTTACAGTAATTATTGTTTCAAAGCAGCTTTACAAAAGATACACATTATCACATTACAACCAAATTAAGTTAAAGTTATAATCAAATGTAAGTTATCATATACAGACATAGATAACCTGCAATTTAAATTGCATAGGTGATGTCTATTTGTACATGTTTGATGAAGTGCTTTAGTGTATTAAGTGTATGTGTTGTCCTCGACGGTTGGTATCATCTCTTTGTATAAGTTGCTCTTGAAGTTCTTGATGGTTGGCATCATCTCTTCACAGGTCTTGGATCACATCAATGGTGCTGCACAATCTCTAGTGGCCTCGGGATCTCCAGGTGGAAATAGAAAACAAAGAAAATAATTAGCGTAACTGCTTTTCATAATGTATTTAAACAAGAGTCTTAATATTAAATGCAAAAATTTAACTGCTATAAATGAAAATAGCAGTTATAGAAACAAACCTAGAAACAAACATGTAAAGTATGAGTATTTCTAACAAAATGCCTGGTCATTAAGACAGGAGGAATGTCCTACAGTAGGTTTGTCCAGCCCACTTACCTCATCATACTGTTATGTGATGCATTGTGTGCATGCTTTACTAAAAGTAGGTCTTTAATCTAGTTTTAAACTGAGAGAGTGTGTCTGAGCCTCAGACTTTGCAATTCTGGGTACTACCAGAAGCCCAGAGTTTTGAGATCTTGGAGCACGAGGTTGGATTGTAGTGAGACAGAAGGTTGGTTAGATAAACAGGACCTAGATTATTTAAAGCTTTATAGGTAAGAAGCAATATTTGATCAACATTTTAGCAGTTCCGGTTCCATTGCCTCAGAATTGTTTTTTTTTTTTTTCCTCCAAAAAGTCTGTGGTAGTCTCTTACTCAAGACGCTTTTAGATTTCATTCTACAACATGCAACACTAGTTACACCCTGACTTGTTTTTATTTGATTTTTTCTTTAAAATATGGTTTCTAAATGGGACTAGAGACATTGTCTGAGACATTAAACATCCTTGTTGTTATCAGGAATTTTTATTCCTCACACTCACATAATATATATTGCGAATTCAGTGCTCCCCAGAGGTTTGAAATATACTTGTGGTGGTAGCTGAATTGAAATGCACTTTTTACCCACATCACAAAAATAGTTAACTAAATACGACAAACAAAACATAATTCGACTTTTAACAATATTTTAATATATTAAACTGTTGTACACCATTTCCTTTCTATGGGTCAAAGTTATTTTAAAAAATCCATTGTTTCTCTTTTATGCTATTCAGGAACAATGTGCACCCACTGACAGGTCAAATCTGCTTTTCTCTAACCAAGTTCAGCTTGCTTTATTGGCATGACATTTCGTACTGCATTGCCAAAGCATTTTTTGATGTATAAAATATCCTAACTTTATTAACGTCATCAAATTAATAAAATATACAGCAAATGAGAAATAAATAAAATAAAAATGGAATAAAAAGAGACTATCTATATAATAAAATTATAATAATTGCAAGAATAAAATGTGTAGCTTATTTCAGTTAGGCAAATGAGTTGATTAACCATTTCTAATGGTGTGCAAATATTTTGCAGCCAATTTAGATCTAATTTTGTCCTCTCTGACTCGCATACATTTGACAACAGCTTTAGAAAGCCAAAGCTAAAACAAATCTCCTACGTTTTAGGAGATTTAAAAACCACGGCCAGACACATAAAGTCCCCAAAAGGCATATCTCTGTGAGTCTGCAGAGCACGTGAGACTATCTGTGGAAATGTTGACGAGTCTTGCTATCTTCATTCCACTATATTATTCATTGTGGATTTTTGCTTATATGGGGTGGATACTAAGGATGATGATAATAATAGAAAAAAGTGTCATTAAATATACTTGAGCAGCTTATGCTTATGCTGTTTGGAAAAGTCAAGGTTTTAATACCGCTAAAATGTTCTGTTATAGCATTCCCAAGGTATATTTAAGATTTTTTAAATGTGTGTTTTTGAATCTAATGAAGAGAGCTATTTAGCCTGATGTTTACTCCTCCAAAATAGGTTTCTTAAAATAAAATAAATTTGTTTTACCCAGACAGTTAAAAAATAACTTATTTTAGAGCAGTAATCACAATACCGTGATACTATAAAATCGTGGTATTTTTATTCAAGGTTATCATACCATCAGAAACTTATCATGTTTCCATGATTCCTTGGGACGCTTTCAAACAAACCCTGGTGAAGATTAGTTTGTTGTGTGAATGTGAACCAACCCAAATGCAAAAAGTACTTTGACATTTTATTTTTTTAATTTTATTTATTTTTTATTTACTAAATCAGCTGCTGTAGTCCGCTATGACAGGCATTCTGGGATGAGAGTTTTTTGACGCTTTACCACAATTATGGGTTTGTGTCGAGGTCAATACTGCTGGCTGACTTTCTCTGTTTTTTTTTTTTTTTTTGTACTTCCATGTGTTACTCACATGAGTTTCCTGTGCATTAATTCTGACAAAACAAAATATGGTTCAGGAAATTTCTTTTGCCAACGACTGATGTGAATGTTGTCATCTGACTGCAGTCAGTCTGTTGAAAACTGAACCAAAATGGCTTAAAAATGCTACAATATATCACATTTCAACCTTGGTCCAGACCAAAGGAAACATACTACAGGTGTGAAAGCTTAATCTTACAGTTCAACATGCACTAAACTATATGATGTAGGCCAGATCTGAGATAGACTATGGCTGAAGTGTTGTGATTGCATGCGATCAATAAGAATCTTTTAATGCTACTGAGACATTGCCTGTCCTTGAGTGTCTGTACTTGCAGTAATGACAACATCACGGCGCAATAGCTTTCATTGTGTGCACCTTGATGAGCTGCGTACACAAAACAGTGTGGTTTCTCATCCACAGCAATCCATTTCTGCCAGTATTAGTAAAGGACTTTCTGCATTTAATTAAGGTGAAATCAATTCAGATGGTCTGCTTCAGAATGCAACACATGGGAAATAATTTCCTTTGCATATTGCCTCTACATCCCGTCTGGGACTTGAAAAATGTATGCGAAAATTAAATAAAACGTTCAATATTGAAGGCGGGCTGAGAAGGTGTTTCCGTTAGACAGACACTAATCTGTGTGAACTACATGTTCTGAGTCCCATAATAGCTCATGAACATTTGGAATGGATTTACCAGGGTGCTCAACAATTAAAAGTTCTGCAGATTCAGAAACAAAGCTCTTTTGCATTTGAAAAAACAAAACAAAAACATTATTTGGATATCTTGTAATTCTTTATACAGCTATACATGCATGCATAATTGTGTATTTTGAACTCTTTAGAGCTCTTTTGCACTGAATTCTCCTTCGAGGATCTATAAACAACACCTATGTATCATTCTGTCAGGAAAAGCATGCACCTGTTTGAGACTCTAAATGAGTTACCTGTGATTTTACATGTAGGTCATGAGCCATAAAGGGTGACAAGAATAACTATACAAACAGCCAGAAATCTGGATCAGTGGTCTTGGGAACAAACCAAGGGTGGGTTATACAGTTCACATGAGCATCCTGAATATCTGGAATATCCATTAGGGATGCACAATTTTGTCATTTTTGAGTACTCTACAAATAAATCAGCTGAGTTTGCAACAGAGCAATTCCATGCAAATGTCAACTTGGCTATGAAAAAAAAATGTAAGTTTTACCAAAATAGTGAAACTCTTTCCAAGTTTTTTTTTTCGTTTAGGCTTGTATTTTACAGTACTGCAAAATTACTCTAAAATACTCACAACGGATAAATGTCACATCCATAATGAAGATTTTATAAATGCAAACATGTCAAATAAACTCAATAATTTTTATTCTACAGTGAGCCAACTCTTATCCTTTTGGTTAGCATTTTTTGAGTTGTGCAGTTTAATTCATATATTAATCGACCGTATGTTGTATCGTCATTTATTTTTCTCATTTAAAATATGTTTACAGATTGATATTTTTTTTTCATCTATTAACTCTGTGGTTAGTTGCTTTTGGAAAATATAAACAGACGTTTCAATATAATGTTAACATTTACTTTCTATGTGAATTTAGGTTTTAAGTTTTTACTGCAAATGTCACATCCATAAGGCTGGGATTGCTCAACAGGTCATTTAGTTATTTTATCTATTTAGAACTGACAGGATCATGTACAGTAAGATGGATGTAACACACTAGAATGGTTTGAAGTTGAGGGATTGGGGATTCACAGCTCAAACAGGGTGTCTGTGGGGTCTTATATCTTAAAATGTCTTAAATTTCAAAAATACATTTTTAGGCCTTCAAAAGTCTTAAATTGACAGAATTATTGTGCTGTAAATCTTAAATCATTTTAAACAGGTCTTCATTTTAAAAGTTGTTGAAGTAAAGTTACCCAATCGAGCCGACACCTGATCTAAAATATATATATGTGTGCGTGTGTGCGTGTGTGTGTGTGTGTGTGTGTGGTTATTTCACACAGCTGTTAGACATTTTACAGCATTTAAAAATTAAATTCCCTAATCAGAAAAAGAAAACTAAATAAACATTACACAATTCCTCATGACAAAAAAGCAGTATATATCCCTTTACAGAATCTTCCATTTACACAACTGTTTACAGAAGAAAGTGTGAGTGGACATAATATTTATAAATAGGCATGAAACTTAAGGTTTTATAACAGTAACGCGTTGAGTAGGAGTTACACTCAATTCATTTGGACCAAAAGCAAGCAAACAAATATATATTTTTGATTATTGTAGTTTTCTTTATAATAAATATACTTTTAACAATGTTAAACTTGTCATTAAAAAATTTAACATGGTAAAAAACAGTCTATACAACTATAGATTTTTTTGTTTTGACATGTTAAAATAAATGGTTAATAAATAACTACATTTGGTTTTTTCCATTTCCATTGGTCCAACTGGGCTATTACAAAAAAAAATCCTTAGTGTTTAGCCCTGTATACGTCTAAAATCTCATTCACAATGGTCTTAAAAGGGTCCTAAAAAGTCTTAATTTTTTGGCAGGGTTTCTGCAGGTTCCATCATGTCAAATTTAAGTTATTTCACCGGTGTATCAAGTTTAAATAAACAATTGAAAATTTTGCTATAGTTGTGTGCACCAATAAATAAATTGGGAATAAAGTACATCTAGGAGGTTGTTATTAAAGAAAAAAAGTCTGAAAGGTTTATTGGCAGCCCAATGCGAAGCAGAGTGCTGTTTTATAAGGGCTTATTCTGCAATAACAAGCATCTAAGATGTTGTGGTGGAACATATTTGATGAAAGCAGAATCCATATTTAATCTGTAATTTGGCAAAATAACTATTGTGTATTGCATGGGTAATTCTTACAAGTAGTGATTTAGTTTAACTTTGTAAACGGTTAGTGTTCCATCTAGTTGTGACCTTAAGTTATAGCAAGCTAGATCCTGCTGTTCACTTGAATCAGGAAGTAAAGTGCTGCAAGCACATGGCCACGACGGTGATCAGTAATCGTCATATTTTTTACTGTAATCTTGACCCTTGCAACAGCATTGCTTGTAAGTACTTTTTTGATTGTATAAGGTGTTCATTATACTTGTGTTATGTGAACCTTTTGAGTTTAGGAGTGACTTCTTAGCTTATCGGCAGAGCTACTACATTAGCCACAATCTACTTTAGCTTTATATTCCAGTATTTTGTATTTGCTTAAGAGAAGATATTCTTTACTACAAAGCACTCTGTATGTTAATGTAATTGTGATGCTTCTGTAGCTTTGACAACTTCTGGACATTAGTTACTGTAAATCTAAAAGAAACAAACAAAAAAACTGCTGATGGAGTATACACTAACTTATGCATCAGTCGCAAGACTGCACAAAAGTCAATAATAGTTAAGAACTCACAACCTGCATGACAGACAAGTAGATAGAAATGAATGTGAATGTAAGTATATGGATTTGAGTGTATTTACTGATGGTCAAGGTGATTTAAAGTTCCAAGATGCACCTTTCCGTAGGTATTTAGCAGTTGTTATTGCAGAATAACGCAGCTTGTAATGTCACATAATTGTAATCGAGTATTCCAGATAGTGGCAAAAGCTAACGTTGCAATATTTTGTTATTCTGCTATACATTTCGAAAAGTCAATACAATTTCTCCACATGACTTGAACATCTCTATTTGAATATAATTATTACTCTTAGATTGATTGGGATGATTCTGTTGTGGGGGTGCATCTGCAAGTCTAATGAACAATCTTCAAGCAAAGATGTATACAATAAAGAAAAAGGTAAAACTGAAATGTGTGTTTTACTGTTTCCCAAGTCTAACGGTAGTTGGGTAATAAAGATAATTCAATCAAATGAATTGTTATTAAAGTTACAAAAGGTACAGTTTTTTTCAGGGCTGAATGCTTTTAAAACCATTATACAGTTACAGGCCTCAAAAGCACATGATAAATTATAATACAGATTCAACATTGCATATTCTGCGATGTAACTACTGTGAATGGTCACATTCCAATATCGATGCTGAAAAACTATATTGTGCAGCCCTAGTTCCAGACAGCTATGTGATAATGCACAATAAAACCAGAACTGTTTGGTAAAGTAAACAGACTTGAGTTTGATTTAGTGTTGATGTTAACATACTCCTCTCATTTATGATTGTACACTGCTAGATTGTATGACGGGTGTCTGGCTGCGTCTATTCCTGTCAGCCAACAATTCCCTGCAGTGTCTCTCTTCTTTTTCTCTTCCTCCCTCCCTCCCTCCTCCTTTCTCTCTCTCTTTCTCTCTCTCTCTCTCTCTCTCTCTCTCTCTCTCTCTCTCTCTCTCTCTCTCTCTCTCTTGTTGAAAGCATGAACAAAAGATAAGCAGAAACAAAGAAGAGCTGTGGAATCTCAGCAAGCATGTTCAGTTCACCCTTCCACCCTCTCATAGTGAGGAATACGAATCTATGCATGCAAACCAGTGTCTATTACAAACACCTCAGCATCACACAGAAGTGCTCGGCATTTTGGTGAACTCAAGCCAAGAACTGTTTAATTGTCTCTCACCCGCACAGACTCCTTAATTCAGTCTAGACGCTGCTCAGTTTTAGCTGGAGGAGAAATGTGAATTCTTAACACAGCTTTGGCAAGAGGTTTTTTTTTGCAAGTGATAAAATAAATAAAAAGTAAGCAAGTGCTGAATAAGTTGAAATGAGGTTGATTTGCTTGGGGTTGTTTTTTCGATTGGACAGTCACAAATTGGATGGGGAAAACATGCTTTGGATCTGCTCAATGTTTATGATACCTGCAGGGTATCAGGAGTTATTGCCAGAAATACTGTGATTCGTTCAATTGATTTTACTTGATTCAATTGAGACTTTCTTGTTGTTTTGAAGAATGTCAGACATCATTGAACCCCTCTGACTCTTATGTTCTGTGCAAAACAAAAGAAGGGATTCAGAAATGTGTTTTTCCATACAATCAAAGGCGGTTTTGAAACAATGTGAGGATTGGAACCTTTCAGAAATGTGAACACTCAAATTATTTTTGCTGCTTGTTCAAACTACCATTTTTATTTAAAATGAGTTAAACTCAATTCATTTTTCTTCAATTGCTGGGTGTTAACAGAACAATCTGCAGATTCTATTTTATTTAAATAAATGTTTAAATAATAAATATTTATTCACTGTATTTTGAAGTGCCCACGTTATCAATTGATATTTTTTAACGTGACGTCACACCTGTCAGTACGTTTGTATGCTTTTTATACAGTTTCTATTATAACATTTAGGTTAAGCGGGATTAAAGTAAAAATCTAAATGCCAAAGTATAAATAACAAAACAAATAGATTTTCCTTATCAACAAATATTAATGAAAAAACAAAAATAAAAAACTACACCAAATATAAAAGCAGACACTTGCGCGTTATAATGCTATCACCAGTAACTAAATCACTGAGGAGTACCCACAATGGCTGTGGATGCAGTATATGGATCGGAGGTGCCCACAATTTACACTTTGTGATCAAATCTGTATTTTTATTTTTTATTATATTTTATTTTGCTTTTTCAAAAGTTGACAATACAAAACATCAAAACTAAATTATAAAACTGAGTCTGGTTTCTCTCAAGGTTTTTTTCTTCACTTTCGCCAATGAGTGAAGTTTTTTTTTTTTTTTTTTTTTCTTCTCCGCTGTCGCCACTGGCTTGCATGGTTCGGGATCTGTAGAGCTGCGCATCGTTGGATTTGCTCTTCAGTGTTTGGACTCTCAGTAGTGATTTTTAAACCACACTGAATTGAACTCAACTTAAAGACTGAAAACTGAACTACACTGTTCCAATTTACTACGACCTTTTATGTGAAACTACTTTGACACAATCTACATTGTAAAAGTGCTATACAAATAAAGGTGAATTGAATTGAACTAAGCAACCAACTAAAGTAAAACATACATGCAGTTTCTAAAAATAAAATAAAATGTTAATAAATTGCTGAGCGTAAGGCACTGCAGCGGGTGGTGAAAACTGCCCAACGCATCACAGGGACCACACTGCCAGCCAAAGAGGACATCCAGAAGAAACACTGCCTGCGCCGAGCACGCAGTATTCTTAAGGACTCCTCTCACCCTGCTCACAGACTGTTTTCTCTGAATAAACAGTATAAACCAATGGGGAAAAACTATTTTGTTAAATCATGTGGTACTATTGTTATTAAATTCAAAAATGGATTCTAAATCCTTTATAAATAATTCACCCTTTACTCTTAAATAATGTGATCTTCTCCAATGGCGTCCAGTGCAAAATCATATTTCTAATTTAAATATTTTATGTATCATATCTCTACAACATATTTGATCCAAATATTCATAGCTTGAAACATGTAAATATGGTTGGTTTGTGATGTTTGTCAATTGAGATGCTAGTGTAGCTGTCATTTTAGCTTAGTGTATTTTTTTTTTTTTGGCCCGCCAGGTCTCCGCACAGGTCCCTTGACTGAAAATTTTTGTTCAATATCACGATTATCAATGCCTGAGGACAACGAGGCAACAAGTCAGCTTCTAAAGTCTTTAACATATTCATCCAGTATTTTCCCCTGAGATGCATATTTCCCACCATTCAATGTTTACCTTCTGGCACAGGGATGGAGGGTTCATTTAATTAATGTAATTTGTAATGGCCATTTCTGTCTCGACATGAGTGTGAACTGTTTTTAGATTCATCTATAAGCTCGTTCGTGTTATATGTATTGATTGCATTGTGAGAATGTGGATGCTTTAGACAAGATGAGTGCAAACGCTAAGTCTGAAATCAATGTGTTTGTGCGCTCAGCAATAACAGTGTTTTGACTGCGTTTAGGTAGTGGACTGCGCTGACAGGAGATGAATCAGACCCAGAGAGTGGGAAATTATGGGGGAGGCGCGTACATCCGGCGCCCCACTGTCTCCCGTTGTCTCGCTGGAAATTAATTTGCATTTTCTCTCGCTTTCCAAAAAAATTCCTCTATCTCTGCTGAGTTATTTTCCATATCAGACAGAAGGGCTTGTATCTTGGACACCCTCACTGTTGGGATCAAGTTTAACACCTGTGTGTGAACATCACTTTTCAGACAGACCAGATTATTACTGTCAGACTCTTGACGGTGGAATGCATCTTATCCAGCAAACTATACAGAACACGAGAGATGTTTGGCAGTCAGATCAAATCACAAGCTTCATAAAATGTTAGAAAAGGACTTGTTTATAAGGACGGGGTGCAGGATAGCCAAACTGCTTGTTAGCGTTTGGGTAGATCCTTGAGTGTTTGCTTGAAATGTGCATGCACAGAAAACCCTCTATAAGCATGACAAGATAGTGGCATCTGTCTGGAGTTTGATGAGAAATAAACCAGCATAAAGAAAACAGTGTGTAATCAGTCTGTTCTACTTGAATCTATGTAACAACATGGGCAACTTTTGGCATGTCTTTCAGCATAAAAAAGAAATATTGGACTAGCAACCGACTCTGGTTTTATGTGATTATGGTGTAATGTGCACAGTTTTTTATTTTTAGTTTGTTTTGTTTTTTCAGGAGAGTCATTGAATTAGTACGCTGCAAAAAATGCTGGGTTCGACTCAAATCCTTCATGTTGTCCCAACACAAATCGATGAAGTTAATTGTTTTTAAAAATTTACGCAGATTGAACAAAAAAAAAGTTTTTTTGATTGTTGACTCATTCATTTTCTTTCAGCTTAGTCCCTTATTTATCAGGGGTCACCACAGCATACTGAACCGCCAACTATTCCGGCATATGTTTTACTCAGCAGATGCCTTTCCAGCCACAACACAGTACTGGGAAACACCCAGACACTCTTGCATTCACACACACTCATTCACTACGACAATTTAGTTTACCCAATTCACCTATAGCGCTTGTCTTTGGACTGTAGGGGGAAACCAAAGCACATGGAGGAAACCCAAGTCAACCCGTGGAGAACACGCAAGCTCCACACAGAAATGCCAACTAACCCAGCCAGGACTCGAACCAGCAACCATCTTGTTGTGAGGTGACAGTGCTAACCACTGAGCCACCGTGCTGCACATTGTTTATTTCTTACTTGATTACTTCCAGGGCTGTTTATATTGAAGTTAATATTTAGCTGCACCATGTTGAGGTGGGTTTTTTCATCACAGTGCTCGACCCCCAACCTGAAGGACCAGGACATACACCAACGACAATTTAGCTTTCCCAATTCACCTATAGTGCATGTCTTTGGACAACCTGGAGGAAACCTACGCCATCACGGGGAGAACATGCTAACTCCACACAAAAATGCTAGCTGGGGCTCAAACCAGCGACCTTCTTGCTGTGAAGCTACAGTGCTACCCACTGTGCCACCATGCTGCCCCCCATTGTTGATTCAGTGAATTTTAAATAGTAGTTTGAAGCTTTTTTTTTTCTCATGAATTAAAAAACGTAAAATGCTAAAATTAATGTTTTGAGTTTTTACTGCAAATGTCCCATCCATAACACTAAAAACTTTTATTTATTATTTTATTTTTTTATTTTTTGCAAAATCCTCCATATCTCTTTACACAACTAACACCAGAGTGCTATTTTCACAAATGAGAAAATAATGAACTTAGAAATAGTCTAACCTTACATTACATCATAAATGACCATATTTTTAGACTTAATGACTAGTGCTATTGTTGTTTTTGAAGTGTTCTGAAATAATTTTAGATAAACAGTTTTGTACATTTCTTTTAGCCTTACATGTTTGAGTCATATCCCACATTGAGTTTATTGCCTGCCAAATTGAAATGCTTTTGAAATATGTTTTCATATGTTTAAGATCAGCACAAAACATAAAATCTGACATATTTAAAAGAGGGGGAAAAAAGTCAAAAACTCAATAACTTGAAAAATGTAGGACTGGATTTGATTTGATCAATAAAATCTTTATTTTCTTTGGATTAGTGTGCTGATGAATCATGCACTCTAAAACTGGGGTCGTGCATTTAAGAAAGTTTAGAAAGTCCAGTGTAAGTTAATGTCAGCTTTTATTGCTTCTTGAGTACAACCAGAAACCCCTAAATAGATTTGAGGAGACATGCTATGAGCTGTGCTCTGAAAGCTCAGGGTTGTCAATATACCCAAAATTATTTTCTGTTGATTATGGAAGAAGAAAACTAGTCGAAGATTTCACAAGATGTTTTAACTGTGAAAAGAGAAAATGTATTTAAACATGCACTACCTGACAAAAGTCTTGTCGCCTATCCAAGTTTTAGGAACAACAAATAATAACTTGACTTCTAGTTGATCATTTGGTATCAGAAGTGGCTTATGAAAGGCAAAGGTTTCTATATTACGCTTATTTAACCAAAATAAAATATGATCATGCGTTGAGTTTTAATTATTTAATTAGGACAGTAAGGTCTGACTTTGCTTAGACAAAAGTCTTGTCACCTAACAGAAATAATATACAGTATAGAATATAAAGTCATGGTGGAGTGGAAAATGAATTAATATTGTCTCTGACTCCCATGTGCTTGGAGGACTGCATCCATACATCTCTGCAATGACTCAAATCACTCATTAATAAAGTCATCTGGAATGGCAAAGAAAGCTTCCTGCAGGACTCCCAGAGTTCATCAAGATTCTTTGGATTCATCTTCAATGCCTCCTCCTCCATCTTACCCCAGACATGCTCAATAATGTTCATGTTTGGTGACTGAGCTGGCCAATCCTGGAGCACCTTGATTTTTGCTTTCAGGAACTTTGATGTGGAGTCTGAAGTATGAGGAGTGCTATCCTGCTGAAGAATTTGCCCTCTCCTGTGGTTTATAATCTAATGGGCAGCACAAATGTCTTGATACCTCAGGCTGTTGATGTTGCCATCCACTCTGCAGATCTCTCACACACCCTCATACTAAATGTAACCCCAAACCATGATTTTTCCTTCACCAAACTGATTTCTATGAGAATGTTGGATCCATGCGGGTTCCAATAGGTCTTCTGCAGTATTTATGATGATTGGGATGCAGTTCAACAGTTGATTCATCAGAAAAATCTACCGTCTACCTTTTCCTAATGATCAACTAAAAGTCAAGTTATTATTTGTTGCTCTTAAAAGTGGGATTGACGACAAGACTTTTGTCAGGTGATGTAGTTTAAAGAGGTCATGAATGGCATTTCTGTTAGAACTGCGTATTGTAAGAAAACATCATCATTTAGAAGTACCATTGTTTCATAGTTGCATTGGATTCGAGTAATACATGTCCACCATAAATGTTTTGTTTTTGCTTTTAAAGAAGTAATAGGTGGAGATTGTTGTGATGTACTCTGAAAACAGAACAAATAATTTATTTTACAGAAAAAAATACTCCGTATTAAATGATCTGAAACAAAACTACTGTGTAGTGACATGATAAAAACACACTGTTAAATTATTGTTACATCCTGTAGTCAGCACTGCATCATCTTTTATTTTCAGTCTCACTGAAAAGCATGCATTGAATTGTCTATTGTTTAACAATAAAACAAAGAGTGTTTTACTGATGCTATCTGGACCACCCTTTCCTAATGTTACACTATGGCTACACCGGACACGAGTACTAAACACAATAGCAGCCATTACAATCAGTGATTTTGTCTTCACTGGATAAAGCACAGCACAACATGACAAATCCCTGACAGTGAATTGATGTCTCGATCTATATCAGACGTTGTTTAAGCATTTATTATACTGGCATATAGTAACGGATGTGTGAGATTTTATTGAAATCATGCTACCAAAATCATTTGCATTGGATACATTTCCATATATATATATATATATATATATATATATATATATATATATATATATATATATATATATATATATATAGGTTATTTTCTATGTAAAATGAGTTTTTGTCCAACCCATCTCCTGAAATAATCTATTTTAGAAATTTTTTTTCCTCGTGGCTGACTACACCATAAATTACTATGACAACAATCACCTCAGGTACAGATTATGTGTTTTATCAGTGTTAAATGCTAATAATCTGAGTTTGAGTGCCATTTTGTGTGACATTTATTGCCATACTGAAAGCAGCAGCAGATAGATTACCTCAGATCTTGAAAATAAGTAAAAATGTAAAAATCAATGTTAAAAATGTGCAAACTAGCTGTTGTCTGTAAAAAAATGTTATCCTTCTGTTGTCCTCCCACAGTTCGGTACGCCCTGTGATCCGCGGTTCAGTAAATGCATTATTAATATTGGTTTGGTGATTAAAAACAGCTGCAACAAAGCAAAAAAAGTTCTGCTTTTGTTCTTCTAATTACCTTTCACATGGACCTGACCAATCACCTCTTTGTATGTAAATCAGTTGTTGACATCACGTTTCTTTATGTGTTTGTGTGTTGAGTTTTTTAAGAGTTCAGCATGGCAAATGAAAGAGAAAGCCAAAAGCGCAGATGAGGCCAAAACACAGCAGATTGCCGTCAGTGTTTCAACAGACACTCACTGTAAATTCAGATGGACACAAAAAATAACGAATGCCGATTTTTGTTGTTGCAAAGATAGCGTAGGTCAGTGGCCACTAACAGGCGGACATGGAGCCTGAAGTTCTCTGCGCAGGACTGTTACTTCTGTTGCGCTCCCACTGGGTGTTCTTCCGCACCCAATCGCTTCTGATATTTATTTATTCGGTTTAGCCGCTGTCTGCTAAGAAAAGTTTTCTTCTTGACTGAGGTTTTCTTTCCCACTAAATTAAGAGAGAAGAGTCAAACACTCTCTTTGCTGATGTTTCATTCATTACGATGGTTCTGATAAGTGATAACGGAGCTCTCTGCAATAAATGTTAATGAAAATGCATTGTTGCCTTGGGAAAGCAAGCATAATGTAAACAGAAGTAATCAATCTAAAAGTGCTCAATTATTAAGATGTTGACAATTATTATCTGCATAATTGGTTAAGACTGTTGAGTCAATATGTAAAACAGAAAAAAGGGGAAGTTCAAGCTTTTTCTCATCATTTTTCTTAATCATTTTATTTGAACATACAATTTTCAAAATGGCCTTCTTAATTAATGTGAGAACATGCTAATCTATAGTCATATGTATAAAGCCTGTTGCATTGTCAGGTGTTTGTTACGTCATAAATATGTTTATTGTTCTTTGAATTTTTCTGTAGCCATTTTTTTCTTCTAAACATAGCGTACTGTACCGAAACAGTGACCCTAAAACTGTGATACTAAACCGTGAGTAGATTGAACCGTTGCACCCCTAGTGCTAACTGACATATCAGTCACTCAGCATGTACTTTTAATTAATTTAAAGTATTACTTAATTATTAATTAGTTAATAACTGCGTAATAAATTGTAATTATTATTAGGTATTATTAGATTCTAAACCTTACCCTTCAGTTGAAGTGCAGTGAGTGCACTATTCAGTGCTTCTGAATGGCTGTATTTAAATGTTTCTGTCCTGTTGTGTTTGGTGCAAAGTCAAATTGTTTGTCGCTGCAATATTGTTGCTTTGCATGTTGTTGGGAAACCGTGTTGGAATGTAACCTGCTCAGCTTATGTTTACATTTGTAATATTTATCATTTGCTAATCAAAAACCATCTAATGTGGATTTTTATAACTTTGAAACTGGATCTTATTTCGGAGGCTGCTGCTGTCCGTGGAAGATGCATTTTTGGCATACATTGAAGCAACCTTCAAGACTAAAATTAAATATGCAGTGTTTTCCACCAAGGCAACCTGGAGTGCTGAAATATAAATGTGTAAACTGGCAGTGGGCTGGTTATAGAGACCGAAACAAAGACAGATATTCCAACACAGAATATACATTTTCATCGGACAATAACTGACTTTAGCTGTGTTTTTCAGATAAACAAGTATGCTCACCAAGCATGTTTCTTAAATATCTGCAAACATATTATTCTATTTTTGTGCTTAAGAAGAATCAGTAACGTGCACACAGCACTTTTAAATGTCCAAAGAAATTAGATTATTCAATTCCTTTTAGATTTTTCACTTCCTTTAAAGGGCCCATATTGTACATGAAATAGGGTCATATTTAGGTTGTAAGGGTCTCCAACAACAGTCTAATATGCATGCAAGGTCAAAAAACACTTTGATGGTCTTATAATCTGCATTTATTTTTACCTAATTATCCCATCGACTCCCATATGAATCGTTCAGCGATTCATTTGTTCCCAACCCCCTCCTCAGCGCGAAGCTAATCTGCGCTGATTGGACCGATGACAGCCTGCTGCGATTGGTCGACGACACTGACAGGCTTCAGCGCGAGAAATGCCCAGCTGCTAATCAACAATATAAAAGTAGTCACAGTGCATACACGCTTCATAGTGGATTTTGGCTGCCAGTGGGTGAATGTAAACACAGACTAGAAAATACTGACGACTAACTTTTATTGAGCAAAAAGTCCAAGAACTGGCGAGGAGATCTCCTAGCCCTTCACAGTCTACCAGCTCTTTTCACACACATACACACACACACACACATACACACACACACACACACAGGGCCAGCGCGTCCAGAATAGAAAGGGCGCGGCGGCGGCATTTTCAACCGCAACACCTGCTGAGGTTTCATCTTTGGGTGAACTATCAATAATATCCATCTGCACAGCGTGACTTCATTCGACCGGTGTCTTTCTGTGTGTGTGTGTGTGAGACTTTTTTTTTCTGTTAGTGGGCGGGGCCGCAGGTTTCAAATCTCCTGGGTTTGCGCGGCAACTACTTGTTTCGTAGCCGCGTCATCACGACACACCTAATGACTCGTTATCAAGACGACTCGTTTGAAGCACTATGAGTCGACTCTTTTATAGATGAATCAATAGTTTTAAACACTGTACACTTACAGATTTAAGCCTTAGCTGGACATTTCACTTTACTTAGAGCTGTGTGACACACTATATGGAAGAGCATTTTCAAAAACCCATAATATGGGCTCTTTAAATGGTGTATGTTTAGTGCATGAATCTCAGTGGAAAGTTTTAATTGTTTGTTTTGTTGAAATAAGTTGCTACTCTTAGAGTACATTAATCTTGAGCCATACAGGAAATATCTACCTACATGACTCCAGCCTGTACTTAATCAGCTCTCCTTGGTTTTTATATGTGTGTGTCATCTGGTTTTGATTTAAATGCACTGGTAGACATGCCATGTTAAATTCAGCCTTTTGCCAAGAAATACTATTTCTATTCGCTTTACTTCCGTGAACAAATATCCAGTATGTTGAGTTTAAAGAGGAAAAAGGAGGGTAAAGTTAAAGGATAAAAGGAAAGGGCCAGAAAAAAAGAGCAGCGCTTTTGTAAACACTCTTTGCCACTTTGCTTTAGGCTGAAAAGGTGATGGTGGTGCCCACCTGGTTTTAATTAAGACCTGCATGTGATCAGCTACGTATAGTGATGAGTCTAACAGAGCAGTATTAGATTCCACGGAAACAAATGAAAGCCTCTAACTCACTCGTCTCTCCTTTTTTTCAGTTTATCTATAGTCCTCTCGCTTCATTTCTCCCATAGGGCATTGTACTTTCCCTCCGACTGAAGGACATTACAGGAGTAAAGGTTGCCAGGAAAAATAAAGCTGTCGGCTGAATTTGGAATGTTGGAAAATGAATCGACTGCCAGCAAACAAAGAGATGTAGTCAACCGTTTGCATTGAGTGCTGCGATTGGTTGGAAGGACAACCTTGTAGCACAGCACCTAAACAACCAGCACATTTCAGTAGGGCCTTGAATAGTTCACAAACGCTTGTTTTATATTAAACCTGCAGTGCTTACTTGATATGTCTGATAACATGACTAAATGGGAATGTCAAGTGTAGACATCATATTTACTTTGAGCGCATAGAAACACAAAAGAATAGTGGCAAATGACTATTGGATGTCTTCACAAATTTTCAGTAGTGTTTATTTAGTACATGATACATTTGTTTTAGCCCTGTAACTCATTAAGAAAATAAGCTCAACCCTGTTAGAACAAAAATAGAGCCCTTGAGGTTTATTGTCATTTTCTTTCATCACACGCAGTGCACACACACATGAACTGCGAGTGAGATGGAGGACATAAGTCATAATCATAAGACATAATCTTTAATCTAATAGCTTCTATTTAAATGTTGAAAAAGTTTTTGTGATATAAATTTAATTAATGCTCCGCTGTTATTATTATATGTCCTGTGGAGCAATCGATTTAAGGTAGCCTGATATTTTTTTTGGACTGAAGAAAAAAACATGATTGGACAAACAGCAGACCCTCCTTCACTGGTCCAGCTCTATCTTCTGCTCCAAATGCCTTAAAAAGAAAGAGTTACAGGACTTTGCGTACTACCCACAAAACCGAAAAAAAATAAGTGAATAGCCTTGATTTCACTTCTAATCTTCAGTTTAGCAGTTCATTTCTTTAGCATTTTATAGCATTTGTAATTTTAGCACTTTAAGCACTTGTTATTGTTTAGAAGACAACACTTTATTTGACATAGTACTTTTAAATAAATGGTGCAAAGCATAATCATTGAAGAGTCTATCTCAGTCTCAGTTTACCAGTTTTTTTAAGCACTTTAAGCTCTTGTTACTTTATTTTATTATTACCATTACCCCCCCCCCCAAATGAAGTTGAAGTAAAATATTAGAAATAAGAATTAAGAAACTATATCCTATATAGTGAAAAAAACTATATCCTGCATTAAAACATACAAAAACAACATTTTTAAATATTTATTTATTTATTTATGTTCACCCTAATCTTTCCTAAATGCAAAAAAAAAAATTTGGGATTGTGTATAAAACGCACATAAACGAATATCTGAATCAGATTACAATGTTTAGAGTACAGTTGAAGTTAGAATTATTAGCCCCTCTTTGAATTTATTTCTTAATTTTTTTTATATTTCCAAAATGATGTTTAACAGAGCAAGTAAATTTTCACAGTATGTCTGATAATATTTTTTCTTCTGGAGAAAGTCTTTTTTGTTTTATTTCGGCTAGAATAAAAGCAGTTTTAAATTTTTTAAACACCATTTCAAAACCAAATTTTTCTGCTGGGTTAAATGTTCAGCAAGTAAACGTTATTAACTCATCTCAAATGTAGTCAGATTTACAAAGCTTTGGCCAGTTGTGCAGGACACCCATAGCACTGTGAATGGAGCTTTATATATGAATAAGGAAGATGCAGAAATGTTATTCATTATAGTTTTTGTTTGTGTCAAATTATATGTGACTAATTTGAGAGAAAACAAGTAGCTCATCATTATTTTCCAGAAGAGTTTGTAGTTTTTATTTAATTTTTTTACATCAAGAGCAAAGGCACAAGCTTCTCCTCACAAATGCGCAGAGTAAGACAGGAAGCAAATTTAAATGTCATTAATTACTACCTGTGCTGAATGAGAAAGGGAAAAATAGATGGTGGGAAGCCGAAGCTGTTCCCTCTGTTGGGGATCTCTATTGCCAAAAGGCTTCTATGGGGAAAAATGCTTATTGGAATGAAGCTTCATTAAAATTCAATAGAGAAACGTTCTCTCGTCGCTGTTAATTGGGTGCTGCCCCTTTCAACTGAGTCATCACGGTGCAGTTTAAATATCTGCTCCCTTCATTTGCACAGTTGGTGTGCTGGGGGGAGAAATACAAAATTCAAGATTTTTTTTATACTTATCGGAGTGCATCCAGGGCATCCGTTACTCAAACAACACCCTCTTTTTCAAAGTTTTGTTTTGGTAGTTACTAATCATTTGTTGTGCAAGCAAGACATTGATTCCTACTGCAATTACAAAGACTTTCTGACAAATGTGGTCTCATTTAGTCTCAGTATAGCTCTGTATTATTATTATACTTGTTTGATAACCTTGTTGTACTTGTTTTTGCTTCAGTTCAGCTTTGAGAGAGTCTTACATTGTTTTCTTGAAATCTTGATTTAATAAATCAGCAGTGAAGACTTTTGAAGAAGGCTGATTTATTAAATCGAGATTAGATTTTAAACCAAACCTAGCATTCATTCATTCATTTTCTTTTTGGCTTAGTCCCTTTATTAATCAGGTTTCACCACAGAGGAATGAACCGCCAGCATTTGTTTTACGCAGCAAATGCTCTTCCATCCGCAGCTCATAACTGGGAAATATTGTGATGTCGGGTGACCAAAATTCAACATCTTGCCAGCGTCTAAGGATATTATTTTGATGTCCTATAACAACGTCAAATTTTAGCTGGTGTTGGGAAGTGACCAAAGTCCAACGTTGAGCCAACATCTTAAACCAATGTCATATTGACGTCCAATACTGACATTTATTCATAAGGTATGGCAACCAAAATCCAACGTATGATAAACATCATAGTGGTAAAGCCCACACAACGTCAAGCCATTTTCACAGCCAGGCCAGGTTCTTCCGACTCACAATCACCCCAAGCACCCCGATCACAGTCACCTGCCTATTAATCAGCAATGCACCTGCACGTCATCTCCACTCATCACTCCAGCTCCATAAAACCCCTCACCATCCCTCACTCAGTATCTGCCCTCATAGCATGCCAGAAGGACTACTCTCACTGTCAGTGAAACCATATAGACTCAGTTATACTTACCTATCTATTCCTTGTGATCTCCAGTGTCTGTGTCTTTCCTCCTGCTTATGTGTTCTCCGAATCCTCCGTGTTCCTAATCCATCATCATTCTCTGGTCCCTCTCCATCATCTGGTCCACAGTTCATTAATATCCTGTAATAGACTTTGGCCCAATCTCTATTCTATTTTTGTACCCCTACAAAAAAAAAACCCTACCCCTAACCCTCGGTTGTAAGGGCCAAGGGGAAGGGCTTCAAAATTTACCCCTAAGAATTGGGACAGCACTACAGCACCTGCACATGTCTTCGTGATCTCTTGCTTCAGGTGAGCTCAGATGATCACGACTGTAGTAGTTATTCCAGTTGTGTTATTTTTTTGGTATTTATCTTCCAGAAATCACTGAAGGCATACATCATGTTATCATAACCATCTAATGTGGCAATAAGATTGTAGCTATACTGCGCATTTACACAGTGGCCGTATTTATCAATGTAAACGCACCAAAAACAACATTAACATTATAGCAGACACTGTAAAATGCTCATTCTCAGCCACTAGACTTTTATTAATAGAGTTATTATTAGGGATTATAGATTGCGAAATTTAGTGTTTTTTTTTTTTTTTCGTTTAAAATTTTTTAAAGCATGATAGTAAAACATGAACACGGTTATGAATATATTAAAACGTGTTCGTTGTAAAAATTCGTAATAATGACAAAAAATAGTAGTTTGTGGATCTTCTTACTTACGGGTTCAGCAATGCTGCCGCTGTGGCTGGAGTATTCTGGGAAATTTTCTTACCCCTTGGTTTCGAGTGTGGTCCAGAGAAAATCTTCGTTCGAAGGGCTATTCACCCCTTCCTCTTAGCCCTACGCCTTCAAGCTAAAGAGAATTGGGACACCCAACCCCTTGGCGTGCACACGCAAAGCAAGTGGTAGGGATTAGGGGAAGGGCTAATGGGTAGAATTGGGATTGGGCATTTACCTGTTTGTTTACATCATTCCTGTTCTTTATACAAATAGTCACTCATACTCACAGCTCTGCTCTCGTCCCCAATCTGTGACATATTAGATGTTGATTTTAGGTTGGTCATTGGACATTGACGTTGGCCTGACGTTGGGTTCTGACGTCAACCTGATTTACATTTACATTTACAAAAAAGGATTTGAAGTTTTTCGCCACACCGAGAGAAAAATGAGAGAACATTGACTAAGTCGTCATGATCACTGCACAAAAGACAGATCTGATATTGGTTTTCATATTAATGTGCATGTAAAGTGTTCATATCCAATAAGCACTTTCATTTCAGTATAAAATTATATTAATAAATTATATATTGATAAAAAATATATATTAATAAAAATATTAAGTCTTATACATTTAAAAGCTGTAAATATATATATTTGTAAATATACATTTGAAGCTGTCTGTCATATTTTTGAGGGTTTGGGGTGAGTTGAAATGATTGTGGTAATTGGCATTCATGCATTAAATGGTGTCAACTTGTGCATTCCTTTCAATGCAAAATTGAATTCAAAACTTTGCATCAGTGAAAAACGGATTCAAATGAATCCTAACTCTGCTGGTTGGATGAGTTATTAGGTAAGCCTAAAAATGTCAACTTTAATATAATCCATAAAAGCGAGGTCTCGCAGAGGAAATGACCCATATGCGATTCAGGGCAATTTATCGTCTTTCTCGCGTGTACTGCAGTCCCACGTAATATGTTTTCACATCATGTTACAACTGAAATGCTGAGTTTATTTACAGAACCAGCAAGTTGAGGTGTCACTTGGCAGAACTAGGTAATGTTGAGTGATCTTCAAAAGTAATAGGGCTTAGCAAAAGAATTCATCCACTGTATACATCCTGTAGAGTTTGGCAAGTTTCTTGTTGGTTCTTGCCAAGCATCATTTACAATTGAATAAACCCTTAACTTCAAGTATTAAACGTCAGTGTGCAACTCACCTTGCATTGTTTGTGCTATTTACATGGATATTATTCCTCAGGTCTCAACGCTTTTTGAGGAAAATTGATCAGATTTATGGTTTTCTTAACAGTAATTCTGTTCTTGTGTATTGTTTATTCATTGTGTACTTTTGATGGCTGCTTTTGGACCCTTCAAAAACCTTTACCAATCTTTTGTTGTGAATCAGTGGTTTCGGAGTGTATGCAATTGACATGGGATTTCAGTAAATGGCGCTTTGTTACATCATAGGGGTTTCGAAACATTTTGAAGATGTAATATTTCTTTGCGATGAGGCAATCTGTGTAATACTGTGAAATCCACATGAATCACACACTAATAATAATGACAAAAATGACATGACATTCATTTTCCTCCGGTTTAGTCCCTTATCTATCAGAGGTTGCCACAGCGGAATGAACCACCAGCTATTCCAGCATATGTTTTTACACAGCGGATGCCCTTCCAGCCGCACCCAGTACTGGGAAACACCCATACACTCCTGCATTTACACACTACGGCCAATTTTGTTTACTCAATTAAACTAGAGTGCATGTCTCTGGACTGTGGGGGAAACCGGAACACCTGGAGAAAACCCATGCCAACACACGGAGAACATGCAAGCTGGCTCAGCTGGGACTCGAACCACTCGAGTGAATTTCTTGCTTTGAGGTGACAGTGCTAACCAATGCGCCACTGTGCTGCCCTAATATTAAAGTTAAATACAAATAAGGTTTCAACTAAATTTCTTTAGTTATACAAAGTTTAGCTTAATTTACGTAAGTTGAGAGGACTTTAAAAGTTACTTTGATTCAACAACAAAAAAATAAGCATCAAGAATTGTTTACGGTGCATGGTTCATTCAGTCTGCCCCTCAGTGGTCAATCACTCAACAGGTTTCATAGTTTTTACTTGATTTTTTTGCGGGGAGGACTAGCCTTAAAGGTGCAGTACGACAAAACAACCCCCTAGTGAAAAAAAAATATCAAATAGAATCTTGCAAAAGGTATAATGAAAAATCTGATGGGTGTTTTGAGCTCAAACTTTACAGACACATTCTGGAGATGCAAAACACTTATATTAAATCTGAAAAAGAGGCTAACCTAGGTGCCCTTTAAAATACTTTTTAATGAATCAAAAACTGCTTTATTCTAGCCGAAATAAAACAAATCAGACTTTCTCCAGAAGAAAAAATATTATCAGACATACTGTGAAAATATCCTTGCTCTGTTAAACATAATTTGGGAAATATTTAAAGAACAAAACAAAATTCAATGGGAGGCTAAAATTTCTGACTTCAACTGTATGTGCAATATGTTTATAAAAAACATCTTGACCTCATCAAGATGGCGCCGCGGATGGCCGCTTCGGCGGGGGGCTCTCCAGTGTTTGCACTGTTTTTGTTAGTCTGTCCTGTTTTATGTTTGTCAAACACGATCAGTTACACCAGGGACGAGCTGCTGAACATTCGGCAGTGCACACCAACTAATCAAGAACTGGATTTTGATTTTTGTGGCGTTTTGCGGAACATTGTAGTCGGCGGAGCAGCCGCATTGTGGAAACGCTACAAGACGCGCAAGCGTGGGAAGCGAGCCGGCGCGCTCGTCAGGCTAAGACAGCGCGGCTTCAGAACGGCGCTGCCCAGCATTCACCTGGCGAATCTCCGCTCTCTTCCTAACAAAATGGACGAACTATTTCTGCTCACATGCAAAAACAAGAACTTTAACAACTCTGCTGTCCTGTGTTTCACGGAAACCTGGCTAAACGAAGCCATTCCGGACAGCGCATTAAACCTACCGGACTTTCAGCTGTACAGAGCAGATCGCGATACGGAGTCAACGGGCAAAACGCGCGGTGGTGGGACATGCTTTTACATCAACAGAAGGTGGTGTACGGATGTAACTGTGTTAAAGAAGATGTGCTGTCCTGATGTGGAAGTGCTTTTCATTAACTGTAAGCCGTTTTATTCACCAAGAGAGTTTTCCTCGTTCATTCTCGTCTGTGTTTACATTCCACCGCAAGCACACGTGAGTACTGCACTGCAACAGCTGGCTGATCTGATCACAGAGACAGAACAACAACACCCGGACTCTGCTTTTATCATACTTGGGGACTTTAATCAGGCAAAACTCACACATGAGCTGCCTAAATTCAAACAGCACATTACATGCCCCACCAGAGGCAATAAAATTTTGGACCATTGCTACACCACAATAAAGGATGCATATCGCTCCGTCGCCAGAGCAGCTCTAGGACTCTCCGATCACTGCCTGGTTCATCTTATACCAACTTACAGGCAAAAACTTAAAACTACTAAGCCAGTATTAAGGACTGTCAAGAGATGGACCAACGACACAGAGCAGGTCTTACAAGCCTGTTTTGAATGCACTGACTGGGATGTTTTTGAAGCTGCAGCCACAGATCTGGACGAGCTCACAGAGACTGTAACATCATACATCAGTTTCTGTGAGGAGTTATGCATCCCTACCAGGACCTACTTGTCATTTAACAATGATAAACCATGGTTCACACCAAAACTCAGACAGCTTCGTCAGGCCAAAGAGGATGCTTACAGGAGTGGTGACAGGATCCTGTACAATCGGGCCAGGAACACATTGACAAAGGAGATTGGTGTGGCTAAGAAAAGCTATGCCAAAAAGCTGCAAAACCAGTTTTCAGCTAACGACCCTGCATCAGTGTGGAGAGGCTTAAAAGATTTCACTAATTACAAGACACCGTCCCCCAGTATCGACAGCAATAAACATATTGCAAACGAGCTGAATATGTTCTACTGTAGGTTTGACACCTATGACCAGACACCTCACACCCACCCGGACCATCTCCCTACACAGCCATCAACACCACATCAACACAGCCCGGACCATCGCCCTACACGGCCATCAATACCACATCAACACAGCCCGGACCATCTCCCTACACAGCCATCAACACCACATAAACACAGCCCGGACCATCGCCCTACACAGCCATCAACACCTCCAGCCATCTTCCTCTCCCCCCCTGCTCTTCAGATCAGTGAGGAAAATGTGCGTCAGATCTTCAGTAAACAGAAGAGAAGGAAAGCACCAGGGCCAGATGGTGTCTCACCAGCCTGTCTGAGAACCTGCGCTGACCAGCTGGCTCCCATTTTCTCCCATATCTTCAATAGATCACTGGAACAGCGCAAAGTTCCATCCTGCTTTAAGCGCTCCACCATCATCCCAATCCCAAAGAAGCCAAAGATCACAGGACTCAATGACTACAGACCTGTGGCCTTAACATCTGTGGCCATGAAGTCATTCGAAAGACTGGTGCTAGCATATCTGAAGGACATCACTGGACCCCTGCTGGACCCCCTGCAGTTCGCCTATAGAGCAAACCGGTCTGTGGATGATGCAGTCAACATGGGACTGCATTATACCCTACAACATCTGGACAAACCAGGGAACTACGCAAGGATTCTGTTTGTGGACTTCAGTTCTGCCTTTAACACCATCGTCCCATCACTGCTTGAGTACAAACTGGCCCAGCTCTCTGTTCCTAGCTCTGTCTGTCAATGGATCACCAGCTTTCTGACAGATAGACAACAGCTAGTCAGAATGGGCAAAATCACATCCGACAGCCGCACCATCAGCACTGGTGCCCCCCAGGGATGTGTTCTTTCTCCACTGCTCTTCTCCTTGTACACCAACGACTGCACTGCAAAAGACCCCTCCATCAAACTCATTAAGTTTGCAGACGACACTACTGTTATCGGCCTCATCCAGAACGGTGACGAGTCTGCATACAGACAGGAGGTGGAGCGGCTGGCGTTATGGTGCAGATACAACAACCTGGAGCTGAACACGCTCAAAACAGTGGAGATGATAGTGGACTTCAGGAGAAACCCCCCTGCACTCCCCCCACTCACCATCATGAACAGCACTGTGGCTGCAGTAGAGTCATTCAGGTTCCTGGGCACCACCATCTCTCAGGATCTGAAGTGGGACACTCATATAGACTATTGTGAAGAAAGCCCAGCAGAGACTGTACTTCCTTCGTCAGCTGAGGAAGTTCAACCTGCCACAGGAGCTGCTCGTACAGTTCTACTCAGCTGTCATCCAATCCATCCTCTGCACTTCAATCACCGTCTGGTTCGGCTCAGCTACCAAAACTGACCTCCGTAGACTACAGCGAATAGTCCGGACTGCTGAACGAATCACTGGCACAACCCTTCCTACACTTCAAGAACTGTACTCTTCCAGAGTGAGTAAAAGGGCTCGCAAAATCACTCTGGACGCCTCACACCCAGCACACTACCTGTTCGAACTGTTACCGTCTGGTCGGCGCTTCAGAGCACCGAGCACAAAAACAGCCAGACACAGGAAAAGTTTCTTTCCTCAGGCTGTCTACCTTATGAACAGTTAAATATTCCCCTACTGTGCAATAAATATGTGCAATACTTTCTCATACGCACTTGTACACAGCACCTTATATCAATATACAATGCAATACTTTCTACATTCGCACTTGTACACAGCACCTTGTAACCTGTATATTTATAACAATCTGTACATACAACTCAACATCCAGGTTTCTTCACTAACCGCATCTGTTTAATGTTCATCATTTTTTATTATTATTATTTTATTTTTTCAGATTATTTTGTGTTGTCACATGTCACTTTATGTACACTGGAAGCTTCTGTAGCCAAAACAAATTCCTTGTGTGTGTGAAGCACACTTGGCAATAAAACCGATTCTGATTCTGATTCTGATTCTGAAAAGTCAGGTTTTGTTGCATTTACACAGTTTTGACCACCAGCTGTCCCTAGCATGTGGTGTTTTGAACTCTTCAATTGGTTCACTTGTTTTGAAGCTTTCAAAAGCATCGTTTCTCCCATCACTATTGTGGACCAGCCTAAAATGTAAATGTACATATATAACAGCAAATGAACAGTGAGTGATGTTGCATTCATTACTCGGGCAGCTGAAGTCCCTGCGTTTTCAGTGCCTCTGTGGGGAGAACGAGGCAGTTAATGAAGGAGGATCCTAATTACAGCTGCTCCACGGAGCCAGGAGGAGAAATCTCCAGTCCAATCAGCTTGAACCTGCCAGCAACAGCAGGCCCTCGTCCAATTAGAAAGCACAATTTAGATGGGAGCAGGTGTCTGGAAAGAAGCTCCAAAGAGGACGATGGGCTCTTGTACAATGCAAACTGTATATGACATCATCTTTCTCCTGATGCTGATCAGGAGGGATTTGGAGGGGATGTGGCTGCTTGTTTACACCTTGTAATGATGACTTGATGCTTCACCTTCAGCACCCTCCCCCCTAATATAAACACACACTTGCAGTATGATTCAGCTTTTCCCTATTTAATTCACTCAAAAAAGTATCTACATTTTTTTTTCCCCAGGGTGTTGTGGAAAAACTGCACAGCTTCATATTTTACAAGGCGATGACTTCGTGTTTACCTTATGTAAATGATTCGCCACACACCGTGCAGCATCAGCGGTCTGACGGCCAGCTGGAGAGTGTCTCCCACGCTTAATTGATGCATCTCGCACATCTCCATTGATGCCGCTTGTGTCGTCTGCGGCTTGTGAATAGAGACATTTTCCTTTACTGTCTCACCTTATAGAACACGCACAGAAGAGCCTGATATCCAGCACAATTTTAATCAGCTCTTTGCATTTATGTGACGGTACTAGGATGTTAACACAGTCCTGCTTGGCCAACTTCTCATTCATTTAAGTCAGAATAAAAGCGAGTGATTATAAAAGCTGTACAGCACCTTGAAGTGCATTAAGCCAGGGATAAACAAGTTCTACAGTTTTGATCCAGACTTGGGGTGGGGAAAAACTCCCCTGCCTTTTAGCTTTCTAGTAACAACACTCTCCACGACCAAACATGTCTACTATAAAGGCATGGTTCACCTCAAATGTTTAATTCTGTTATCATTTACTTACTCAAGTTCACACTTATTCCAAACCTAATTGAGTTGATTTCTTCTGTTGAGCATGAAGCAGGATATTTTGAAGAATGCTGGTAGCTGGCCCCCATCGACTTCGATGATAGATTTTTTTCTTCTTCTATGGAAGTGCGTACCAGCAACCAGCATATAGTGCTCAGCATATATGAGTACACCCCCCACAAATGTCTCATTTAGATGAATATTTTCTATAGGAAGCTTTACAATATTTGTGCATATACATTAGTTTAGTCAGTTCTGAAGCCAAATCTGGTGCTTACCTAACAAATTAACTTAAATGTGCTGTAGGTGATCTGCCTAAATGCTAACCGGTTAGCCTAATATCTTTCAAATACAATCCCTCCCCTGTCGTCCAAAGCCACAGCTCCTAAACTCGCGAACACTCACATTAAAGCTAACAGAGACCCACTAGATCATGTCATTCGCCAGTTAGAAAAGTTTATAGTACTTTATAATACTTCAATTCCCAACAAAAAAAATTATATATAGCACGCTTCAGTTCACAAACAAAAATTATCTCATCAGTCTCACTGTCTCACACACTTGGTCCTAAAGTGACTACTGTATGCTTAGTGGTTGGCCGGCAGGCTGCAGGAATTACACTTATTACTAAGCCATACATGCACGTTATTTCAGACCGAATGTTCAGAGTAGCATGATAAACATTATAGTGAGCCCGTCACAGGTTGTCATCGGTTATAAAATGAACCAATGTGAATATATAAACAACTTCAGCTCAGTAAAGCAGACTAGGCGGAATAGCGCTACTTACTGATGTTTTGTTGTTTAACTAAATAAAAATCTGCATTATCGATGTTGTAAAAGGACCTTATGAAACTGAAAATAGTCAAAAGATTTCAGTGGTTTAAAAACACTTCTGTGTATATAACTCATTCAAAAAGCAGCATAATCTACATAAGCATTGATAAGCTAAAATAGTTTTAAAACATAACTTTACCTGTCTAAAGGAAATACTTCAGCCATGGTGTCAACCTTCCTCCAGCGTGCAAAAGTGACTCCAATATTAATTCAGGATTTTAAAAACCTTTGATTTAGTATTTGTTTTTATCGCTGTCACTTGTGTCCACATGAACGTGCATCGGCGGATCTGCATGAACGGGTGCACAGTTGTTCAAATCTGCATTTGCTGACAGACAGTTTGGAGTTTAGACTACTTATCAGAATTATGAGAATTATTGGCTTGACAATGTTTAGTTGGATAAACTTTTTTTGTTGTTGTTTTATGCCTTACCCAGAATATGAAAATACAAAAAAATACATTTAGATCATTTACTTTAATCAGTACTATTGGAATGTGAAGAGACTTTTCACCAGCACAACAAAACATGTTTCTGAAGACAATCGCCTACGATAAGTAGCCCAAATTTATATGTTAGGGAAAAATATTGAATACATTTTCAAAAACTTATAATCAAGAGAAACAAAAAATATATACAATTTTGTTGATATGTAATAATTTTCTATATTTTGCATGAATTTAAATGTGTTATCTTTCCTTTTCTAAAGATGTTCTGTGACTAAAATATTATTTTAATAAATATATCTGTTTAATAAATCTGTTTTGTTCAAATGCACCAATATATATTACCCATATTCACTGAGAAATGGATAAAAATATCCATTTTGAAAATAGGGTGTACTCATATACTGAGCATTATACTTCAAAAAATATATCTTATTTTGTGTTCAACAGGAGAAAGGTTTATGAGGCATTTTTGGTTAAAATTTCCCTTTTTAAGCGGTCACCAAAAATTAGTATCTGACATGGGTTTCAGAATTTAGCTTTGAAAAGAAATTTAGTTTGCAAATTCATTTTTCAATAACTCATTTGAATTTAAATGTATTTTTTCTATTCCTAAAGATATTATGTGACCAAAGACCTATTTTATTGGATATAATATAAATGCACCAACAATGATTTTCAATATATTTACTGAGAAATGGATAAAGTATTAATTTTCACGAGGGGGGTGTACTATGGGGTAGTAATGTAAATGGCACATATACTGTAGAGCCTATATTTATTTTATAAACTTAATTTATAACTTATTTATTTTATAAACATTATGGAGAATAGTCCATGTTCTATTCAAAAACATAAAATCACTTACAATAACTAGCGCGTAGTCTAATCCCATTTAGCATTTAAATCAGATATATGGTCAAATAATGATACTTTTATTTCTTTTAGGTTAGCTTAATTGTCATAACACATGTGCAAGTACAGGGCAACAAAATGCAGTTTAGGTCTAAGCAGGAGTGCAATACCAGCAAGCGCAGGACACAGGTATGAGTTATAGAGTGCAGTTATAGAAAAACGATGTTGATATTTGTTGCCATAATTACATTAAGGTTCAGAAATCGGATATATTAGTTTTCACAAGCTTTGGAGATGTAACAGATTTCCGCTTTTAAATCATAGCTCACCTAAAGATTTTGATATGAGCCAAAGCTGCATTCAAAATGGCATAAGTAATTTCAGAGTGCACTATTAAGGGAGCGCAATTGTCAGTCTGAAGTTCGCTAAAAACTAAAGCAAACTACACGTGAAAGAGATCGCTTTAAGCTTTTTTTTTTTTATTAGTCGTTCAGAGTAGATGTTGGAACATTCTAAATGACTAGGGCATAGGGGGGATAACTGGAAATAGAACACAAGCAGGAACTCTGTTTCTAACTACAGCACTACAGGTGTAGTTGCAACCGCACATGTTTGCGAATGTTCGTTGTATCAACAGATTCGGGAAAATGCCAAATCGCTGAACTATAATTTTGACGATGGAACTTGCAACGTCAATTGGCTAACGATGGTTTTTGGAAACACACCCCTGATGCATGTACATAGACCATAAATTAATCAAAAACATATTTGTTAAAAAGTGTGGGGAAGTGAGACACACACACAACATTTGCCTCTTTTCCTTCCTCCTCCATCCACGCCGATTGATGAGTGCACGTATCATATCACCAGCATTCCCTCAACACTCCACAGTTTCGTCCCCCCTTCAGTCTCACACGAAGCATACACTTACACACACCCATTGTCTTCATGTTTTTGTTTGTTTGTCTAGGGGGAGTTCGGACTTCAGCGTGAGACCGGCCAAGCCGAGTGAAGGGATGGCGCGTGCTTATGACATCAGAAGCCGCGCCATGGTGGTTTGCGTGCTGAAAGTCCGACAGTACCATTTGTGTTGGTACAACCAGCGTTATTGTTTGGGTTGTCAGGAGGAGATGTGTTAATGGTTGTATGTGTTTAATGTTTCATGTATTTTTTTGTCTTTTAAGCAGACTTGAACATGTAATGTTTAAAGAGATGCCATTAGGCGAGTTTAAAGGGAAGTAGTTTTTATATACAGACCTGAATGGCTTGCAGCAATCGATGGGCAAAGTCTGGCGGATAAAGAGGGACGCCAGACTCCAGCTTGGGGTCAGTTTACCTGGCGAGCAAGCATGCTGTGGCAGATCCATGAGCAATTCTTTGTGTAAGTGGAAACAATATACAGTGGTTACATTTTTTTAAGTTTTTTTGATAGTTTTGTGTTGTATATATCCGTCTTTTATATATAATTTTTGCACTGGACTTTATCCTCCACATTCTTGTAAATAAATACCACCTTTATACTTTTGGGTCAGGCCATTGTGTTTGGATTTTTGCTATTGTTTTTTTATTTGGGGTTTATTTGTGGTGTCAGGCCTCCCACGCCTCGCAGTGGACCCACTCTGGGTTCACAACATCGCAAAAAGGATCCAGCTTCATCTTGTGCACCAGAATTCTTTGTTTATTTTCTTTGTGCCAAAATATTCAGGATAATCCGAGACTGTTAAGAATAAATGATGAAATGTCCTGGACTCTGCCTATCACTGGAAAAGTGCTTGAGGTTGTGTGCTCTTCACAGTTCTGATCACACTTTAGCTAACAAAAACTTTCAGGACTGCTCAGTCCGAGCTGTGGCCTTGCAGTCCGCGCACACTCTGACACCTTGAGTGATGTGCTTGCCACATAGGCACCAAGATTGAGCCTGATTCATGTCATTTGCAACCCTCCCACCACCTGCCATTTTCTGTTCTCTCTGTACTACCACATACAAATGGTAAAGGGCCAAAAATAAAATGCATTATACTTAGAAATGCTCTCTGCCTGTCATTTATGTGGCATACTTACTGTATATTTTCTGACTTGTTTTAGGAGGGAGGGGTTTTGGAGGGGGCACAAAGTTGCTTGTCTTTTTTTTTTAAAGCGTAAACGTATGCAATAGCCCCATTTTACACCATAACACTGGTAAATATCTTGAAAAATTCCAGAATGACTTCACCGGTAAGTTCAAAACTGAGTTATTCACACAGCCAACGATGTTCTTTTCTGGAAAAGCACCGTTCACTTATTCATTACCGGTAAATTCTTACATCATTATCTTGATGTGAGCTCTAAATGGCTGTGTTTGTACTTGTAAACAAGAAGAGGGTCAATCTTTTATTGATAATTTAACTTTTCTTTGAGACACTTTAGCATTTATGCAGCTGCTTTTGTTCGTGAGACGTGCATCTGAAGGCAGAGACCATACCTACAGCAAAAAAAAAACAAAAACTTAAGTTTACAGAGCTGCTAGATTCACTTGGTCATTTCTGTGATATCTGCAAAAGTATTGTCAAAAACTTCGATGCAGAGATGTGGAGGAACACTTTTGCATGTTGTTGAGAGGTACGTTTGTAGCTTATGAGATTCTCTTTAAAATGAAAAAAGCTGTGGTTTTACCTAAATCAGACTCACCGGTTTGCTTATCTCACTCCCCTTCACATGTACATGCATCACACAGCTGAATGCAGCGCTTGCAGCTAAACTTTATCATAAGCGTTTTATTGATCATGACTAGATGTGTCTGAGCAAAGGATTTATAGGCTTTTATTTTCATAAACAGCACAGATGTGAATGCGTCATTAGCATCAGAATGACCTCACGTCAATATGTTCTGAACTTCTACATGCTCGTACTGGCAGTTTTCCTCATGCATTCACAGAGCAGAATTCTGGGAATTTGTTGGTATCAGACCCCCCTAGTGTTTCACAAATTTTTTCATGATTTTTTTTTTTTTGCGATTTTTAAAAATAACTGGTAATTACCAGAAATTTGTGGACAATTTTGCGATTTATATATGCGTTACACAAGACATGTGTTAGGGCTCTCCTACCATAATACATCTAAAACACGGATTGCCGTAAAACTACAGTCTAAAACAAAGCATGCAAATGAAGTGTTGTTGTCGGCAGGGTAAATTGCCTTTTCAAGCCCGATCTCATCAGCATACAAGTACCCATTCACGATATGTTTTAGCATTAAAACAGTGTGCAAATGATGTTTTGGAGACAGAAACCATCCGACAAGTTGACCGGTTTGAGAAGAAAATAGACACAGCTGTGCTGTGAATGTGACAATTTGCATTACTTTGGAGACAGTCAGGGCTCAGGAAACCAAGACATTTTAAGGTCTGTCACACCGTAAAAACAACTTTTCAATTATACATAAATGTATATTCCCACAGCCCCAATGGGCTGAATGCAAATGTTTTTCAGCCACAGATAAACTTTTGGTGAAAGGTTAATGTGACTTTCTTAATGTTTACAGGATCAGTGTTGTAACTGATGATAATATAATATAATAATATGATATAATAAATATAATTATAAAAAATAATTAGTTAAATTGACATAAGCATTCATTTAGTTGTTCAAGCGGACAACGAGATGAAAGACAGTGTAAATGCAAGTGCCATTAGGAACAGTAGGCAAGTGCAGAAACTCCATTAAAAATACTTATTTACTTACTCCCAGGGCCGTTTATATCGAAGTTGTCATTTAGCTGCACCATGTTGGTGTTTTGTATTATACGAGGTGGGTCGTAAACCCAATGCTCAACCCCCAACCTGGAGGACCAGGACATACACGCATACACTACACACAATTTAGCTTACTCAGTCACCCAGCCACTCAGGGTCAGTCACTCAGCCACACAGGCTGGGTCAATCAGAAATGACTGACCCAGTCGGTGCTCGAACCAGCGACCTTCTTGCTGTGAGGCGACATTGCTACCCACTGCATCACTGTTGTTAACATGGTGCAGGCCAATGGAATTTAATTTAGTTCTTTCTGTTCACTTAGAGATACACTATACACCCTCAGAAATAAAGTTAAAATCAGAAGTGCCGCTCGGCGCCGCGAGACGGCTCGCACATGACAGTTAAAAGTATCACACACCAGACGCGCACATTCGCATGATATTTAACATAAAACTAATCAGATGGCACTCCGTGGCGCGGCAGAGAAATGAACAGTGTCCTGAGTCGTGGCTGGGCGCTGCGGACAGCCACCGACTTGCGGCGCCGGTGTGTGTACCCTGATAGAAACCTATGTTTAGAATTCTGAAATGTATGGCGTGCATGGCGCTACGCGGCCCGCTGCCGAGTGGCGCTTTCGGTGTGCGACCTGCTTTAGGGTACACTTTTGTACCTTTTAATGTTCTATGAGGTACACATTTTACTTTTTATATGTTAATATGTACCTTTAAGGACCTTAAGGAACAAGCATGTACTTTTTGAAAAGGTACTGCCCCAGTGACAGATTTTGTACCTGTCAGCTTTAATTGTGGGAAAAACTGGATAATTGAGTTTTTGTCAGCTAATTTCATCTTCCAGGTTTTAAAATAATTTTTGGGGCGGAATCAAAATCGGTGACATAGAGCCGATCTGCCTGTCCAGAAATGACGTGTCGGTTTCTCATTATTATTCATAGCGGAGTTTTTTTATTCTATGAGAAGACCCTCCTTCTTAATTATTTATGAGAGCACGTGCTTTCCAAAGGCAAGGCAGACATGCCAAGCTGTGATACCGCTTCTGCACACAGCATGCAGTATTTAGCTGTTCATGAAGCGTTGTATGTGTTTGTTTCCATGATCTACGGTATTTGTTGCATGTTTTTCCCCATGATGCTGTCAGGGCCGATACAGCAAAACTGTTGGTTTGCAGCAAGCATTTTTGTCGGGAGAGCTGTACGAGAATTGGAGAATAGTGGACTTTGTCTTTTATCAGTTGAGTTCGTTACCATTCAGACACATCACCTATATCTGTGCTGCCTTGTTCACCTATGTTTAAAATCCTCCAGATTACCGGCAGGGTTAATGGTAGAAATAGACAGTGGATTGCAGTGCAGCAGGTCTCTTGCCTGTGTCTGCATTCAGACCCGGGATTCAGGAGGAGATAAGTCCTCTTCATTTATAGTGTTTATATAAACATGATTATCTTTAAACAGGCTGTCCGCGGGGTCTTAAAGTATTAAAAGTTGATCAATTATGAGAAAATTAAGGCCCTTAAAAGGTATTAAAGTCTTAATCGTGTTTTTACGAGGTCTTACATTTTGTTCAAGCGTTGTCCAAAGTGTTTGACTCCAAAAAAGCATAAATATATTTATTTTCCTCATAATATTAACCACGGCATGCTCGATCCACACTGTTGGTTCGGGCCAGGGTGCGTCCGGCCAAGCTCCTCCATTCAAGTTATGTCATGTAATTTACAACAAACGTGGTAAGGTGATGTGACACTCCCCACATGTAGCAAAACCATACAGCGAAACAGACGGCAAAATGGGAAAGTGTAAGTTTGCATACTCCTGGTTGGAGAAAGAAGAGTTTAAAACAGTGGCTGAAGCCTGTCACTGAAAACAACCACGTAATTTATTCTTTCAAGCTTTGTTTCTTCCGAGCTTATCTGAGTTCTGCTCCATTGATTTAGTTAATAAACAGTTGTTAATAAAAAAATTGTTAAGTTAAAAGTTTGATACTGATTATAACCTGAAGTGGCGATGAGGTCCTAAAATATTCTGACAAAGTCTTTAAAAAGTCTAAAAAGGGTATTGAAATTACCTTTAGGATTCCTGTATATACCCTGTTACAATGATGTAACAAGTTGTGGTTATGTGTATATGAAATTATGAATAACAAATGTAGCAGGGCATTAAATTACAGTTTATTTCTTTGCATTTTAACTTTGTAAACTATAAAACCATAGGTCTCCTCGTGGTTTGTCTCATTTTGTGAGCCAACTGACAGTTGTTCGCTTCCCTCTTTTTCCCCTGCTCTGCCGGCCACACCCGCTCCTCCCTCTGCCCACAGCACTCCATGCCCATCATTGAGCATTTTTTTAAAAAATTCTGAGGTAGACTTAAACTGAAAGAGGGAGGCCGTTTAAAGAAATCAGATTATCATGGTGATTTCTGTGATGTGCTTGAGCTGGCTTACTAAAATTAAAAGTCCTTGTGCATATACTCCATTTACAGTATTAAGCTTAGCCAATCTGTTCCAAACATATTTTTATTTATTTTTTATTATTATTATTTTTAACGAAAATCCTTTGGAAATTAAATTTACAGACAAATGGGTCAAAAAAATACTCAAAATATAAAAATGCTACAGCTCCCTGT